>NC_051069.1:12632115-12978675 GCF_004664715.2 Peromyscus leucopus | reverse complement strand
AGCAAAGGGATTTCTCGGCAGGAACCTCCTTGCCTTCCATGCTGGCTTTCCATAGAATGTTTCTGGAACTTCGAGGGCTTTGGAGAATTACCACAGCTGTGTGTGTATGAACGTGCGGAATGCACACACGGGGTGAGAGGAGGCCACAGACCCCAGAGGAGTGATATGTTGGCACCGCATGTCACTGCCACGTCTACTCATTCTTCAGGTCCTGGACAATGTCGTGACAGCTGCAAGGATTATGGAAAATCCCCGGAGGAGCTGTCGTGGAAATGTTTAAAATACACACGGTGCCATTTTCCATGTGACTCTTTGTACCGAACTGTTTCCTGATGCTCTTTCTTAGTTATAATCTCTCATTTGTCGAAACTGCTAAACTGAGGCTCACATATCCGGGACCCCTGCAGGAAGATAAAAGAGGTGTTCTGTAGAAACGTGTTGCAGGAGAAACACACAAGCACGTCTCCACAAGGCAGCAGGTCCAGCAGGAACAGTTGTTCCCTGTCCTTCCAGCCTGGGCTGCCCAGCCCTGACTCAGAACAGCTGTTCTTCCCTGCACCAGGCCGTTGGTGCAAGGGAGGCCCGACACTGATGAAGGAATTATCCCCCATTGCTCTTTCCCAGAATTCTGCAAGACAGGGTCTCTCAATCAAACCCGAGCTCATCAATATGGCTCCTCTTGCTAGCTAGCTCTGGGCATCCCATCTCTACTTTCCGAGGCTGGAGTTACAGGCAGGCCACCACACCTACCCGGCATTCCGGCGCTTCTAGGATCCAGGCTCAGGTCCTCATGCTTTGCAGCCCCGGCTTTAACTGCAGAGCCATCTCCCAGCCCCTCCTGGGTCCTCCTGTCTTCTGACCGACTTTCTGACACCGACAGAATCCGTCTACCAAGATGTGGCTTTCTATCACCAAGCCCAGACGAAGAAATCCAATCTGTCCCACTTCCACGTTACAGAACTTGTCTCCCTTCCCTGACCCTGATGTCTTTTGTGGTCCTAAGGATTGAACCCCAGGGCCTCGGGCATGCTGGGTACACCCTCCGTCCTGTGTTGGAGCCATCTAGGTTTCCCGGTGGCTGTACCCAGCAGAACTGCATGAGAGGATGATTGGACCACGGGCCTGAGTACCAGGTGCTTGGAAGGGTCCCCACTTGACTGTACCTCACAAGGGGGAGGGCTTTGCCCCTCCTCTTGGCACTGTCATAAAAAGCCCTTAGAATAAAGTTCTGGGCTGGATGGATGAGGATCCAGGCCCTCCCGAGGCTATCCTATTGTTTCTGTCTTTCCTCTCGTTGTCTAGGTATCTCTTTCTAGCTAATATTTCTCACTTCTCCCTACTCAAGAGAACCCTGGGTCGTAAAAGTGGCAGCCAGTCCGCCACAGTCCTGAGATACATCCCCAGTCCAAGTATGGCAGGTTTCTGAGGTACTGAAAAGGATTATGTGTAGAAAGAAGGAGACAGCAAGTTATCAAATATCACAAAACCAAAAATCACACTAAGCCAGAGGCATGCTGGTGGATATTAAATCTATTTAAACATACTAGTCTGCTTAATGTAGTATTTAACATTCATCTTATTATTTTACTAATGGTTATTATTCCTTCAGTAGATGAAATATATTTCTGACAGACTATTTTTAAAGGGAACCTATGATTTAGGCTGTGACTATTTTATTCTAAGACGAGACTCCTGCACAGGCACCAAAACAACACTTTTGGAAGCTTGTGACTATTTTGAAAACAAAACATTTTCAAACATATATAATCAAAACATGCAAGAGGGCTGTTTGTGGTGGTGCACACCTTTAATCAATGGGGAGGCAGAGGCAGCAGATCTCTGTGAGTGCTGGGATTAAAGGCATGTGCCACCACCACCTGGCTGTAGAATTTTAAAAATTGTTTTAAAAAATAAATTAATGAGGACCGGGGTATAGCTCCGCGGTAGAGGTTATTTGCACAGTGTGCACGGATTTCAGGCTCCATCCTGAGCGTTCCATAAAGATAAAAGGAAAGAATACTTAAGCCGGCAACATTTAAACCTCGGTAAGTACAGGTCTCACTGTCTATTCGCTATAATTTTGCTTGTGACTTAAATTGTATAAAAAGCTACTGTAAAATGTATCTATACATAGGCACCAACCATGTGGTTAATGTGCTGATGACTTATTTTGATCATACACACTCGGCTTCTCTATGCTTTTCCCCTCTGCTTCAACCACTCTGGCCTTAAATGCGTCCTCATTGAGGTCCTGGGTTCTGTCTGGCCACTTGGTTTTAGCTCACCAGATGTCAACACCGCTTAAGCTGGAATTGGCTAGTCTGTCGCGCCCTCTCCTGCTAGGAGGTAGAAGTGCCTGTGGGGAGCCCAGGCTGAGGTCTCCTCACCTTGACTATTCTGGATGTCAGAGAATCCAACCCTTTCCGCTCACACTGGG
This sequence comes from Peromyscus leucopus, assembly GCF_004664715.2. Classification (NCBI taxonomy): domain Eukaryota; kingdom Metazoa; phylum Chordata; class Mammalia; order Rodentia; family Cricetidae; genus Peromyscus; species Peromyscus leucopus. The sequence goes on along the minus strand of NC_051069.1, from coordinate 12,976,238 downwards.
TCAAAGGCGCCTAACCCGCCTGACTGCATCACACTAAATTTGACCCACACGCAATACCGAGGATAACCACAAGATGGCAGCATCATCCCATAACGATAGCTTTGCCTCCGAGAGTTTCGTTTCTGAGTTCTAGCGTAGTTATTGAAATTTGAAACCATAGAAAACTTCATCAATACAAAAGTCGAAACTTCAGGCAGAGGTCTGAACTCTCAGTAATGAATTGTGGCAAAGTTTCCAGGGTCTCCAGTTTGGTGTTCTCTACCAAAGCACGAAGATTCCCACTGAGGTAATGTCAGCATCCCTTAAGAACACCCATTGTGCTCGTTCTGACACACCGGCTCCCGCGCCACTCACCGCCAGAAGATCGGTGTTGAATGGAAGGGATTTGGATTTGTTGAGCCAAATTCATGACTGGAACGTTAGCACCAAATATTATAGTATTCTCTAAAAAAGATTTTTGTGTTCCCACAAGAATCGGGATGACCTGTCACAATGGCTGGAGGCAGATTTGGGGGAGCAATGACCGGGAAGGACAGTTACTGACTTCAAACTCGGAAACTGCTAGATTAAACCCGGACAATTTACTGTTGGTGAGGGGTTCTTGACACACAGAGGTCTGCAGAGAGACTTGGTGAAGAGTCTTCCCTGTTAGGAAACGGATAAGAAGAGGACAGGGGAACGTGGCCTGCTCTGAAACTCCTTGGACTCTGCTGACTGGAGCTTGGAACAGCAGAGGAGGAGGGAGACGGCTGCTGGGCCGACTTCCGGTGATGGTGGGTCGACTTCGGTGATGGTGGGTCTGCGTGGGTCGACTTCCAGGGAGGGATGAGCGAGTCTGAATCCTGAGGCACTGGAACAGGTGCCCGAGGGGAAGCTGCGGAGTCTTAGCATTTGGGGGAGAACTTCTTGGCCTGCAAGAGGGGAGCTGCTGAGCCTGAGGGCAGGGAATGTTGTATGATATTTTTGTTTGTGTTCTGACAAATAAAAGCCTGCCTGGAGATCAGAGGGCGGAGCTAGCCACTAGTTAACCATAGAGGCCAGGCGGTGGTGGCTCACACTTTAATCCCAGCATTTGGATCTCATGCCTTTGATCCAGTACTTGGGTGGCACACACCTTTAATCGCAGCATTTGGGAGGAGGAAGCATTTGGGAAGAGTTCAAGGCACCCTGGGCTACAGGAGATTGAATCGGTTTTAAAAGAGAAACAGAGCCAGTTGGTGGTGGCTCACACCTTTGATCCCAGCATTTGGGATCTCATGCCTTTGATCCCAGCACTTGGGTGGCACCTGCCTTTGATCCAGCACTTGGGAGGTGGAGACAGGATCCCTATTCCTGCCATTCAGTCTGAGATTTCATAGAGGTAACAGGTCTCTAGAGACTGGCTGTTCTGCTTCTCTGATCACTAGGCAAGCTTTAGTTGTCAGAACACAAACAAAATATCGTACAACAAAGGAACATTCTGGACACAAAACTGCCTGCTGCTGTCCCATGGTGCAGTCACAGACCGAATAAGAGACCTGACTTTAAGAACTGAATGATAATGAAAAATAACAACCCAAATTTGTGGGACACAATGGATTTTTTTTTTTGAGACAGTCTTGGCTGTCCTGTAACTAGCTTTGTAGACAAGGCTGGCCTCAAACTCACAGAGATCCACCTGCTTCTGCAGTGCTGGATCAAAGGCATTCGCCACCAGCCCCAGCTTACAAAGGAGGCAGTTTTTTTTTTTTTTTTTTTTTGTGATATATATTTTTTATTTTACATATCATTCAGTTCTACATATCAGCCATGGGTTCCCTATTCTCCCCCTCCCACGCCCTCCCTTACCCCAGCCACCCTCCATTCCACCTCCTCCAGGACAAGTCCTCCCCGAGGACTGTGATCAACTTGGTAGACTCAGTCCAGGGAGGTCCAGTCCTTCCTCCAGACTAGCCAAGTGTCCCTGCATAAGTTCCAGGTTTCAGACAGCCAACTCATGCAATGAGCACAGGACTTGGTCCCACTGCCTAGATGCCTCCCAAACTGATCAAGCCAATCAACTGTCTCACCTATTCAGAGGGCCTGATCCACTGGGAGCCCTCAGCCTTTGGTTCATAGTTCATGTGTTTCCATTCATTTGCTATTTTTTTCAATAATTGAGTAAACTGAAATTTATTATATGCCACAGTCGTCCTAGGACCTCCATGCTATATATATATATTATATAGCCTCTATGGTTCTATGGGTTTGGTTGATTGTTCTTTATTTTATATCTAGAATCCACCAATGAGTGAGTACATACCATAACTGTCTTTCTGGGTTTGGGTTTACCTCACTCAGGATGATTTTTTCTAGTTCCATCCATTTGCCTGCAAATTTCATGCTTTCATTGTTTTTCTCTGCTGAGTAGTACTCCATTGTGTATATGTACCACATTTTTTTCATCCATTCTTCCGTTGATGGGCATTAGGTTGTTTCCAGGTTCTGGCTATTACAAATAGTGCTGCTATGAACATAGCTGAGCATGTATCTTTATGGTATAAATCAGCATTAAAGGAGGCAGTTTTAAGAAGCAAGTTCACATTACTAATTGCCCACATTTTAAAAAAAAAAAGTGGTAAGATCATGTAGGTTTTCAAAACCAGGCTGGAGCAACTTGTAGAGATCCCATGGAGGAGACCGGCATGATCCTGACGTGGTCTGGGAAGGTCATGACTGGATGTTTTGCTATGTCCCAGGACCTTGCTTCAGTGAATGGACAATTGGAGGTCAGGCCATTTGAATCATGGATTCTTTAAGCTGCTTGTTATTCCGGAGACTTGCATCAGCCACTAGAGGCCAGTGACTGGCCTTGGTTGAATGACTAATATAATGTTTGATGACCACGATACAATTGTGAGACTAAGTGAAGGGCGATCATTTATATAACGAATTTAAAAGAAATGGCTAAACAAAAAAACACAGCTTTGAAACAGACGTGAGCAGCTAAAGCAAACAGGAGTGTTGGCCAAGAGCAGATGCTGAGCCCTGGGGAACCACTGGGCAAAGCTAAGGGTATCTGGGCTCAAATGCAGGAGGCAGCCAGGAGTCCTGTGGTCGGGAGGTGGGGGGGGAATGAGGATGTTGACATTCAGTTCAAACAAATTTAATTCCGTGTGTCCCACTGCATGTGTCACCTTCATCTCTAGACAGCCTCCAACAGAAGTGACCTTGGCCTCAGAAACCTTTTTTTTTTTTTTTTTTTTTAAATCTCCTGATACTAAATGGGCTTAGGACTTCAACTTCCTGAGTAGCTGAGGATGACCTTGAACTCCTAACTGTCCTACCTCCACCTCCTAAGTGCTGAGACTTGAAGCCTACATCACCATGCCCAGATGTCGGAAACCAACTTTGGGCTCTGCATATGACATGGGACATGGAAGAAGAGGTGGCTCACTGAGGCATCTTCCCTGGAAGCAGGGGAGGAAGGGTATCACAGCAGGATGTCACCCATTGACCTAAGTTCCTGTCCTTCCAGAGTGGGCAATCTGTGCAAGGTGACATCTACCGTAGCATTGACCATGATCAACACCACGCATGCAGGAAGCAGGCTCTGGCTTCAGTTCAGGTCCACAGGGAGATGTGCGTGATTCTTCTGGAACAGGCTGTCAGATGCCAAGGGAGCAAGTACAGGCTTTGAAGCTGGACAGAGCTGGATTTGATTTCTTGGGCAGGCATACCCTGTGTGATCATGAATCCTGATCTGGATGAACCTGGCTCTCTTGTGGTGGCCCACAAAGGCTCCCTAGTAAGGCCTTACTCAAGGTCAGAGGATCGGAGCTTGCTTTGCCCAGCTGGGCTGCATAATAGAATGATTTGGCCAGGGGTGTGGTTACCAGGTGTTTGGAAGGGTCTACACTTGACTGGGTGTTGTGCTTTGATCTTGAAAGGGGGAGGTCTTTTGCCTCTCCCCTTGGCAATGTATACAAAGCCCATTAGACTAACACTCTGGGCGGCTGGGTATTGACCCAGGGCCCTCCCTAAGCTATTCTGTGTCTCTGCCTATATTTCTAGCTAATACTTCCTCATTCCCCTCTCCTCCCTTGCAAGGACCCTTTGACAGGTCAGAGCTGGACTCCGACACTTTCCCAACTGTAAACCGGAGTGAGAAGTATCCAGACATCAAGGGCTTTCTGAGTGCTAAAGGGAAGCTGGTAGCGGGCAGGGAATGCATCAGGAGAGCAGCTTCCCATTGCCTGGACAGGGAGAGAGACCTGTGGGGCTGGGGTGCAGGGCCAGAGTGCGGGGGCGCGATGTAGAGAGCTTGCCTAGCAGATGCGGATGCCCCAGGACCACAAACAGAGCCAAACTGAAATACACCTGTGTGACCTCACCTACCCCAGCCATGAGAAAATGGAGAGCCTACGATGTCTGTGGACAGGCTGTTCTCTGTAGAAGCCAGGTGTGTGTGTGTGTGTGTGTGTGTGTGTGTGTGTGTGTGTATGTGTGTGTGCGCGCGAGCATGCTCCACTGACATTGGGGTTTCCCTACCTGGAGGTACTTCAGGGCACACAGTGTTTTGAAGCAGCTCAGGTTTGATCTGTTTCTAATGCCCCAGTTGGTGCTGGCCACACACTTTGTGCTCAATAAAAGAAAGATTAGAGGCTACTGTAAGCAGTAGGTCCCCACGGGAGGGATGGATGCTCCGGTACCCCAGTCTTGAGGTTTGTGCTATTGGAGGGAGCAGTGATCATGCACAGAGCCCCAACCATGCACGGTACTGTGGCATGGATAGCCTGCAGCTTTGGATCTGCAGGCCTGGCCCCAATGTTACAGGTTTGCAGCAAGGGTAAGGCGGTGAGAGTGTGCCGGTCCGGACATGCAGCTCAGTGGTAGAGCGCCTGCCACACAAGTACGTGCCCATGGCCCAGGTCTGAGCCTCAGCAGCAGAAGGAAAAAAAAAAAAAAAAAAAAAAAAAGCTGTCTGGTGGAGTCCTGACTTGGACATTGAAGAATAAATGAAGTTTGTGGGTAACGGCTGGACAGCACAAGGGACGTTGAAGTCACCACTTAATTGTGTACCTGCCGTGATCATCCTGATGAATTTTATGCTGTGAGTTTTAAAGCGAGTTAAGTGAGAGGGGGTTTTCCAGCAGGCAATGATGACTAGAAGGAGAGGGGGCAGCAGCTTAGGCACAGCACTGTTTCCAGGGGCGCTGATGACATGCGAGGGGGGGTAGAGTCAGCGCGGAGCTGGAGGCGCTTCCTAACGACTCCAGCCAAGGATGGTTGCCAGCGGCAGCCGTCACGATTTGCTTTATCAGGAACCAAGATGAGCCGAATGATTTTGCCAAATAGCGACCAAGGTGGGGTCAGCTCAAGGGGAGCTGGGGTTCCACTCAGCCTTTTCTGTAGTGTAACCATGCTGGGGAGGCTACAGAAAGGCACAAAACTGCGGTCCTGGGAGGAGGTGGCCCGCACCTCTCACCTCTATTCTCACGGCCAAGGCAACATCCTGCAGAAACCAGGAGGCTTGGGCATTGTGTTCAGAATGGCTTTCTTCAAAATGGTATCCAAGGCCAAGGGCTGGGACCCAACTGTGGTAGTTGGAATGAGAATGCCCCCCATAGCCTCAGGCATTTAAACACTTTTTAATCACAGCAACAGAAAAGTGCCTAATATATCAAATGCTCCCAGCACGGCTCAATTCTTCTCTCAATCTCTCTCTCTCTCTCTCTCTCTCTCTCTCTCTCTCTCTCTCTCTCTCTCTCTCTCTCTCTCTGTTTTTCGAGACAGGGTTTCTCTGTGTAGTTTTTTGGTTCCTGTCTTGGATCTCACTCTGTAGACTAGACTGGCTTCGAACTCGCCGAAATCCGCCTGGCTCTGCCTCCTGAGTACTGGGGTTAAAGGCGTGCGCCACCACTGCCCTGGCTTGCTCAATTCTTCTTTTGGGAGGAGTTCTGGACATCACGGAGACAGATCATTGTCTTAGTTAGCGTCAGCTGTCAGCTTGACACAGCCTAGAGTCATTTGGGGGAGTCTCAGTTAACGGATGACCCAGATCAGATTGGCTTGTGGCTCTGTCAGTGAGAGAGTCTTTAGATTGATGACTGATGTGGGCAGCCCCATCCCTGGAGATGGTCCTAGGCTGTAAAAGAAAGCTGGCTGAGCATGGGGCAGTGAGCCAGCCAGCTAGCAGCATTGCCCCATGGTCTCTGCTTTAGTTCCTGCCCTGACATCCCTCAATGATGGACTGCGACCTGGAAGTGTAAGCCATATGCCACCCCCAGCTTGCTATGGGTCACAGTATTTGTTACAGCATCAGAACGAAACCAGAACAGCCATCCCTGGGGGAATCAGGGTTGGATTTTGCCTCTCTTTGAACTCAGTAGCTGTTGATTCTCCATAGGAGATCTGCACAAGATCGTGCCCATTAACATCTGCCGTGGAGGGGGAGGTGCTCACTAAGTTCCCCTTCCTGGGGCTATGCAGCCATCGCTGGTGACCAGAGCCGTTTTCTTCAGTGGCTTTAACCACTTACAGGTTGCCCATTGCCCTGTATCAATCTCATTGGATCACCCAGTTAGACTCAAGTGGGACTGTTCTGGGTTCTCAGTGCTTTATCTGAGGTCGGCAGCAGTTTATTCATCTCTCTGGGAAAATTGCACACAGGTGTGAACAAAGCAATGTGGTGGTTTGAATAGGAATGGCCCCCATAGACTCCTACATTTGAATGCTTAGCCACCAGGGACTGGCACTGTTTGAGAAGGATAGGGGGTGTGGCCTTGTTGGAGGAAATGTGTCACTGAGGGTGGGCTTTGAGATTTCAAAAGCCCATGGCAGGCCCAGACCGTCTCTCTCTCTCCCTCCCTCCCCTCCCCTTCCTGCAGATCAGGATGTAAAACTCTCAGTTACTGCTCCAGAGCCATGCACACCACCATGCTCTCCATCGTGATGATCATGGACTAAGCCTCTGAAGCTGTAAGCAAGCCCCCAACTAAATGTTTTCCTTTATAAGAGTTGCCTGGGTCAGGGTGTCTCTTCACAGCAGCAGAACAGTGACTGAACAAACAAGAACACAAATATGTGAACTATTTACCCAGTTTATTGTATTTTTACAATAAAAATAAATTAGTTGTACACAAAATAGTGCTGAAAACAGCCCATATTTGCTCATATAATTCACCTTCTGCTCGCCTCCTCCTTCTATAATAACTTAACACTGTAAAGGAGACACGGATTGATGTTGTCCTCGGTGGGCTTCTCACTCCCGGGTCTGCAGTTGACAGGTCAGCCTCGAGGCCCTGGCCCCAGCAACCCCCAACAAGGACCCCGGAGCTGTCACCAGGGCTGAGATGCAGCCACATGTCCCCAGCTTCTCCCAACCCCCTCAGCCCGAGTCATCCACAGCTCTGACCTCCTGAGCACCGAGGCTGGTGAAGCTAACAGCTGGCCACACTGAGAGGGGATGAGAAACACAGCCACCTGCCCTTCTCCAAGTGTCCGGGTGTGAGGAGAGGGCGGATTATATGAGGAAATAGAGTAATTTAAGACAGAAAGGTGGCAGTCTTAGTCAGGCACAATATGGGGGGTTGGGGAGACCCCTGAATATGTCAAAAGTAGAGTCAGTTATATTTGATCTTAAACCCCCAAAAGTTTGCACTAAACTTAGAATAAGACACCGTGGTGCAGCAACATACCAGGAAGCTGAGTTAGTATGAGCAAATGATTTTATGAAAATGTGGATGGCATATGTAAATAAATACCTATTAGGTCCCTTTAACAATGAACATAGTCTAAATAAACAGAACTATTTTGATGTCGCAATCCACTCTGCAGATATAGTTCAGAATACACATTTCCTATAAACATCTTGTATTTACAGAGAACATAATAATAAGTTATAGCAAAGTATATCCTTCTGTCGGGTGGATATTAGGGGGCTGGGGGGCAGGAAAGGGGGAGTTAGTGGGTGTAACAGAATGGATTTTTCTCTCACTGAGACCAGGGGCTCATCATCTCAAGAGGCGGGGAGTTGCTGAACTCTTGGGGCCACTTTCCACAGCACGATGGGTATCCCATCGGAACGAGGATTCAGAAAACTAAAGGACGGTTTGGGGTTGAGGGTTACTCTTTGTCAGCAAGGTGTCCTTACAAAAGAGACTGGAGGTGAGTGTCCCAGGCTAGTCAAGGCTGCCTCCATGGAGGTGTATGACCCTAGGCAGGCAGTTAGCTGCCCCATGTCTGTGTGTTCTTTTTGTGAAGCACACATATGGAGCCAGCTCTGACCAGGCTGACAGTGGCTGCCATATGAGGCCACATGCTACTCACAGGAAGGGGCGCTGAGGGGTTTCAAATGGTGACAAGGTGGTAGCAGTTACGAACAAGACGAAGGAGAGCAGTCACTCGCTGCCTCTAAGCAGACGTACCACTCAGAGCGGCGTCAACGTGGAGAGCCACAGAACCCTGGACTTGGAGATGACCTTGAACAGCGTGTTGCCAAGAAAGATACCCAGATCCCTTCCCACATCCTGACATACCCATCCCATCTCCACTGCCACGTCTAAGGAGAGGCTACTGTCTCCAGCATCCCTGCACCCATAGAAGGTTCTAGCTTGCAGAAGTTTGTTATTCTGTTTCACTGAGGATTCTCAGGGAGTCTCATCTGCAGATGTCACATCTCAGAAGTCCCCCGCACTGTGTCTAACAGTCTGTCCTCTTTATCAGGGCTGGAAAACCCCACCTAAACGTGACACATGAGCATTAGTCTTCCTACAGACACATGTATCTTGACTCCCGCCCATGTTTCCTCTGTGGCCTTGGTGGCTTGTGGAATGGCTTCTACACAGACACACGTGTGCATGCGTGGTGATCAGAGGGCAGCACCAAGTGTTGTTCTTCAGGTGACATCCACAATGCTTTCTCTGAGACACTGTCTCTCACTGGCCTGGAACTTGCCAAGTAGGTTGGGCTGGCCACCTAGTGAGCCCCAGGGACCCACCTGTCTGTGCCTCTCCCATGCTGGGGTCACAAGTGAGTAGCACCACATCTGGCTTTTTGCATGTGGGTTCTGAGCCTTGGATGTTGCAGTTGAGGCACCATGTTTATAGAGCTGGCTCACTCATCCAGGCGTCATTTATATTTTGACGCTTCCTCCCTGCTTTCTTGAATCATTTGAACTTAGCTGAAATTCTTCCCTTTCAATTACACAGTTATTCTTTTAATCCAAAGATAGGTATTAGCTGCTTCCCAGTGAACTGTTGAGATCTGGGCTTTCTCTTCACCTTTTATTTTTTATTTTTATTTTTTGGTTTTTTGAGACATGGTTTCTCTGTGTAGCTTTACGCCTTTCCTGGAACTCACTCTGTAGCCCAGGCTGGCCTCGAACTCACAGAGAACCATCTGCCTCTGCCTCCTGAATGCTGAGATTAAAGGTGTGCGCCACCACCGCTTGGCCACTTTTTATTTTTAATAACTCTTTCCAGACTCCTCTGCCCCTAGCAGTTGGCTCTCTGAGGTGAGGGCATCGGCCAGTTTTCTCCTAAGACATCTAAGCCCCCCCCCAACACGTTTTATCTGGCAAGGATCAGATGCCAGCCTCCACCTGCAGGGCTGACAGACCATTCGCCTGTGGTGATGTAGTCTTTCATTCTGTTCCTCATATTTACATAGGAAAACTCACGTGCCAACTCGAAGACAGCTATTAATAAAACGAGGAGACTATCTTGGACAGGTGTTAGCAGTATCTGGAGTTCTCCACACCACACAAGTTAAGCTGGCATCTCCCACTCCAGCCCTCTGAAAAGCTACCTTTTAAAGAGCGAGTGTTGGGTGTAAATGCTCAGAGAACAAATAGATGATGCGTACTAACAGCAAGGAAGGAGGATAAAACCCAGAAATCCTGGGCTGACAAGTGATGCAAAGGAGCAGCTGGGGCAGCTGTGAGAACTCTCTCCCTGAGCCAGACAGAGATGGAGAAGCAAAGCTCCTGGGCTTCTTAGGAGGTTGAGCATGGTTTACGAGAGGGGAACTGCTCCCTCTAGTGGTTGGATGGCGTATTTCCTGCAGGCCCTGGGAGGTAAAGCGAAATAGACTCCACAAGGGCTGCAAGAAAGGTTCTTTTCTTCCACTCAGTGAGAGAGAAACAGCACACGCTTTTCATTTGGGGCTTTGTTGATTTTTGTTGAGAAAGACTACACAATAGCTTTAATTTATCTAATTTTTCATTCAGAGCTGGGGATGTGGCCCTCTGGCTCACGGCGGGGGATAATCAATATTGAAATATAAATTTCAATTCCACATCACAGCCAATGAAGGGAATGTGGAGAGTCCCGAGAAGGAGATGGCAGATAAAGGAACCATCTTCGGGTACAGGCATCCCTTCCTTGGTGATCACCGGGGATCCCCAAGGCCCCACCGCACACACTGTGGTAGGGAGAAAAGCCGTACAGATGATGGAAGATGAAACCAAGACATTTGCTAGGTTGGCCTTCTACAACAAAGGGTTAATCGACTCCATTCTAGAAATCTATAACCTTTAAAAAGTGACTGAACTCCTGAGCACAGCTCATTTTCTGGAAAAAATCCACTGAACTCAGGTGAGGTGGTTCTTTTTTCTTTTCTTTTTTTGCCTGAAGACCAGGGCCTGACCCCTTGGCTCTGGCCTACTCCCACTCCACAGGAGGATCATTGCCCTTCCTAAGAACTATGAGGTGATGTCTGAGACACAGGACAGACAAAGCCATCATCAACCCAGCCCAGCCCTGAGAATTTGTGAGTTGGAAGGACCAGGATGCTCATTCTCCACAGTGAAGTTCTTTAGTCCACTGTTGGTGGCTTCAGCTGCGAGGACATTTTCCTTCCCTGGAGCGAATGCCAAGCCTTGTTTTAACCCACAGACCATGCATGCCTTACCCTCTGGCAGGTACACAAACACCTTCCAAGGAATCCTTCAAATGACTGGCTCGTCCAGCAAGATCTGAGAACGGCCGCACAAAGGAAAAGTTACCTGGGACGAGCAAAAGCATGCAGTGAGAGGGGCTGGAGGGAACCGGACAGAAGCTGTGTGTGTCGTGGCTTCTCTTCGTGCTTAGCATGGTAAGCGTGGTCTCTGCCTGGCTGTGTATCTACGTGCCGCATGAACACCAGGAAAGGCGGAGCTGCTGATGGAAGTGGCGCCTGGCTTCCCAGGCAGAGATAGATGCTGGGAGATCCTCACAGAAGGCCAAAGCCAGTGGATCCCGACAGAGTGTGTCAGACCAGGCAGGTGACACTATCCCCATGGCTGTGAATGATTGCCACACTGCCTGGTGCAGGCAATGAGCTCAGGGAGGGACCCTGGGCTAAGGGTATGTGCTTGCTTTAAGAGAAACATGCCTAGGATCCAAAATAAGAAAAAAAAAAATTATTCCCCTTAATTGTCTCCTCCAACCCCTGGAGATGGTTCACCTTTCAATATGCACTGAGTCCCTTCGGGCCTGGGGCCTCTGGAATTACAGGTGGGTAAAGTGATTCAGTAAAGACGGGGAGGACATCAGAGCTCTGTCTCCCAGACCCGCATCATTAAAATGGATCTTGATGGTCAAGTCTTGTGGGAAGTAAGAGTCATGAGTCACAGGGGAGGGGAGGGGAGAGAAGGGGAGGGAAGAGGAGGAGGGGAGGGGAAAGATGTGAGACTACCAGAGAGAGAACCCCTTTAATCAACCCACAAGGGCCAAATAAGACTCCGCCTCTTTGCAACCCGGAGATTTGCTGCGACTACTGGCTTGGCTTTCCGGCAGGTGGTACACCATGAAGAACCCAGGAGGGATGGTGGAACAAGAGCTTGTGGGATTCTGGAATTTGTTCCAGCTCCAGAGTGGCCCAGAGAATCGCTGGCCGCCGCCTTGCTCTCCCTGTGGCTTTCTTGTCTTGTGGGATGGTTCTGTTGAGGATGGAACTTAGCAAATACCACAGAGTCCTGTCAGCAGGAGCTGCGACTGAGGGAAGAGGAACAGGGTGTGGACATCTTGAAAGAACTAAGTACTTGGTTGAGGCAGCACTTGGGGACAGAGCAAGGGCTTCAGAAGCCTGGGTTCTGTTCACAGAATGCAAAACTTCTCAGCTTCCTGGTCAGATAGGAAGCCCCGTTCATCCTTTAGACTACAGGCCTATGGGCAGGCCCCAGGCTGGTCCCTGGAGGTACCGTGGGGTGAGATTATGCTCAGCCATCTGAGGTAGGCACTCAGCCCTGCCACAAAATGGCAGGCCAGTTACCTGAGTTGAGCCTCAGTTTCCTTGCTAGTAAAGTGGGAACACTTATTCAACCCCTGCCTCCCATTCTATGACGCTGCGGCCTCCAGTGAGCGAATGTCTGAGAATGCAAGTACCCACTAGACAAGAAAGCTTTCTATTGTGAGATCCCTCTGTCCTGAGGCAGGAAACAGTCTATTGTCGTTAAGAATGGCGACAGGCACAGCTGGGCTGAGGTAACAGGGATGCACAGGTCTCAGCAAGGCTTGTTGGTGATATAGGATGGGGTGCTGTCCTCTCTTGACTTTCCGGAGGAGTGCTAATTCTGGACAGGCCAGGGGCACCAGGAAGGAGGCTGTGCTTGGCCCGTGGTCCAGCACAGCACCGGGATGAGAGCTGCATGCACTTGGCTGCTTGGTTTTCAGTGGGCGCCGTTAGCAGGTGCCAGGTCCCAAGGACGGGAATCATCAGGACAGAGCAATGCGCAAAGGGCCAGCCGTGGCTCTCTAACATCTTGGGGACCGTGTGGTACTCTTCAGGAAGGTGAGAGTGGGGGTCCCCGGTGGAGCAGCAGCCCCAGGAGAGCAGGAGTGTTACCGACTCCCCAGGAAGCCTGTGTGTCTGCTGGCCACGCGGGTGCAGGAGGCGCAGCAGGCGGTCTTGTAGTAGTTGTAGACACAGAGGCGCGCCTGGACCACCACGTTGCAGTTGTAGTACTTATCCTTGCAGTTTTCGTCTGCAGTGGGAGAGAACAGAAGAGTCTCCTGAGCCCAAGAGACAGCCAGGACCGGTGGGAAGAGAAAGGGCGGGGGACGCAGGGCTTCCTCGGGGCCATGCTGTGTGTCTGTGTGAGCCTGAGGGAGCCTGAGGGAGCTCGTGCAGAGACCAGAGTCGGGTGTCAGGGATGTCCAGGGAGGGGCCTTGTTAGGGCTCAGTAGAAGTGGAAAGGGGCTAGAGGGGGTGAAAATGATCCCCAAATATTATATATGTATATGAGCTTGTCAAAAAATAATAAAGAAAAAAGACATTTGAAAAATAAGTTGAAGAGCAATTGAAGAAGCTATCTGATGACTTTTGGTGTACACACACACACACACACACACACACACACACACACACACACACACACACCACACATGCATGTACACAGTAAAAAGAAATATGTGTTCAAGTGCTGTGGAATGTCTTTCTGTATGCTGTGAATATGTGTTGCTCTGATTGGTTGATAAACAAAGCTGCACTGGCCTATGGCAGGGCAGGATGGAGCCAGGCGGGAAAATCCAAGAAAGACAGTGAGAAAAGAAAGGAGGGTGAGGAGATGCTGCTAGCCGTTGCCAGGAGAAGCAAGATGTAAAAGTACAGGTAAGCCACAAGCCACGTGGCAAGGTATAGATTTATAGAAATGGGTTGATTTAAGATGTAAGAGCTAGCTAGTGACAAGCCTGAGCCATTAGGCCATATAGTTTGAAAATAATATAAGCCTCTGTGAGTTTACTTGGGACGCGGGTGGGAGAGATCCTGCAATCTCAGCACTTGGGAGGCTGAAGCAGAAGGACCAGGAGTTCAAGGTCATCCAGGACATCATAGTGAGGTGCTGGTCCCAAACTAATAATAATAAAGTAGTGATCATGATGAAGAGATAGGACAGGGATAATGAACACTGAATTTGAGAGTTTCTTCCCAAAAAAATGTAAGGAGAAAGGAGAAAATGATCATGGAGGGTACCTAGAATTGGCCTATTTTTATGTCATGTTAAAATAAGTTTAACCGGTGTTGCTTGCATGGGCATGGGTGGGGAGTTATTTACCAGAGCACAGGCAACTTACAGTGGCTACACCACCAAAGAAAGCAACTCCTCTCCCAGTCACCAAGAACACCCATAGCGGCTCCTTGGCTGTTCATGGGCAGGGCCTCACCAGACCGTCCTCCTTCACCTGCTTTTCTGGTCATTGAACCAGGACCTCACTGATTGGCTAGACAGGCTGGCCAGCAAGCCTCCTGTCTCTACCTCCCCAGAACTGGGGTGACAGGCATGGGGAACTGCACCCGGCTTTCATGGGGGTGCTGGGGATCCGAATTCAGAACCTCAGATTTGTACAGCAGGCACTTTTCCACCTCTGAGCATCTCCCCAGGCCTCTGACCATTTCCTCACTTGAGCTGTATGTGACAGTGTCCTTAACCACTGTGTGGCATCTCAACTGAAGAAAAGGTAGACGTGACCCATGGTTCTTGGCCACTGCTTGCTTGCTTGATAGTGAGTTCATGCATTCATTTTTATTATTGGGGAGGATATATCCATGTAAATATATAACTTATCCATTTTCCATCGGTAGACATTTGTTTTAATTTTTTCCCAGTTATAAGTAATGAGTGATCTTTTGAGCATTTTAAAAAGTCTTCTTTCCGGGTTTTAAAATACATACAGCCTTCTAGATGGGATGGCTGCCTGCCAAATGATGTGAAGCTATTTGCATCTTCTCTTGGCAGAAGAGGAGAATTCCATTTTTTTTTTTTCTTGACAGGAGGATGGGAAGCCTCAGCTGGCCCTGATGCTGGAGGATGGCACTGAACTCCTGATCCTCCTGCCTCCATCTCCAGCGTCCGGGGATGATTCCAGGGGCGGGGCGGGGGGGGGCAGCACAGCTGGTTTATGCTGTGCTGGAGATCAATCTCGGGACACCGTGCATGCCAGGCAAGCGCTCTACCAGCTGAGGTGCACCCTCGGGTCGGCACAACCATCCCCACCCTGAGCTGTATTTTTGTCTGTCTGGAGGACGCAAGATGATCCTGGCGTGATGCGGGGCAAGATAATCCTGGCGTGATGCGGGGCACACTGAAGCGGTGTTTGCCGCTCAGGTTCCCTTTGCCGGGAGCAGTTCTCTCCATGCAATGGGTCCGCATCTTTCCTGGTTCCTGTGTTGCAAGTTATCTTCTCGGGTTCATAGCTCTTCCTGGCACTTCCTTTATGGTGTCACGTGATAAGCAGACGCTTGCCATTTTAACATTATTGGTATTCTAGTATTTTCCCTTAGGGTTTGTGCTCTGGGGTTTTCGTTTAAGAAATTCTTCCCTACTCTGACAGAAATTTGTTTTTCCTCAAAGTCTTTTCTTAAAGTTTAAAATTTCTGATTACATTTATTTCCCTAATTCACCAGGAACACCATGGTGACGATGGTGGTGATGGTGGCGTTAGTGTGTGTGTGTGTGTGTGTGTGTGTGTGTGTGTGTGTGTGTGTGTTGAGAGGCAGGCATTCAATTTTACTGTTCCTCTGTACACATAAGTATACCTGGACTGTTTCATTATCATTTCATTATCCCCAGACTCATATACTGACCCAATCACATAGCAAGCATCTTTGGTTCATTGGGAACTATTTTATATTTAGATTGTCATTTCCCCCTGTGCCAACATGCCTTGATTTGTGGCAGGATAAGTCTCCCAACACCGTTCAGCCTCAAAACTTCCCTGGCTATTCTTTGCTCTTATTGGATACAACCCTTTTGATATATCCTGTTCATATTTGATAAATCTAATAAAAAGTCCTATATGGATTTTGATTACGTTGCTCAAGGGCTGGGAATACGGCTCAGATGGTAAAAGCGGTTACTGTGTAAGCCTGAGGACCTGGGTTTGATCCCCAGGACTCACATGAAAGAGCTGGGCATGTAGTGCATGCTTGTAATCCTGGTGCTGGGAGGATGAGGCAGGTGGTCTCTGAAGTTTGCTGGGCGGCCAGCCTAGCCTGCACAGCCAGGCACAGGCCAGAGAGACTCTATCTTAAAAAAAAAAGAAAGAAAAAGAAAAGAAGGGAGAGGAGAGGAGAAGGAAGAAGAGATATGGGAACACACTTGAAACACATCTTAGGAAAATGTGTTATAATCAGTAAAAAGGCCCCTGCGGGCAGGAGGCTTCAGAACAAATATTGATGGAATTCCCATGGCTGGGTCACGCACACAGGCTATTTATTTATTTTCCTTGGCAACACCACACAGTTGAAGCAATTTAAATTTGGATTGCCAATTGATCCTTGTGTTGCTTTTTATAAAGGTTGCATTAGAATATAATAATATTAGAATATAATCAAAAGGAAAGTTGTCCCAGGCACACAGACATGGGTAATTAAAGATGGTGAAAACTGCCATATCCTTGGAATTGTCTGTATAGATTTCAAAGCAAGGAGTGACTGCCATAACCAGTTAGTGTATTCTGCAGCCCATCTCCCAGCCAGCACATGCTCGGCAAAGATTTCTCACTAATAAGAAGTGAGAGGGGTTTTGTTTTTCAAACAGGTTTTTATGTGTCCCTGGCTGGCCTTGAACTTGATATGTAGGAGATGATGACCTTGATCTTCTGATTCTCCTGCCTCTACCCTGGAGGGCTGGAATCACAGGCACATGCCACTGTGCCTAGTTTCTGTGGTGCTGGGATCAAACCTAGGGCTTTGTGCACGGTCGGCCAGCTTTCTGACACTGAGCCCCAGCCGTGATTTTTTTTCTTTAAAAACCACTCTGGTTTGGTCTTCTAGATTTAGCTATCGTGTCTTTGGGGGGGGGGGTACTTCACTTCCAATATAAAATCCAATGAAGGGGAAGAAAAGGAAATTACAAGGTTAACAAAATAGAATGTATAAACAAGACTTTGATGACCTTTGATGTATCTGAAGATGACTGTGTCAAGGTTAAAGCTGCTAAAAATCTCCAGCCGGGAGCCCACATTATGAAACTCAGAGGACACCCCAGTGGGCTTGCAGCCTAAAACTGTGAAATTATAATAGCCGAAGCATCCTGAGACTCTCCCCCACCTCCCGCCCCGCCATGGCTGTGCACAAGGTCACAGAGAGAACTGGCTGAGCCGTTTCCACACTGGATAACTTGACAGAGCTTGGGGGGGGGGGCTTTCTCTTTTCTCCCGGATGGGAACCCCGAACTCACCAACTTCAGGGACACAGTCCTGAGGGTTACAAGATTCTCTTTCTTCTGGTTTCAACTGGGGGTCACAGAGGCTGCCCGGGGTCATATCATCTGACAGACACCGTACTTCCCGGACTCGGAATCCGCCCTGACAGCTCTTGGAGCACTGTGTGGCCAAAAGAAGGAAAACAACAGGTTCCTCAGCAGCCTGTTAGATCCCCACGCCAGAGCGGAAGATCGGGGGAAATTCAAACATCTCCAAAACGGGAAATTGAGCGCTAAAAGACACCTCCACATGCTTGTTGACCAGCTCCCACACCCAGCAGGTCGGCTCTCTGTCCTGTCTGCCCCCCTCCCGCCCCACTCCTTGTAGTGTTTTGAGGGAATTCTAGACTCCCGTCACAACTCCCATAGTATTTTATGGCTCCAATAAAAGAAGGAGCCTTAAACATACACCATTGCTGTACCTTACTATTTCCAAATCTATATATTTAGTGATGCTAGTCCCATTTTTTAAAAATTTGGTGAATCAAATCTATTTAAAAAATAGCTTTTCTTTTCTTTAAAAATCAGGGTCGAGTTGGAGGGAAGTAGAGATGGATAGATATGAAATGCATTGTGTAAGTGTAGGACAATTTCAAATGGTAAATAAAAAGCATTATTTAAAAAAAAAACTAAATGAAACAGGGGGCTGGACAGATGGCTCAGTAGTTAAGAGCACTGGCTGCTCTTCCAGGGGACCTGGGTTCAAGTCCAAGCACCCACATGGCAGCTCACAACCATCTGTAACTGCAGTCCCAGGGGATCTGATGTCCTCTTCTGTGGGTACTGCATGCAGGTGGTGCACAGATATATACACGTAGGCAAAAAACCCATACATACATATAAAAATTTAAAAATAATAGTAATAAAATGTCAGGATCCATATCTCAGTTACACTTTGTAGTTGGCTGATATTTTTATGATTCTTAACCTAAACCCACAGGTCTCCCTTCCATTGTCTTATGCTTGTTTATTTTTAATTTTTAAAACTTAAAACAAATTTTCTTCAAGACAGGGTCTCACTATATCGTCCTGGCTGGCCTGGAACTCGCTTTGTAGACCAGGCCGGCCTTGAACTCACAGAGATCAGTTGACCTCTGCCTCCGAAGTGCTGGGATTAATGATGTGCCCCACTACTGTGCCTAGCTCTCTACTGTTCTTGAGACAGGCTCTCACTGAGTCTGAAGCTCACCTTTTGGCTAGCCTGGCTGGCCACTGAGCTCCAGGGACCCCCTGGCTCCACCTCTCTGATGCTGGGGTGGCAAGTGTATGCTCCTGTGTCCGCTGACAGTGTAGTAGTTTAACATTATCTTTGAGTCCCTTCAACCACCATTTTCTGTACAATGTTTGTCAAACTGTAGCCCAAGGACACCTGCATCCTGCTTGTTAAATCACAAATGTCTTAGCCAGGAGGGGCCCCGAATCAGTCTTTTCAATCGAGACCCCTAGATACACCCTAAAGCTCAAGAATCATCGCATTAGGAACATGTCTGTGTAGAAACCCAAATCTGCAAGCTTCAGGGTTTCCCGACTGAACAGGGTCCCCTCACTGTGACTACCTAGAGTAGATGCCATGGGGGATCTAGCCTCTCTTCTTGGGGTGGGCCCAGGACCCTGCCCGGAGCCATCTATGGACGACTGTGACTTACCATGCTCCATTCCGTGCTAAACCATTTAGCTCCACAAGGCTTGAGGTGGCAGGGTTGCTGGCTCGGGGGCTTCTCCAGGAATGAACACTCATAGGGGTCCAGCACTTCAAAGGTGTCTGCGTTCTTCCTAACGCAGATCACCTCCCTCTGCTGCGTCCCACTGCCACACTCGACAGAACACTGGAGAAGAAGCAGAGACAGGTGGCTGTCACATGATGTACAGGGGAAGAAAACCACGTTCCTGGAGGGACATCCTCAATTCTTCCACCGAGGCATACGAGAGAGGGCAAGACAGAGGATACAAGACTAGACGTTGGCAAAGACGCTGGTAACATCCACTGCTGATAAAGAACGTAGGGGCTGGAGAGATGGCTCAGTGGGTAAAATGTTCACTGCACAAGTGAGAAGTCGTGAGTTCAAATCCCCAGCATCCATGTAAAAGGCCGGGTGTGGCTTTTAGTGCTGGGAGGCAGAGACAAGGAGGAGCCCGGAGGCTTGCTGGTCAGCCAGTCTAGCTAACTAGTGAGCTCTAGGTTTAGAGAGAGAACCTGTCTAAAAAAAAAAAATAAAATAAGACGGAGAGAGATGGAGGAGGAGACATCAACATTGGTCTGTGTGGGGGCTGGGACAACGTCTTTGTGCAGCTGACACCTGACCCGCACTGCAGCCCTGTCTGTGGGACTCCAGCAGCAGCAAGAGTCAGGAAGACGGGCCAGGGCCTAGGCCCCAGTGGGTTCTCAAGGACATCCCAAGGAGGGATCCATTTTTGCCCGTGGGTGACGGTGACCTGGGGGCTGTGGTGGTGGTGTCTGCAGGGGTGACATCAGCCACCCCACTCGTGGTCCCCTCTGGAGCACACACTGTCCTTCCCACTACTCCATGTCTTCCCGGAGGGGCTGCAGCTGATGATCAGTTCCGATCTGGACGTAGAAATAACCTTGCCTCGCACTGGCTGGCAGTCCCACGGCTAGCAGAACCTCGCCCATCCAGTTTCCTGTCCCGTGTCTGCTGTGGCGTGAGTCTGGGCCAGAAGCTCGGATTCTTGTACATGGTTAGGGACAAAGGCAGGTCACAGCTGCCAGGTCAGAATGAATGAATGAACACAGAGAGAAGAGATCTACTTTTGACCGAGTGCCAGCCGTGGGTGACAGACACCCTGTGTGACCCGACTCCTAAGCTCTCTGTGACAGCTAACCTTGGCTGTCAACTTGGCACAACTTCAGTTGAAGAGCTGCCTCCATCAGATGGGCCTGTGGGCGTTTTCTTGAGTGTTAGCTGATGCGGGAGGGCCCAGCCCACTGTGGGTGGTGCCACTTCAGGGCAGGTGGAGCTGGGCTCAGTAAGAAAGGTACCCGACTCTGCGCCTGAGGGAGCCTGTGAGCAGTGGCCCTGAGGTTTCTGCTTTGGTTCTTGCTTGTGCTCCTGCCCTGACTTCCTTCAATGATGGCCTGTGACCTAGAAGCATTGGACGAAATGGACTCTCTCCTCCCCAAGTTGGTGTTGGTCAGAGTGTTTTATTACAGCCACAGGAAAAGCAGGAGACCTCCTGCCAGCCCAAGGAGAGTGTCATTGTCCTCTGTGTAGTAAGACAAGGAAACAGACTCAGGGAGGTGAAATTACCGCGTTAAGGCAGGACTCCCGTAAGACCAGAGCTGAGTTCAGTTATACTGGTGTCCAACAGGGATGCTCATGAAAGTGCACTGGAAATACTTCAGCCCATTCTCTCTGAATCTTTTGATTTTTATAGATTTTATCAATCAAAACATTAAAGACAATCAAAGAAGAAAACATTTCCCCATGCTGTCTACATAAAAACAATTCACTATAAAATGTATATGTATATTTCAAGGCAGGGTGTCATGTAGCTCAGGCTGGCCTTAAAGTCCCCATGTAGCCACGGATGATCTTGAACTTCTGATATTTCTGCCTCTACCTCTCAAATCCTGGGATTACATGAATGCACAACATGTCTGATTTTATGTAGTACTGAGGATACCTTGTAGAAGTAACCGTCTTATTAAATAAGAAATACAGAGCCAATGCAAAGATGAAAGCCCAAGAGGTCAGAGCTAAGAGCCTTATCCTTCACTCTGTAGCTATCCTCTTCAGCCAAGAGACCTACTTCCTGTGTGTTTGTCTTTATATAGACTTTCTGTTCTGCCTTCTCCTTGGTTGTAAACCCAACCACATGACCTCCTCATCTGCCTGTCTGTACAGACCTCCAGGTCTTCTATGGTTGGTATTGAGATTAAAGGCGTGTGTCTCCATGCTGGCTGTATCCTTGAACACACAGAGATCTGCCTAGCTCTGCCTCCCAAGATCTGGGATTAATGGCGTGCGCCACCAACGCCCTGCTCTGCTATGGCTTGTTCTTAGCTCTGACCCCCAGGCAAATTTATTTATTAACATACAAATAAAATCACATTTCAGTACAAATAAAATATCACCATAATACCTAGAGCTTCGTGCATGTTAGGCAAATTCTCTACCAACTGAACCACCTCTCCAGTACGAATATGAACATATATGCACACATATACATATTTTATATGTGTGTGGGTTTTACATGCATGTATGTATGTGTACCACATGAGTGTCTGATACCCACAGAACCAGAAGAGGGTATTGACCCCCTGGAACTGGAGTTAAAGATGGTTGTGACCCACCATGTATGTACTAGGAACTGAACTCAGGTCTTCGGCAACAGCAACAGTGCTCTTAACTGGTGAGCCATCTCCCAAACACCCCCCAGCCCCAGTTTTTACATTTTTATAGTCTGTCATTGGCTACTGTATTATGTGCACCTAGGATACCCTAATGATCACTGTTATTTTTTTTAATTATGTTTTTGAGAAAGCATCATGTATAGATGAGGCTGCCCTTGAAATTTCTATCTCCTGCACTAGCCCTTGAGTTTTGGGATTACCAGTGTGTCTCACCACCCCCTGCTTGATGGTTGCTATGGTTACAGGTGTGTCCCACCATTCCTACTTGGTTATTGCTATGGTTACAGGTGTCTCTGCTTGACTGTTGCTATGGTTACAAGTGTGTCTCACCACCCCTGCTTGATTGTTGCTATGGTTATGTGATATTTTCCTGGGTAGTGACAAATGATGACATCCTGAATTCATGAGCATACCTGTTGAAGAAATATTTTTTCTTTGGATAATTGATTTTTTAAAATTTTATTTTGAGATAAGGTCTCACTAGTCCTGGCTGTCCTGGAACTTGCTCTGTCAACCAGGCTGTCCTTGAACTCACAGAGATCCACCTAGCTCTGCCTCAGAGTGCCAGGACTAAAGGTACGTGTCACCATGCCCAGCTGATGACTACTTCCTTCAAACTGACCCCAGGCTAGGGTGACTGGGGAAGGACAAATGGGCGTCTTCTGCCTCCTGCCCTTTGCCGTCAACTTTCTTTCCAAAGGGCCGTGTCGGTCACAGGGCAAAGCCAGCCAATTTGATCAAGGCCTGATTTTAAAGCTACTTAAAAAAATTCTCTATGGAGCCAGAGTCTGGATAATGTGTAAATCATGACCTTCAGCCAAAAAGGCCTGGAGAACCAGCCAGCCCTGGGAGCCAGATGCTAAATGGGGCCAAGAACTCAAATCCAGGGCGGTGGTGGGAGATGGATGGGGGTGGGGTGAAGTAGGGCCTGTGACAGGGCAGTCAGTGGGATGGCTCTGGGTTCAAGTTCAATGCTGGAACAGGGAGGAACAATTAGCTCATCAATTTGTAAGTTACTTTAGTTTCTTTATTATTTGCTCTTTATAATGTACACTTCCAGCTTAAAAACAAACTTGTATGTATGATGTATGTGCATGTGTGCAGGCAAACGTGTACCATGGTGCATGTGTGGAGGTCAAAACAAGCATGCATGTTGCCCTCAAATTCTGCTTTGAGGCAGGGTCTCTTACTGTTCACTCTGTGTTCCAGGCTGGCTGGCCTGCAAGCCTCCGGGGAGCCCTCTGTCTCCATCTCCTATCTCAACAGAGATGTGCCAGGATTACAGATGTGTGTCACCATGCCTGGCTTCTACATGGGTTCTGGGGAGTCTCAACTCAGGTCCTCACGTGTGTGCAACAGATGATTTACCCATTGAGCTATCTCTCAGGCCCCATCTCCAGATTTTTAAACGGGACTGTCTGACACTGTCAAGTACTGACAGAACCAGCCTCAGTCCTGGCAGCGACATGGCAGCGACAGTCACCTGCTGCATTTACTGTCTGTCCCTTGACTACTCATGCTCATCCCAAGGCAGAGAAATTTGTTTTGTTCACAGATGTAGCTCAAGTGCTTAAGTGAGCACACAGTAGGCACACACTGAAACTTGTTGGCTGAACAAGGCGCTTAAGTGAGCACACAGGAAAGGTACACCCGTTGGCTGAACGAGGCATCAAGAACATGGCCACTTTTCCAGGTTGTGACAGGCAGCTGGTAGCATGGCCAGATTCAAAGCTGGTTCCTAATCCCTCTGCTGTGTTGTCTCTTGCCAGGGACAGACAGATGTACCCAGAGCTGGCCACTCACCTGACTCTGGGGGACACACAGATGTACCCAGCTCTGGCCACTCACCTGACTCTGGGGGACACACAGATGTACCCAGCGCTGGCCACTCACCTGACTCTGACACACAGATTACCCAGCCTGCCACTCACCTGACTCTGGGGACACACAATGTACCCAGCTCTGGCCACTCACCTGACTCTGGGGACACACAGATGTACCCAGAGCTGGCCACTCACCTGACTCTGGGGACACAAAGTACCCAGCTCTGGCCACTCACCTGACTCTGGGGACACACAGATGTACCCAGCTCTGGCCACTCACCTGACTCTGGGGGACACACAGATGTACCCAGCGCTGGCCACTCACCTGACTCTGGGGGACACACAGATGTACCCAGCTCTGGCCACTCACCTGACTCTGGGGGACACACAGATGTACCCAGCTCTGGCCACTCACCTGACCCCAGCTGCCTGCGAACCACTCCACCTTGCCCGCGCAGGGCCCGTTATCACAGGGCGTGGTCTCCGCCGGCCTGTTGTTCCCGCAGCCTTCCAGAGGCAGGCTGCTGACATGGTTGGTCATGCACACCACGGAACGAGTCCTCACCCCAGCCCCACACTCGGCCGAGCACTGTAAGTCAGAAGGAGGGCATATTAGTGGGGTCCCTGCAGGTTCTGGGGACACTTCCAAAGGATGCCAAGGTCTTACTGCCCCTCAAACGCTTTCCTCTCTCACACATGACATACTTCAGAGACAGGAAACCTCTGCCTTCTATAGTTTTAGTTACTCATGGTCAAATGCAGTTTGTAGGAGTTATATGGGAAATTCCAGAAACAGTTCATCAATTGTAAGTGGTCCCAACCAACCCATTCTTCTAGACTTATGTTCCAGTATTTCACCCCATACCCCATTCTGGACAGAGTCAGCATGGCGGCAGTCCCCTGATCACATGAGAGGCTATGAGAGCCCTTGCACATGTCCCCTCTTCCTGGATGCCCTTCCCTTTACCAGGAAACACCAGAACCCTTGAGGGCTGGGCTCAAATGCCCTTCCCTCTGTAAAACATCCTTGCTTGCCCCTTTATCACACTCTTTGAAGCTTTGTAAGTCACATGGTGTTCTCCATCCCATTCCTTCCTTTGTTTCTAAAATTGCTTAACAATTGTGTGTGTGTATGCACACACAATGCATACACACACACACACACACACACACACACACACACACTGTATGTGTGTAGGTGGGAACCAGAAATTCATGTTGGGTGTCTTCCTCAATTGCTCTCCACCTTATTTTTTGAGTCAGGGTCTCTCACTGAACCCGGAGCTCACCAGTTTAGCTACACTGGCTGACCAATGAGCTCCTGGGATCCATCCCTCTAATGCTAGGCTTGCTAGAGCGAAGAGAACATTCTTATCTATGGAGGTGGGGGTTGGCTGTGAGATGATTAACTGAATGATCTTTCCCCTGTCACTTCTCTCATGCCTCTGTCACTCTCCGAACTCACCATCCCTTGATGGTCAAATGCTTTCCCACATCTAGTTACTTCTCTGTGTCTTTCCTCCTTGTCAGAGCAGAACACAGCCCCTCCAGACAAGCTCCTTTTCTTGTGGCCTTTACTTCTTTCCTACGAAGTCCCCTTCACCACGGAAAATATTAACATCAAATTAAAATATGTTGCCGGGTGGCTGTGGTGCACGCCTTTAATCCCAGCACTCAGAAGGCAGAGCCACGTGGACCTCTGTGAGTTTGAGGCCAGCCTGGTCTACAGAGCGAGATCCAGGACAGGCACCAAAACTACATGGAGAAACCCTGTCTCGAAAAACAAAAACAAAAACAAAAACAAAAAACAAACAAAAAAATTAAAATATGTTTCTCTAGTTCTATGGTTCTCAACTTGTGGGTCATGATCCCTTGGGGTTGGATAATCCTTTCACAGGGGTCACCTAAGACCAATGGGAAACACAGATGTTTACATTGTGATTCACAACAGTAGAAAAATTACAGTTACAAAATAGCAAGGAAAATAACTTTATGGTTGGGGTCACCACAACACGAGGAACTGCTATTAAAGGGTCCCAGCATTAGGAAGGTTGAGAACCACCGACCTGGTTAAACTTTTGTTAGTTCAATTACAGGCTGAAGCCAGAGAACCTAAGGGTAGAGGGGGTCCCCCCTCCACCAAGGGTCACACACTGTCTTTATGACTTCAGCTCTGTTTATATCATCGTGAGAAGTCTGAGACAATGAAGCAACTCCTTGGGTTAAAAAAAAGCCATTTGTTAACAGTAACTAGAATAATCCAGTCTGGAGACATTTTTGTTCTAGCCATGTGTGGTCTGAAGTTCACAACTGCGCAACTCAAGGTGTTTAAAATCTCTTGTAAAGAATAAGAAGTAACTCAAAGGTGAGATGGCTGGGCTGTTCCTAGTGCTTGCCAGCTGGGCGTGGTGGCACAAATCTTTGATCCAAACATTTGGGAGGTAGAGGCAGGCCTAGTCTACACAGTGAGTTCTAGGCCAGCCTGGGCTACACAGATACTGTATCAAAACACCAAAAACAAAACAAACAAACAAAACCAAAAAACTAACACCGGGCCCCGCTCCCAAAAAACCAACCCTGAGTGCTCAATGCTTTTGCAGAGGACCCAGGTTTGATTCCAGCACCCTCACTGAGCAGGTCACTGCTGCATGGAACTCTAGACTCATGGGATCTGACACCCTCTTCTGTCCTCTGGGGCCACCTGAATACACATTACACATGACACACACACACACACACACACACACACACACACACACACACACACACACACACGAGAAAATAATTTAAAAAAATCTTCAAAAAGTAACCCAAACATTATTTATTTCTGCTCAACTTCTACAAACATTTCTCCCTACATAATCCTACACATTCCCACCTGACAAATGGACTGAACCTGCTTTCCACACTTAGGTTGTACATGCCTCTGGGGCAGGTAGGGTCTCCAAATCTCCTAGGTGCTTAGTTGGTCAAAGACGGAGCCAGGGCCCAGTGAGAGGACCAGGATGATGGGCCTGAAGAAGGAACTTCTCTCTATTATACCAGTGGCTGGGAAAAGCATGGCAGTTTTAGATCTGGAAGGAGCTCCCCGGGCCTAGGAAGCCTGCCAGCAGAAATGGGGGAAGACAGGGTACCCCTCACACAGCAGGGACTCAGCTGCACAGATCTGCTCTTGGTTCTATTTTGGTCTCTGATAGATGGAGTCAAGTGACTGCTGGCTTCTCTTGCATGTAGTAATGAGTGGCGTGACACTCGGTTGTATTTGCCTTTAATGGCTAGGCTCTGAGAAAGGCTAGGCTTCCGGAATAGGGGACAGCATGGAACATGCTTCTAGCTGCTAAAAAAACAGGGAAGGTGCCTACAATCCACTGCATGCCTACCATATTCCAGGCACAACATCTACGTGGTCCTCTCCTAATCTATGGAACGCTGAGGAGAAGGAAGCTAATTTTTTCACACCCCTTCCTTAACGGCAGAGCCCTTTGTTCCTCATAGGAGCCTATAAACCTACAGTGATCCATCCCTGGCCTTTTGCCAAAGCTAGGCGTAGCAGCCGGTGGTCCTCTGAGCAAAACAGCTGCCTTCTTTATCAGCTCAGCTGAGCCTGCTTATAAGAGTCAATCACGATTGCACCTGGGGAGTGTTGACACCCCTCAGAGAGGGATGGGTGGGGAGGGCCACCGGACTGTCACTTAAGGTTTCGGCCACTAGAGTGCAATTCTTCTCTAACCGCACACGGCCTAGGAACCTCGGGGCGGGGGGGGGGGGGGGGGGGGGGGTAAGTAACTGTGGCCTGTGTCGTTTGAATAGGAATGGCCCCCAGAGGCTCCTGTATTTGAATGCTTGGTTATTAGGGAGTTGGCACTACTTGACAGGGATGAGGAGGTATGGCCTTGTTGGAGGAAGAATTTCTCTAGGGGTGGGCTTTGGGGTTTCAAATGCTCCAGTCAGGCCCAATGTCTCGTCTTCCTGCTGCCTGTGGATCCAATCTGGAGGTAGACCTCTCAATTTCTCTAGCACCATGTCGGCCTGCATGCCGCCATGATGACAATGGACTGAACCTCCGAAACTGTGAGCAAGTCCCAACTAAATGCTTTCTTTTATAAGAGTTGTTGTGGTCATGGTGTCTCTTCACAGCAATCAAAGGGGATCCAGCTATGTATGCAGCTGTGGGAAAGCTGCCGCGCATCCCTCCAACGCTGCTGTGCTGGGATCACCTAGACTCCGGCAGGCCATCCCTTGCCCACGCTCTGAAGAAAGCCCAACAAACCCTTGAGTCTCCCCGGGGGAGCTTCGGTTTGCTGCTGGAATCTTACGAGGTCTCACTGGGGAAGGACTCAGCTTGGGGATTCTCCCCGAGCGGCTCTGGGAGTCCCTGGGACGCAGCCGGTGCCTGCCAGCGGCACACTCACCCTCTCACTCCATTCCGTGAGGAACCAGCTCTTGGCACAGGGCCCCATGTCACAGTTCTCGATGTCACTTGGGCGCAGCTTCATGTTGCACTCCTCGTCATGCACCACGTCCCCGATGTTGCTCACACACTTCACGTCCCGGGTCCGCTGCCCCACGCCACAGGGCACCGAGCACTAAAACACAGCATGCACGCCTTGGTATCCTGTCCTCAGTCTTTGTCACCCGACCCTGTTTGTTGGGTCCCCTGCAGTGCCTGTAAGTCCCCGGGGAGGAAATGATCAAGGGAAGACACCCTGGCCGGTTCCTCTAAGAACCCTCTTGGATGGCATCTTGTTTACTGGCCTGCTCAGGGCCCCAGGCTTTCCATCTCCAGGATGCATGCACCACCACACTAGAAGGTGCCCGACTTTACTAGTGGCTGCCAACCTTCTCTTAGCACATGGGAGACACAGGGCAGGTGAAGTCTGCAGGTACAGGACGCACTCACCTAGGGCTCGGCCGCGAGACTGGATATGGGCCACGCACACTAGCCTGAACTCTACTGAGCTGTTGGTGTGAAATGTGTTTGCAGTCAGGCTGCCCAGCAAACATTCCCCCACCCTACCCACCACGGGTCCTAGCAGCGGGAGGTGGGAGGGAGTGTGGTGGTGGGTATCGGAGGTCCTGTACCGAGGTCCAGTCGGTCCGAATCTGCCACTCGCTGCAGATCTTGAGCTGGCAGGTGCTGGTGGTCTCAGGCTTCTCCAGGTGCTGGCAGCGGTAGGGCTGCACTGTCAGGCTGCGGTTGGCATACACCTGGCGGCACAGGACCTGGCGGTGCTGCATGCCCAGGCCACAGGTTTTGCTGCACTCGGACCACTCCCCGATGTCCCAGCTGGCTCATGGAGTGGGTGGGGGGGGGAGGGGAGAGGGGAGACGATCCGTTAACAGGAATACATAGAAAAATCAGTGGGGGCCCTCTCCCCAGAGCAGTGCCTAAAGGTCATGTGACTGTAAGGGAGCCTGTAGGACATGCTGTTTACCATGCTAGATTGCTGAGATTCTGTACGCAGTCATAGAAAGAATGAGACAGTAGAGATGATTTCTGTCTAGTTATCAAAGCAGAATCCCCCTAATAGCCCACCCCCCCCCATTGGCTTAATTTCCTTATAACACTAACCCTCTTGGGAGCTAAGAGATGTCACCTAGGTATTCTTTCCTGTCCACTATTTCCATGCCCTAATCTTGACAGTTACTGAATGAGGCACGATCAGGTGTTCAGCACATATTTGAATAAAAATTGTGTTTTTCTTTACTCCAAGGATTAAGCGTTGACCTTTTGGGACCTGTCCCAATACATCTGAGACAGTCTCATTTATCGCTCAATGACCTGTCTCCAACCTCTCTTGCACACTCTTCCTGACTCCTCCAGGCCGACTTGGCACCATCTATCTGTATCGTCAGCTCACCTATGAGCTGCCTCACTGGGTTCTCATTCCTTCGGCCTCCCTTGATTTCCTGGACGGGATTCCTGGCTAAGCTTGCCGACTTGCTGCAGACCATCAACTCCCCACTTCTTCTAGAAACATGGGCAGGCTTGCTAAGCGGTCTGTATCCTGGACACAGTTCCAGTCAGTGTTTATACCCTGCATTTATACAGGCTTAAAAACTCAATGGTATCTGCTACTAAGACTTTATGCCCGTCAACCCCAAGTGACCTGAGGAAAGGTGACCTAGCCAGAGAGGCCTCTTACAAGGCTGGGCAGGGGAAGAGGTTGCAGGGTTCCTCTTCTGGGGTCGGCTTCATGCTGGGGTCACAGTAGCTCTCAGGAACCTCGTCGTGTGTGTTCCTGTGCACACAGCGGAAGATCGGGTACTGCGATCCTGGAACGACAGACAAGGAAGACGCCTGAGGGGCAGCCTACGCCCTGGGATGCAGGCTGTGGTGAAGATGCACAGGCATTCGGATGCTGATGTGGGGGGACAGGACTCGTTAGTTCAAGTCCCATATCCTTTCATCTTGTTTGTTGATATAGACATACCTACATGGCTCTGTTGGGGGCTGTGGGTGTGCAAAGGGACACACACACACACACACACACACACACACACACACACACACACAGTTTTTGTCCCCAATGAGTTTACAAATCTATTCGTAAAAGGAAGATACAAATTTTTTTACAGTTGTTGAAGATTACATGAGATGTGATTGGGAAAATGGCTCAGTCAATTAAGCTCTCATACAAGGACTCATGTTAGATTCCCAGTGCCTGTCAAAAAGCCAGGCATAAGTGGCACGTGTTTAGAATCCCAGTTTGGGAGGTAGAGACAGGTGGATTCCTGGAACTGGCTGGCCAGCCACTTAGCCTCATTAGTGAGTCCCAGGTCCCAACAAGAGGTCCTCTCTCAAAAAACGAGGTTGATACCTTCCTGAAGGATGATAGCCAAGGTTGTCCTCTGATCTCCACACACACACATGCATTCATGTGCACCCACGAACACATGTACACACACACATGCACACACAAAGACAGTAAAGAGCTCACTAGTCAATGGAGGGAGCACAGACTGGGCACAAACAGAAACTTCTCCAAGATTCTCCAGAGGTATCGGAGGGCAAATGCCCAGAGGGTCCAGCTGTGAATAGAGAAATGGCCAGGCTTGGGTGTGTCTGTGCACGTGTGTCAGGGAAGGGGGCTGTCCACTGGACTAACGTGGGATGAAATGGGCTGCTAGCCAGGTGCTTGTGTGTACACGAGGTTGAAGCAAGGATATTCAAGAATTACAGAAGAGCAGCTGCCATCCTGCTTCGTAACACTTTTCACCACGATCCTCTAACAGTTTCCTGAACCCAGGCTTGGCCTCTTCAGCATCTGCCCATTTCCCATGAGGCTGTGCTTCTCAGGACAGCGCAGCCCTGGTTCACCAGGGTAACCTCTGGGCCTAGCAGAGGTCTAAGCTGTTAATACTCTTTTGGAAATCTAGTAACTGCTTTATGTTTTTGTTTTGAATACGAAGACTGGTTTCACTGCCTTAATAAGGACAAACTATTTTCTATAAAAAGCCAGTTATGGGTAATTCCTGGATCTCAATTCAACTTTGTCTCTCTTCTGCCACCTGCTGGCAGAAGTTGAGTATTACTTTATTATTATGAAGTGGGAGTAACTGTTGCCCTACAAACTAGGCTAACATAAATCTCTAATTCATTTAAAAACTATGGTAATCTGTGCTTCTAACTGGACAGGCATTTTTTTTAAAGAACTGTAATTCACTACAATTTTCATTGTACCACGAAGGCTAACTTTTTTCTCTTACAAGTGTCTTTAATAATCTTTTATTACATTTGGTCTTTGACAGTTTTACACACACACACACACACACACACACACACACACACACACACACACACTGCATTCTGATTGCTTCCACTCTCATCCTCCCACCCCTGTTATCACCTGCTCCCTACAGGGATTCCATGCCTGGTACTATAAATCCAGTTAAAAACCCACGGTTAAGAGGCGCTAGATCTAGGGCAACCCTACTGCTGTTCTCAAGGTCACCTCTAAAGGGACAGAACAGCAAGCTGCCTTCTGGACACTTAGGCTGATACCCCCAGGCAAATGCTACTCTCTGTCTTAGTCAGAGAAAGACATGGCAGAGGATGTACAGACACATGGCTCTTCAAGAGACGGAGGGTACGTGATGGTCAGGTGCTCAGCCATAAACACTTAACGTCAGTGCTCCAATGTCATCAGTCACGCATGTGATGCAGGGCTCCTTCAAGCTGGCCTTGTGTGACACCCTGAGCCAGAGGGTAGCTTGTGTAAGAAATATGACAATTTGTAGGAGAGTTTTGAGTCGGAGACAACCATTTATTGAAATCACTGTGGCAGTAAAGTTGCCTATAGTATTTATATAACCTATAGCTATAACTCAAGACCACTATTTAAAATGTTCCAAGTCCAAGTATCAGCTGAGTTAAAAGCAGTTGTGACCATAAAATTAATAGCAAACAGAGCCCTTTTTGGTATTAAAGTTTGTCCAGCAACATGCCTATATCCATTACATAGGATATATTTTATCTTGGTTGTGAGCCTAGCCTTTAATGGCCGAGCCATCTCTCCAGTCCTATATTTTATTTTAAAATTCTGATTTATTTTTATGTTGTATGGGTATTTTGGCTGCATGTATATCTGTGTACTACATTTGTGCAGTAGCCACAGAGGCCAGAAGACAGTGTCAGATCCCCTGGAACTGGAGTCACAGACAGTTGTCAGCAGCCATGTGGATGCTGGAAACTGAACCTGGATCCTCAGGAAGAGCAGTCAGTGTTCTTAACTGCTGAGCCATCTCTCCAGCCCTCAGAGATATTTTTTAAATTAAACTCAACCCACATTAAGTACATTGTGCTAAGTCACAAAGATGAATAAGACTCAGCCCACAGCCTGTGCATTTGAAACTTAGCTATTAGGGGATTAAGAAAAGATTTTAGCTGGCCTGTTCCTCTCCCTCCAGACCATGTGGCTGTAACTTTTCCACTTACAGCTCTGTGGATTGAAAAGCAAGAGTAAGGTACCCCAACTGCTTGGCACTCACAGACGGGAAACCTAATACATTTAGCCCAAATGATACAGGATACCATAGGAATGCTCTGTGCCTGGAAAGATGGGTCTTGCTTGGGGTTGTCTGGCAGATGGCCACCGCTTACCTCCCCTCCCACTGACTGCTTTTACATGCATTGCCCATTGTCCATGGTCCAGCTCCATGGAAAGGTACCAAACACATGAAATCAGAGGCTCTTTGTCTCTCTGATGCGGAGAAAATAGCAGCTTTATTAAGTCTTGCTTCTGGTGAGTGCAATGGTTTCTTTCTTTGGTTTAGCTTTAGTATCTGCAGAGAGGGATGCTGTCACCTGGAGTCCTACTGTTCGAGACTCAGATGCAATGACTCCTCTGATTGCTAACAAGCAGGGGCAGCGTGGTGGGGCAGGTGCTGGCTGGGCTTCAGGTGGCAGGATGGACCTGAGATTGATTGCCCTGGCTTGTACGCAGTCAGATTGATCGAAATAGAATCAAGATGTACTGGACATGGAAGCAGA
This sequence comes from Peromyscus leucopus, assembly GCF_004664715.2. Classification (NCBI taxonomy): domain Eukaryota; kingdom Metazoa; phylum Chordata; class Mammalia; order Rodentia; family Cricetidae; genus Peromyscus; species Peromyscus leucopus. The sequence continues at coordinate 12,943,404 of NC_051069.1, read as the reverse complement.
ACTTGGGGAACAGTGTTGAGGTCTGTGAGACACACTAACTTGAGAGTAAGACAGAAGAAACATCAAGAAAATAGTTGAGTAACTCCAGACTTGCAAAGACAAGAACCAACAGAGCCAAGCCAGGAGATGTGCAGAGGTCTGAGCATCATGGCTGATGGCCACAGTGATCAAGGGCCACTCTTGGGTACCGTCTTGAGAGAATGAAGTCTTGGATGGTAGGATACTGCTGAAATGGTACCTGTACAGGCGTGATCAGCTTCACCAGGGAGGGTGGGAGATGTCTAGGAGGGGGTTTGTGAGAGACAGATGATGGTCTCTCAAGGGCAGGGACTTGGGTTTTGTAGCGGAGGAGTACCCAGTACCAGCACACTTGTGCCGAGGACTGAGTTTAGCTGCATGCTTCGTGCATCTGCAGTGCGCTGCCCACGCCCTGCATGTCTGCTGCCATCACTCCCATGGGAGCATAGGGTTCCAGGTGTGTCCCCCTGTGGCTCTGAAGCCAGAGACGTTCTGAAGGGGAGCCTTGAAAATGAAGCATATGTGGAGATATGCCTTTTTCTCTTCCCCTCCCAGGTGACAAGCAGCAGGAACTGGGGTGCGTCTCCTTTGCGTCCTCCAGCAAGCACTTCCAGCCTGCTGATGTACCACAATGCTGTCATCCACAGAGATCCTGCTCAAGAGCCTCACAATCAAGCTCCAAGGTGTTTTTGTTTTGTTTTAAATAAGTTTACAACTTTTGTCTCGTGCCACATTCACAGCTACCTTTGGCCACATGTAGGATGCTTCTCCATCACGTCCATTACAGAACAGAGAGGGGCCTGCTGAATGACCACCTGGATGGGCCAGCAGCATCCACCCAGGGAACAGTGGCAGGGTTACACAGTTCTGCCCCTGTCTCACCACACCCACAAATCAGTATCGTGCGGTCCCTAGACAGGGTGGGAGAGAATCTTCTACACCGGTCATTCTGGATCGCAAATGACGCAATGACAGTTTTCACCTGAGCTAGCTGGGCACCACACCAATTCGTAAGTGGCAGGAGAAGAGTTGGGAAATAGTCCATCTGGCTCTCGGGTTCCTATGTCAATGCTGAGATGCCCTGCTTATCTCTATAATGCCTTGGATAAGATCTTATTAAATGATTTTGGCCTTTGGGCAGAATTATCTCCAGCTGTCTGACTCTGTCAAGACACAGACTACAGGCATCTCATTTCTCCTCCCAAACTTACAATAGAAGCCAGTTCACTCTCTCTCCAGGTCGCATCCTCTGCTCATGTGGCCTGAGCACAACAAAATGGTACAAGAAGAGCTCATAAATGAATCCTCCAATTACCAGATGCAATCGTTGTGGAATCATCAAGGCTTTGAGCATAAAGAACTCCAGCCTCCTTTCCTACCCCTGTGCACACACAAAGAACCAAAGACCTAAATTCCAGTCCCCAAAGCCATTAGGCCAGTGCCAAAGTTGGAAGTGAAAAAGAAGCATCTGCCGGGGTGTGTGTGTGTGTGTGTGTGTGTGTGTGTGTGTGTGTTTATGTGTCTTTATGTGCATGTTTGTACTAATTATTAAACTTGCACAGTTCATACTCTCAGCTCCAAGACTGTGTATGTGTGCGTGTGTGCTAATTATCAGACTTGTAAACCTCATCCCCTCAGATCCAATACTCTCTCTTTTGTGTGTGTGTGTGTGTGTGTGTGTGTGTGTGTGTGTATACACACACACACACACACACGCACGCCGCGCACACGTATTCACATGTATAAATGTCAGGTATTGGTCCTCATTTTCAACCTTGTTTCAGACAGTTTTTCTTTGCTGTTTTCTGCTGTGTAGGCCAGGCTAGCTAGTTTGGGAGGTTCTGGAGTTTTCCTTCTCTGCCTGCCTTCTTTCTCTGGGGAGCTGAGATTGCTTATGCTTGTGTTATGTGTTCAACTTCACTTGGCTTTTGGGATTTGAACTCAGGTCTTCATGTAGAACCATCTTCCCAGGCCAGATTCAAGTCTCTTGAAGAAAAATAAACAAAAACTATTCAACAAATTAATGTCCGGGGTGAGTCACACAGTTTTCCAGGTTTTAGAAAACTCTGAGGGGGGGGGAGGGGAGCAGACACAAAGCCTTTGTTTCTCTAGTTTCATCCCCTAGAGAACAACTGTTTCAGGTAACAACAGAAGAAGATGCCCTCATCCTAGAGAGGGAGAAGATTCTAACTATGTAGTATATGGGTGTTTCCTTGCAAGGAGGATCTCAAGTCACCTTGAAGGAGTCAGAGTCAATTTCTAGCCCCGCGAGCCCGACAGTCACATACGGGTTTCCAGACACCACTTAACTCATCTATCCTGACTGTGGAGTCACCAGGGGAAGGACCCTGGATCTATGTTACAGATGTGGACTCCTTCACACATGTTGCCCTTCATATAAAACTACAGCCACATTTTGCTTTGAGGCTATCAAAACACCATTAAAAAAAATTTCACTGAAACTCCACCTTTCTCCTCAGCCCTATACTCTGATCTCCCTTTTGCTTGGAGAGAGGCTAGCTACATGCTTCCTCTGGCATGTGGGCTCCCTTCTTGCAACAGTTAATACATATGACATTGTTAGGTCAGGGGTCTTCTCTGGTGGTCCTAGCTGACTGGAGTAGGACACTGGATTAACCTGGATTTTTTTTTTTTAAATAAGGGGAATATGAAAACAGTAGATGATGATGGAAGCTGATGAGTGAAACCCAAGCCCCCCAAATACGTTGTTTCCCCTAACATCTTTAGATTTGAGAATGGCATTCATACCAGCCATCTATAAACTTGATTTATCAACTTTGAGACTCTAAAGTATGTGGGTATGTCCCCTGATTGTTGATGGCCATAAATAAGCACAGGGACAGCTCACCTCAGCAGGCCTGTGTTGTTCCAAAGTTGTGTGGTTTGTTTTTCTAACTGAGTAGTCTCTGGGACACACCTTTGGGGCATGGTAACACTGCCCGAAGGGACACTAGCCCTTCTCCCCATCCCCTCTGCCTTGCTAAAAACCATTAGATTACATTCTTAAAGCTAGTCACTGAGGTCTAGTCCCTTATTTGGCCACTTCCTCCTTTTGAGGCTGACTATCAAGGTCCAGCTATCAAAGTATTGAAGTCCAGAAATCAAAGCCCCCTGTGGCTCACCCAATTAACACACCCACTCAAAATATCCTAGCCCATTCTATCACAGACCTCCCCTTCCTCTCTTAAAAATGACACCTGCAAGGTCATTTGCTGCAAGTCAGAAAAGTGGCCACTTTAACTTTTCTTCCCTCTCAATAAAGGATCTCTTTGTGAAAACAGGTGTTTGGGAGTACTTTGTGCCTAATCTGGGGCCCAGGAGGACACTCCCGCTGTGTGTGTGTGTGTGTGTGTGTGTGTCTTTCCTTCATTGCCTGAGTGTTTCCTATGCCTGTGATCTTGAGCCATGAAGGCCCTGGTAGGACAGTAAACGTCTGTCTCTGTGTGCTAAGGCCCTGGTAGGACAGTAAACGTCTGTCTCTGTGTGCTAAGGCCCTGGTAGGACAGTAAACGTCTGTCTTTGTGTACTAAGGCCCTGGTAGGACACTGAACGTCTGTCTCTGTGTGCTTGGTGCCCTGGCGGACTGTGTGAGCTGACCCTGGGGTGACAGAGTGAGGCTTTTGGAATGATGATGTAAGCACCTGTGCACCAAAGCTTGGGTGAGCATCTCTGGTTGGCAGTATCCAACACGAACTGTCACATGTTATTGCTGGAGCATGGGGCCTCTGCTGGAAGGGACTCCTGGGAGCTGGTTTCTCCTGGAGTCGGCGCACGTGCCCACGTGCTCGCTCATATCTGTTCTTTCACTGTGATAAATGTATGAGCACAGATTTTCTGCATCTTTAAGTCCCAAGACTGGATGAGCCTGTGTGTGAGACCAAAGCTCTTCCATTTTTACAGAATAACAAGTTAATCATGTTAAGGATGACTGTGTGACCATGGAATGTCCCAATCCTGGTCTCTATGGTGATTGTTTAACCACAGAATGTCCCCACCTGAGGGCAGCCAATGAGAAACGGTGACGGCAACCATCCACCTAGCAGTAAGATAAAGATAAGGTCTTGGAAAGTCCCTAGAAGCGAGCCAATCAGAATTATACCTGTACTAGCACCCCTAACTGATGTAACCTTGTGGTTTTTGCCTTTAAAAACTGAGTTGCAGAGGGGTGGGCACTTCCTCCAGCCTCCACTGCGTTGGATGTGTTGGATGAAGTCCCTGCCTAGGCTTGTATTGCTCTTGGATATTCCGAATTAAAGCCTTGCTTTTGCATTCAGATACGCTCATCTTCGGTGGTTTCTCAGGGGGGTCGCGATCTGGGCACAACAGTACACAAGAGCAAGCCATCTTGCACGTGGTTTATGTGGTGAGGGGCTGCCCCAACAGCTGGGCCCTCCTCATCTGCCCTGCTTGGGCTTTCCACACAGGCTTACCTTTCCCACAGGTGGTGGAGCAGTCTGTCATCCCCAGCTGCTTCCAGTTGTGGTCCCGGCTTCGCCTGGGGGTCTGTGGGGCTGCTGGCACCAAGTTGTCTGGTCGGTGGGAAGGGAACCTATCAGGATGCCTGACGGGGAAGGTCTGTGTGTGCGAGGATTCTGACGTCAATACCTCAGGGGCCTCGCCATGTGAGTCTTCCTTCTCCTGGTTCTTCTCCCTCTCTTCTCTGTCCTCCGGGCTCCTGTCTTCGGCCTCCAACTGCCCATTGACAGGCTCTCCTAGGAGAGGCACACAGACGCGTGAGAGTCCTTTGGACACTGATTTGAAAAAGGAGACGGCTTTGCCGCTGGACAGAATGCAACACAAGTTCATTTGAAATCTCATATTTACAACATTATTAAAAATCAGTAAGAAGTAGAGATGGCTCAGAGGTTAGAAGCACTGGCTGTTCTTTAGAGGACCCAGGTTCAATTCCCAGCACCCACATGGTGGCACCCAACTGTCTATAACTCCAGTTCCAGGGGATCCAACACCCTCTTCTGACCTCCTGGGGGCACCAGGCACACATGTGGCACACAACAAAACACTCATACATATAAAAAACGTGTAGAAAGATCAGTAAGACGATGTCAAAGGCCACGGGAAGACGGTCCCTCCCCCACAAGCAAACAAACAGCCCCAAACCTCTCAACTTCACTCGTAGTGAAACTCTCTCCTATGAAAACATGGACCAGGAGACCCTCAACTCTTTTTCTTTTTCTTTTTTTTTTTTTTTAACCACACATTAAGGATTACAGAGTTTGGAGGCTCAAGTCCTTGAATCCTCTGCTGGAAGGTAAACTCCCCGTTTTTTCATTGTGCACAAGAGTGCAAACAGACGCCAACTTTTGGAGAGCAGTCTGGATTAGGGCTCCAAATTTTAAATGCACGTGAGCTTTGACCCACTTATGTAGTTTCTGGAATATTTGCTGTACACACATTCTCATTATTTTACTTAAGGCTGTTCATAGAAATATGATGACTAGGGGCCGGAGAAATGGCCCAGCTGTTAAGAGTACTGACTGCTCTTCCAGGGGACCCAAGCTCAATTCCCAGCACCCACATGGCCGCTCACAACTGTCTGTAACCCCAGTTCCAGGGAGTCTGCCACCCTCACACAGACACACATGCAGGCAAAATACCTGGACATAAAATAAAACTAAATCACTAAAAATTAAAAAAAAAGAAGTATGGTTACTAACATATTCTATGAAATAGCAAGACAACAGACTTCAGTGCGTGCCGACGGTAAAAACCAAATGCCACCAATGCATAGCTGTGAACTGGAATAAGCAAGAATGCAGCACCCAGACGTTCTAACCCAGCAGCATGGTGGTGTGTTGTGTGGTAGACAAAAACGCACAGACTTGGGTTTGTGCACACACGGACACACACGTGTGCAGCTGTGGCAGGTCGGTTTTGAGATACGGCATATCCTTGTTTCCCACCCTCTTCAAGTCTGAGAGAGTAGCTACACTCTTAGATTCTCTTGCTTATTTTCTCTTGCTTATTTATTAAAGGTGTGCGCCACCACTGCCAGGCCGGGAGCTGGCCTTTTTAAACAGCAATGTCTGAAAGCCCAGGCAGGGCCAGAGGCTTTCCATTTCCCGAGCACCAAGGATGCTGACATGAACCACACAATGTCCTTGGAGCATGACCACATCGGGGTGAAATGGGGGTCAGCTCTCTGTCCCATCCTGTGTTCTTTGCCCCCAGCACAAGCTGGAGGGTTCCATGAGGCTCCTCTTATGAGCACCTCAGTGGAATCAGTGCAGAGGGAAGGGGGAGGCGAGTGGGGGGGGTCCAGTGGTGCTTTGGCCCATCCTAGGTTCCAGGGCCTTTCCTTATGCTTGTTGCACACATGTGTGTACATGGACGCCCGTCATATGTGTATAGCCTCTGGGTTGACTGAGAGGGGATTTCTGCCGACTTCAGCAAAGGGTAATGTTCAGGTTGGATTTGAGCTGACTAACTGAAAACAATGATATTTGATATGTAGACAAATGCTCAACTTTTCTGCAGACACGACTGTGTTTGAACAGAGAAGGGCAGGGCAGAATTCATCGCACTGTTAAGAGAGCCTCTGGGAGGAAAAGGGAGTTGAAGGCGGATGCTTTTTGTTTTGTTTTAATTGATGTTACTATTACTTTTTTCTCTTAGTATACGTATGCATACATATGTATACCTCTGTTTACATGCACGTGAATGTGCAAATGTTAGAGTGCATTGAACATACATGTGCAGGCCTGCGGTTACAATCAAGAGTCTGCCTTGATTTCTCTCTGCCGTATTCAAGGCAAGGTCTTGCAACTGAATCCAGAGCTCAATGTTGGCAGCCAATCCAGCCATCCTGCCTGTGCCAGGGTCCTCTGTCTCCACCTCCTGAGTGGCTGCCGTGCCCACCTGGCCATCAAGTTGGTTCTGGAGATGTGAACTCTGGTCCTTCCCTTACTGGGTGTACAGCCCTGATGCTATTTTTAGAGCAGCTTTAGGTGGACAGAAGACACGGAGTACCAGGGCCCGAGGTATTCTCAGGGGTCCTTATAAAGGAAAGAGATGGGTGCCTGAGAATCAGAGGAGATGGTACCACGCATAGAGCCCAAGTGGGAGCGAGATTTGAAATGTGTACCATGTTGGCTTTGGAGGTGGAGGAAGGGGTCAGAGGCCATGGAGACTGAGGTTTCTAGAAGCTGAAACAGGAGAGAAGTGGATTCTGACTGTAGCACTTTGGTCTTGGCCTCATGAAACCCTTTCCAAACCTCTGACCTTCAGAACTGTATGACAAATATCTTCATCTTATTCTAAGATACTAGTTGGAAGGCCATTTGCTACAGCAGCAATAGGAAGCTGATGTACTCATCCCAGATGTGGGATCAGGATGTCTAACTTTGGCTTAGGATCAAGTGAATGAAATATCCTATCAGTGAGACTCACATGGAGAAACATGTTCTGATACCGAGTCTACTAACTTGAAATATGTGTCCATGGGGTTTCTCTGCATTGTTCAGGACACAGAGGGTAAAGGAGAGAGAGAGAGAGACAGAGAGAGAGAGAGACAGAGAGAGAGAGAGACAGAGAGAGAGAGAGACAGAGAGAGAGAGAGGGGTAGAGAGAGACAGAGAGAGAGACAGAGAGAGACAGAGAGAGACAGACAGACAGAGAGACAGACAGAGACAGAGAAAGAGACAGAGAGAGACACAGAGAGAGACAGAGAGACAGAGAGACAGAGTCATTTTAAGAGAAAGTGAACAGAATACTCAGTGGAAAGGTAAGGGACCTTACCTGGTCTCCTGTGGGGTGGCACCTGTGGGCTGATGGCATTGTTCCCCATGATCACGTACTCGTAGTGGACTCCTGGGTTGGGCTGCTGGTGTATCATCTGAGGACACAAAGTCAAAGTCACCACAGCCCACATATATCCCAGTTTCCTTCTGGCTTGGATCTCAATAACGTAAGTGGTCCTGTAGTTAAATGTGCAAGTTCTCATCTATTACACAATAAACCTGTAGCATGGTATATGAAGTTACTTCCAGTGACTTCTTATGGGCTGTTCTGAAGAATTAAAGACTTCATGTGTTCATGAATCAGAAGAAAAGAGAGTGAACAGTCAAGATTCTGTCAGCACAAAAGTCAGGGTTTTAAGCCGAGCGGTGGTGGCACACACCTTTAATCCTAGCACTCGGGAGGCAGAGCCAGGCAGATCTCTATGAGTTTGAGCCCAGCCTGGTCTACAGAGTGAGATCCAGGACAGGCACCAAAACAACACAGAGAAACCCTGTCTCTAAAAACCAAAAAGAAAAGAAAAGAGAAAAAGTCAGGGTTTTATAAAGTCAAATTGGCAGAGTCTACGGTAGGAGAAGCTGTGGCTGGTAGTCATCCTCAGCCAGGGCTTGGACCCTGTGGCCTCTAAATGTCCCCTATTTGAGCACTAGGTGGTGACACAGAGTCAAGCGAACAAGGAGCAGATGGGCCTAGAATAACAAGGGCCCTTTAATCCCTCCAGGCCAGTAAGGCTGGCTGGTCCTCAGTCCTTTCTCTTGTAGGTTCCCTGAGTCTCACTCACTTTCACACATAGAGAGCCTCAGAACTATAATGACATGGAGTGGAAACCCAAAACCCAGATCAAACAAACAAACAACAACAACAACAACAAAAAAACCCAAACAAATAAAAAATAAAAATTCCCACATACGAAAAATGTAAGTCTGCCTCGATCGTGTTCTTCGAGGAAACAACAATAAAAACAAACCACCAATCAAAAGATAAAATTAAGTAGGACGGCCAGCAGGAAGCTCCGTGGGCTACAGAGGTCTGGAACAGAGGCCCAAGGTAAGTGAGGGAGGCCAACAGAATTAATCCGTGTCTACCAGCCCTTCCTGTGTTCACAGCTGTGACGGTAGGAGGCAGGGGGACGGGCGGACTGGAGTCACAGCACTCAAATCTACACTATAATTGGGAGCCAAGCAAGGGGACATTGCCTTGTTGATACTTCTGCTCTGGAAAGTGGCTCTTGCTGACCAGCTGTGCAACCCAGAGCCAGTCTCTGGATCCTTAGTTTTAATTTCTTCATCAGGAAGAGAGAGCAGAATGACCAATTTTGAAGTCTTGCTACCCTGCAAGTACCCGAGTCACATCTGCACTGAGCCCTGCATATCTCTTTCCTGCTCCCTACTAGTGAAACGGGCTACCCCATCACTGGTCCAGAGGCAGGCAGATGTGAGAAGCGCTTGCCTCCTCACAGCACAAGACCAGCTCATTGGCATTGCAGAAACATGACCCTGAGCACTGGACCCCTGGGGGACACAGCTACGTGGCTGCAGGATCTTGGTGCCTGCTCCAACCCCTTAATTCCCTTTGCACACCCCGTTTCTCCTCCTGCCCTCCCCTGTGCCTCTTCTGTGTGGGGAAACACCCTGGGTTTGGCCACTGAAAGCCGTATGCTGTTTATGGGGTTATTGTTGGCCGCCCTTCCTAGACCACCCACAGGAGGCTCTCCCCGGAGGAGCCTTCCCCTCTGATACCATTCAAATTTACCCAGAGCCAGCCAACCAAGTAGATGACTCACAGAAAACACCCCAAATTAACTAAAACAAGGCGTCTTTTGTAACCTTTGGCCCACTATTATCCCTTAAGAGGAGCAGACCAGAACTGTAGAAGCTGCAGGACCAATCACAATGAACGTGATTTCTGAGACCTGACACAGCAGATATTAGAGACCAGCACAGCTCTGAGGACAGTGGACACCTGTGTATTTATTTTTGTTTCTTGTCACCTTTTAGTTCCTCATCTTTTCAGAAAACTGGATTCTAGCAGCTTCGTGTGTGTGTGTGTGTGTGTGTGTGTGTGTGTGTGTGTGTGCTGGCGCGCGCGCGCGTGCACACGCACACACCCATGTGTATGTGTGCATGTGGAGGTCAAAGGTCAACCTTGGGTGTCATGACTCAGGAGCCGACCCCCCCCCTACTGTTTGAGACAGGGTCTCTGACTGGGACCTCGGGCTCACTCTTAGGCTTGGCTGGCCGGCCAGCGAGTCCCATCGATGTTCCTGTCTCTGCCTCCGCATCCTGGGATTACAGGCATATGGTACCACACCCATCTTTGACACGGCTGTTGAGGCTGGAACTCAGGTTCTCGTGCTTACAAGACGGGCACTTTATAGACAGAGTAAGCTCCCCAGGTTCCTCTAGTAGTTTTTTTTTTTAAAAAAGATCATTAGAGACAACTCTTTAACATTAATTTTCTGGCTTCAAGTACAGTGATCGCAGGCCTGTCTGTATGAAGCAGAGAATGTGTGTGCAGCTAAAGCTTCATCGGGTCATCTGGGGTCCCCGCGAGTGTTCCTTCTCCATTTGCCTTGGTGGGGTTGAGAAGGCTGGGCCTAGAGTGGACTGCTTTGCACTTGGCATTTTCTTTCTACCGCCATAGAAGAAAACACGCCAAATTAGCAGTGAGAGGAAAGAGCCTGGAGGGGCTCCAGGGCTCGTGAAACAGGGCATTTGTTTGCGCTGCTTCGGTTCAACAAGTAAAATTGGTTTTACTGGGTCCATAAACTCCGAGGGTAAGAAAGCACCTGGTAGACTTTATGGTTTCTGTGAGTCTTGTACATTCAGGGGTAAATATCGAAGACCAATGCCAAGCATTGAAAGGGGTCCCTCAAACAGGCTCTACTCAAGTGATTTTTATCAAGCCTGGGCTAAGACATGTGGTTTATTTGTTCAGAGTGATAGGATCCCAAGTCCAGAGGGCACCCCCCCACCCCACTCCCCCATCCCTGCAAACACCCAAACTCACATAGACATCCAGGATCTCATTGGTGGGACCTTCAGCCAGAAAGGACTCCCCAGCAGTGCTGGAGATCTCATTGGGTCGCTTGTAGGTGAACATTGTCCCTCCACCCTCATACTTCCCCGGGCGGTCAATCGCCCAGTTCCCGTTGATGATGGAGCGGCCAGAGCGACTTCGCAAGGCTGTGGAGACAAACGAGCAGTTTCTCTGGTAAGCTCAGGGTGTGCACAAGAAAACAGTTTGAGAACTCAAGTCTCTCATCTAATGGCCCTGGGGTATGCACGGGGTTTGCGAGCACACTACCTCTGGCTTGATGACTCCCTCACCTCAAAGGATTTCCTTCTATGTAGACTTGGGAAGAAAGGGAGGATGGGTGGAGTGGCTGGGAGAAAAGGATGTGAAACAGAGGGACAAGACAGCAAGGGGAGACTCGAGCATGAGGGAGGGAAACTACTTCACGTAATTGTGCCATTGCTGAGGGGAGGGGAGAGGCCTTCAGTCCATGGATGAGCTTAGTTTGGCTTTTGTAGTGTTTTTGTTTTTTATTTTTTGTTTTGATATAATGAAGCCTAAATTTAAGAATTGGGAGATTTCACATTAAAAAAAAAAAAATGAGAATCTCGGCTTTTCTTGTACAATAGGAAGGCATGTTAACAGTGAACACTAGCCCTACATTCTCCCAGGATGCAGGCAGCAGGCACTCAGAGGGTTCGAAAGCTCTGATCAGTCCCTGTCCCCACGCATTATCCATCATTCCTCCACAGCGAGGCCTGTTGCTTTAAAGTAAATCTCAGTCATTAGATTCTACCAATAAAGACTCAGGAGCCAGTAAATAACAGAGTCTCAGGGTTCACAATGTGATCAAATACCCTGCAACACCCCCCCCCCTTTTGTCTAAATAAAAGGAAAGTTTTTTAACTCGAACACAGTAAAACCATCTACAATAATGAAGCTATTTTTGCCAAGCTTTCTACAATGTCCAGCTCGGTTGTATTTGGCAGTCTTAGCATGAAGTATTTTTGAGTTCAAAGTTCTGTAAAATGTCTGTGTCAGTCTCATAGGAACTCAGCAATTTGAATGTTCGGAGCAGTTTGTAGTCCGAAGCTGGTTTTTGGGTGGTGTTTGTTAGCTTAGTGGAAATCCTGGCGGGGTAGAATGCAACAGTCAAACCAAAGGTGTCCACCGTTTGAGCAGAACATGGAGTGGGGATGGGGTGTCCACAGGAAGGGGCAGTGCTCGGGCAAGATGGTGGCATGGGTGCTGGTGCAGGCCTGGGGCTCCAAGCTGGGATTTTCAGGCCAGTCAGCTGGAGCCGGGAGACACCACTTGGCCAATTTGCTCTTTTTCTTGGGACATTTTCTCTTGATCCTTTTTCTTTAGATGTTTCACTTGTCCAGTGGTCTCTGGAGTTCTTAGTTGGATGTTTTTATTTTCTTGGAAAGATAAAAGCAAAACTCTGCCCCGACCCTAATTCTGGGGGTTCCTTTTTTGGCAGGTTATATCTTTCCTAGGGCAAAATGCTTTTTGGCAACAGAAAAAGTATCTTTCAATTAAATTTTTTTTTAATTTGAAACTAAATATACCTGAGAATGTGTGGATAAATATACCCATATCCCCTTTCTCTTTATATATAACTTCAAGGTTAAAATGTATTTATTTTTAGATTACAAAGGATGTTTGTTTTGAATCGTAGTCTTTTGTAAGCACAGCTTTTAAATTTAAATCACTGCAATTCTTATGTGTTGGCTCTGCCTCCCAAGTGTTGGGATTAAAGGTGTGAACCACCGCCTGGTTATGGATTCCTTATAGTGGTTATTCTTATAGGGTTATCCTGGTTTAGTTTGGTTCTCCATTTCCCCTTATTTTTTAGTGTTAGGGGTAAATTTTCAAGTATTCTGAATGTGTAATCTATCATTCTTGCCGATTTATTCTGAATTTATTTCCTGGCAAATTTTAATAATCTAGTCTTAGTTAGACATGATGTCGATTTGTCCACTATTTCATTATTTTCAGATGTTTTGTCTGTCTTGCTTGTATGAGCTACATAGATTTTGATGTCTTTGCTAAGTTTTGCTAGGTTATGCCATTTCCATTCATGCCTCCCATGACCAGATATCTTTGCCATTCATCTGCCAGTTAGTGGTTTTCCATTCTGATGACCGGTATGGCAATACCATTGCACAGGCACCATGATTTGGAGAAGATGGAGACTTTCCTTTTGCATTCCTGGTGGTTTGTCTTATAGCCAATAGTACTGTGCTGATTGTGGTTCTTTCCTCAGTACTGGCCGTTCCATACCCTGGTCTAGAGGCTGCCGCCTTCCATTAGCTTTGGTCCCATCATCAGTAAACCATGCATTAGCCAAATCTTGTGACCATTCGGTTGATCCCCATGGCTCAACAGGTGACTCTTTCGGGGGAGGCGTGAGCGCAGTCTGGGGGTTCACAGTGTGATCAAATATCCTGCAGCAGAGGCTGAGTCTCATTGATGAACACAGATCTCTTAGGACAGTTACAGTGTTTGCCTTCTCCTTGCAGGATAGCATTTTTCTTATAATCCTGATTGTTACACTTACCAATGGTGGCTAAGTTTTGCTTGCGATTCTGACTGTAGGCTTACCAACAGGCGCAAAGCCAAGAGGGCCACATGGTTTTCTGGTCTTCCTGGTCATGTTTGTTCTTTTTTAATTCCCTTCCTAACTTCTCTGGGTTTTTTTTTAAATGCATATTTATGTGCTGTGTGTGTGTGTGTGTGTGTGTGTGTGTGTGTGTGTGTGTGCCTGGAGCTTGATGTCAGGAGTTCTCCTCATTTTTTGTCTTATTCATTGAAGCAGGGTCTTTCAACTAAGCCCAGGCCTTGGATGCATGGCTGCCTTGTTCTGGGGCTTCCTTCCCTGCAGAGTGATTTGACTACAGGTGGGCTTCCATTTCTACCCAGAATTTACCTGAGTCCTGGAGATCTGAACTCTGGTCCCTGTGCCTGTATGGAAAATGCCTTACCTGCTGAGCCACCACCCCAGCCTCTGTGGGCGTTTGAGCCCGGGGCGTGGGCTGTGTTGGAGACTTCTGTGTTCATACGTGTTGCCAAACTGCCTTCTGATATTTATGTTTTTACCCAGAGATTAGTGCAGCTCTCGGCCTTGGCTAGAGGAACCCGCTTCTGCTGTGGGTTGCCATGCAGAGACTCACAGCCGGGCAGAGTGCGGAGAGTAAGTGACCCTGAATGCTCAGCCCCAAACGAGGCGTCTCCATCAATCCCCCAAGGCTCGCCCCATATCCGGGGGAAGAGGCAGAACGGATGCGGGCGCCCATTGATGGGGAGGAGCGCTGAGAAATGCTGTCTTCCTGACATGGCGTGGCCACTGCACTCAGGTACTCCCGGCCACTATGGTTGCCAGGACAACACGGAGCTAACAAGGACTGCGAATCTTCCCAGTAGGCAGCGCTAACTGGACCCAATAGGTGACCGCAGTAAGAGGAGGGAATGAAGGTGGGAGGGACCCACTGAGGGCTGTCTGGAGGGAGTGGCAGGGGGTGCTGCGGAGGGTATCATCAAGATTCAGGATACATGTGTGGGACTGTCAAAGGATCAATACAAAGGTATTCTAAAAAGATCAACTCAGATGTTTGAAAAAAGGACGTCTCCATTTTAAACACCACAAACATAGCAGGCCTTCATCTCTTTGTGCCTTCACTTTGCAAATAAATCAATTTAACTCTTAAGAACTCCATTGTGGAAATTTAGCTATAAACAAAGTTAGACAGGAACTGTCTGATAACACCCACTCTAATTTTCTATCACCTATGGCCTATCGCACTGCATTCTGCAAAACCAAGATTCCATTTGTTCTTAGTAGAAGGATTCTTTTGTTCTTAAAGGCATTTTCAGCAGGGTCTCTGTAGCTGGCTTTCCCAGAGATGAGGCCTTCATAGTCAGAGCCTCATGAAGGGACAGAAGAGTCGCCATACTTAGGCATCCCCCAGACCCCCTGAACACTCCAGCCTGACTGGAATAGCAAAAGTCAAGGGCAGAAACTAAGGAAGAGTATATTGAGCATCTCAGCCATTTATTACAGAGGCTGACCATATAGACAGCTCGGTTGGTAGCATGCCTGCATGGCATGCAAGCATCCCCAACTTCTGCCCCCAACACTGCATAAAACTGGGTGTGGGTAGCTCATCCGGGAAAGCCAACACTTGGGAGTAGAGGCAAGAGATCAGAATTTCAAAGTTACTTGGTTACCTGGTGAATATGAAGCCAGTAGGGACTACCTGAGATTCTGTCTAAAAGAGGAGGAGGAGAAGGAGGAAGAGGAGGAGGAGGAGGAAGAGGAAGAGGAGAAGGAGCAGGAGGAGGAGGAGGAGGAAGAGGAGGAGGAGGAGGAGGAGGAAGAGGAGGAGGAGAATGGAGGAGGAGGAGGAAGAGGAGGAGGAGGAGGAGGAGGAGGAGGAGGAGGAGGAGGAGGAGCCCCAGCAGCCCCAGCATCACACTTAGGGGGCTGGAGAGATGGCTCATGGATTAAGAAACTGGCTGCTCTGGCAGAGGGCCAGGGTTCAATCCCAGCATCTACCTGGTGGCTCACACCGTCTATATCTCCAGTCCCAGTGGACGATACGTCCTCTTCTGGTCTTTCAGGCACCAGGAGTCTTGCACGTGGTGTGCAGACATGCATACAGGCAAAACACCCACACACCCAAAATAAAAATGAATACATTTTCAGAGAAGAAGCACGTTTGGGGCTGGAGAGATGGCTCAGCTGTTAACAGAGCCTGCTTGCTACTCTTCCAGAGGACCTGGGTCTTGTTCCTGTCACTCACACTGGGTGGCTCATAACCACGTGCAACTCTAGCTCCCTCTTCTGGTCTCTATGGGTAACTTCCACATGAAGCGCACATGAAAACACGCTAGAAAGAAAAAAAATGAAAAACAAAACAAAACACGCAGGCAGCTCATTTCTCTGAATCATCTAGACAAGGTTTCTTTTGGCTTCTCTTCTCAACAGTCCATTGAAAGAAATTCAAGTGAATGTCATTACTACCTCCATGTTACTTCCTGGGTAATAGCTCATGGTATTCACAGCATCTCCACAAAGCTATCCTTTTATCCAGAATGTCCCCCTCATCTCTAAGTCTTTTTTTCCCCCCTGAGACAGGGTTTCTCTGTGTAGTCCTGGCTGTCCTGGAACTCACTCTGTAGACCAGGCTGGCCTCAAACTCAGAGATCTGCCTGCCACTGCCTCCCCACCTGGGGTTAAAGGTGTGCACCACCACCACCTGGCCACCTCCAAATCTTATTCATGCCTTAGGCCTGTTTCCTCTGGAAAGTCTTCTGCCCAGTCCAGCCCGTTTCTTCCTTCACGTGCTCTACGAGACACAGAGCCTCCCTGTAAGGCCTCCTCGCATTTGTCCCTACTAAGTGCCAAGAAGGCCAAGACGCTGATGATTATTCCCAGCCACAGCTCCAGAGCACAGCACACTGCTAAACACATAGAGATCTGCTGAATGTAAGAATACTCAAGAGGAAAAGAAAAAAAAAAAAAAAAACAAGAAAAAGTCAGAGAAAGAGCAACAAACAGGCGATTCAGAGACCCAAGTTCAAGTATGCCATAAGCAAATGAAGTGTTCTGTCAACTTCTCACACAAACTCAAACCACTCCGAGTGGTTTTTTTGACCTGCTATATTGGATTAACATTAAAAAATTCAAGATTACCAATATTGTCAGGTACAAAGTAAGCAAGTCCCCACAATGCAGCTGATGAGAATTTAACTTGGCTCTGCCCCACGGGAGGGCAATTTGATCTCCCTGTTAAAACTCCCATGTGTACTTTGGCTAAAGAATTCCACTGGGAAAATACCGGAGCAATCTATTTCTGGAAGCAAAACAAGTGTTTGTGATGATGATGCTCCCTAAGTACACAGACTATCTCAATGTTTACCAGCACAAGATTGCTTAAGTAACCTATAATGCTGATAGTCACACAATGGAAACCCCAATGCTCCAAAGTGAATGAGAGGAGTCTGGGTGTAGGAAAGACCTCCAGGATATATTTTAAGAAAAAAGTGTGTCTGTATGATGTGTTAATGCACGTGTATGCATGCAGGTGCTTGTGTGTGCCACAGTACACTTGTAGAGGTCAGCAGAACAACCCGGGGAGTCAGCCCCCACCTTCCACTTTGTTTCAAAAAGGATCTCATCACCATATATTCAGCAGGTTACTAGCCCTCAGGCTTCTAGGGATTCTCATGTCTCCACCTTTCATCTCGATATAGGAAGGCTGGGGTTCCCACCACATCCCCTCTGAAGGTTTAGATGACCCTTCCACTGTGCAGTAGCAAGTAACTGAAAAGAACCTATCAGACCATTAGCAATCTGGTCATGGTTCCAGGTGGCCTGGCTGGCTTCTGACGGAGCTCCAGACAGAGCCCCATCTGGCCGTGCAGAGAGAGAGCAGTTGTGGTCACACATTACGTGCCTATAAACAGCTCCGGGCCTGGTCTCAGAAAAGGTACAGGCCGCTCAGGCTCGTGCAAGAGGGCAGGGTTGGTGAGGACTAAGCTCTGGCAGAGCCTAGGTGACGGCAGCCTCCGTGACTGTGAGAAAGTCTTCACCCCCCTCAACACGGGGTTTTATCTCCGGGGTAGAAGCCTACTGGTAAGGAGTGTACTTTCAGCCCAAAGTCTGTGTACTAGCAGAGCCCACCCCGAGATCCCTACAGAAACAGCTTATGAATGTGGTGCTCCTGCCTTCCCTGATGACCTTATTAAAAACAAAGACTCAAGCCAGGTGTTGGTGGCTTCAGCACTCCTCTCTGTGAGGAGGCTGGGCTAGTGAGCTTATGTCTCGAGACTCACTATGTGCTTCAGGCTAGCTTAGAAATTGTGATCCTCCTGCCTCAGCTTCTTCAATGCTGGGGCTATGGGCCTGTACTACCTCACTCACGTGTGTGTGTGTGTGTGTGTGTGTGTGTGTGTGTGTGTGTACACATGTGCACGCTGGTGTCCAGGGAGGCCAGAGGAGGGCACGATCTCCCTGGAGCTGGGGGTATAGGCAGTTTTGAGCATGTGAACCAAACTTGAGTTTTGAGTATGTGAACCAAACTTGAGTCCTCTAGAAGAGCAGCGTGCACTCTTAATTGCTGAGCCAGGTCTCCAAACCCTGAGGCTTCTTAACATCTGAGAGAAGGGAACCTTAATTAAGAAAATGCCTCCATAAGACTGGGCTGTAGGCAAGTCTGTAAGGCATTTTCTTAATGAGTGATTGACGTGGGAGTGTCCGGTCCATTGCTAGTGGTCTTGGGTTCTACAAAAAAGCAGGCTGAGGGAGCTGTGAGCAGCAAGTCCATAAGCAGCACTCCTCCATGGCCTCTGCTTTGGTTCCTGCCTTGAATCCTTGTGACTTTCTTCACTGGGGAACTGTGATGTGTAAGCAAAATAAATCCTTTCCTCTGCAAGCTGCTTTTGGTCATGGTGTTTATCACAGCAATAGTAACCTTAATTAAGATAAGCCCCTCCCCCATTTGAATGTCTACAAAAAAAATAAAAAAAGAGAAAAACAGGCAACAAACAACAACAAAAACAAAGCAAAAACTCCCTGTGTTATTATACCACAACGCTGTTTTTAGTTACTATTTTATAATTGCATTTCTGTATAATTGGTTTCCATTGTATTCTTCTATACTTTACTTTATGAATTTGAAGCTCAGCCCTAAGAAAGTCTTCTGCAGATTGTCAAGAGGTCTTGCTACATCTTGACAGCCCTACTTATGAGTTTTAATGTTGAGGGCTGGGGTGGTGGCTTAGGGGGTACAAAGGTTGCCAGGCAAGCACCGAGAACACGAGTTCAGATACCCAGAACCTGCATAAAAGCTGGCACGGTGGCACACACCGGTAACCCAAGTTGTGGGCTGGGTTGAGGGGACAGAGGCCAGCAGATTCCTAGAGCCTGTTGGACAGACAACTCTAACTGACCTGGTGAGCACCAAGTCCAGTGAGGGATCTTCAAAAAGTAAGCTGGAGTGGTTAAGATAGCCACTATCAACTCTGGCCAACACACACATGAACATATTACACCCATACAAATTAAGAAAACAAAAGAACCCTAATGTTTAAATCATACTCCCTTCCTCAGGCATAAATTGGTAGACACACGCCAAGCTGAGTACAGACTCTGTTAGCAAAACAAAAATCAGACATACCTCCTGAGGCAGACCAGGTCCAGTGTTACAGAACAGCCATTGATGGTCCTTGTTAAACGAGCACACAAACCTGGCAATCCCTCTGTTCACATTCACTTTGGTGTTCTGCCCTGGGACAGACTCAAACCCGTGTGTCTGCAATGTACCTAATAATCACACTTGGACCAGAGCTAAGAGAGTCTCGGAGCAAGAAGGCTGGCGTCCTCTGGGCACTCCATGATCACAGGTTGTGGGCCTCAAAGAAAGGGAGACGCCACAGCTTTGTTCCTATTTCATTGCTGAACTGTAGCTAAGTATGGGTAATTATCATTCTTTAAAATATGAGAACATTCGATTGACTCTGACTCCAAATTTCCTTTGAATCCTCAATGACTTAAAAGAGTGTATCTGTGTTGTCCAGCCTCGGATAATGCATGAAATGGAACCATGCATGGCTTGTCAGAAAAGAAGCCAGGCAGAGAAGTAGTGGTGGGGGGCAGTAAAGAAAAGGCAAAGCCTGGGACTTGGGGAGCCCCAAGTTTCCTGGCATCAACACAACACGAAGAGAGGCTGGTCTTACTTCCATGGAGGACTGAGGCTCTTGGTTGGGAAAGGCTGGCATTTGAGCATGGATCTGCAGTGAAGGGACCAAATCTCCAGACAGAGCAGGATGAAGGGCATTCGGGACTGAATGGCTAGAAGCACATTGCAGGGTTCTTAGTTTGGATTTCCATTGCTGCCATAAGACACCGTGACCAAAAGCAACTTGGGGGAGGACAGGGTTTATTTCAGCTTACAGTTCCGCATCGCAGCCCATCAGTGAAGGGAAAGTCAGGGCAGGGCTCAAGCAGGGCAGGAACCTGGAGGCAGGAGCTGGTGTGGAGGCCACGGAGGGTGATGCTTACTGGCTTGCTTCTTCGTGGCTTGCTCAGCCTGCTTTCTTATAGCACCCAGGACCACCAGCTCAGGAGAAGTACTGCCCACAGTGATCTGGACCCTCCTACACCCATCATCAACCTAGAGAATGCACCACAGACTTGCCCACAGGCTAATCTGGTAGGGGCATTGTCAACTGTAGTTTCCTCTTTGGAAACGACGCCAGCTTGTGTCATTTTGAAATAAAACTTGCCAGCACAGAGGAATGGTGGGCTGTTGTTGCTGTAGCAGGAATCTAGGGTGTGTCTTGAGTCTGTCTAGAGATAAGATTGGAGAAGACTCTAGGAAGCCTGAGGACTCTGGGTACTGGGGAGACATGAGAGGCTCCAGGAGATCCAGGCTTGGGAGCCAACACTGTATGACGATGGACATATATAAAGTCTAAAAGTCCTTTCCCATCACAAACATATCCTAGGCATCTGATGTAGCTCCCCTACTCTCAGATCCAGCTCAGTCCATTTGCCACACATACCCACCAGACAGAAGGGATTCTGGGAAGGTCATTCCAACAATAGGTCTTGTAGAAACTCAGCTCTAGTGATGCTAGTCCACTTTCCAATGCCAATCTTTAAAAAGTAGTATCCTGCTGGGAGTGGTGGCACACGCCTTTAATCCCAGCACTCAGGAGGCAGAGGCAGGTGGATCTCTGTGAGTTCAAGGCCAGCCTGGTCTACAGAGTGAGATCCAGGACAGGCACCAAAACTACACAGAGAAACCCTGTCTCAAAAAACAAAAAAACTAAACAACAAAAGAAAGTACCTGCTGTGGGATGGTCTGTATGTTAAATGTGTTGCTCTGATTGGTCAATAAATAAAACACTGATTGGTCAGTAGCCAGGCAGGAAGTATGGGCGGGACAAGCAGAGAAGAGAATTCTGGGAAGTGGAAGGCTGAGGCAGAGAGATGCTGCCAGCTGCCGCCATGAGAAGATGTTAAGATGCCGGTAAGCCATGAGCCACATGGCAACTTATAGATGAATAGAAATTGGTTAATTTAAGATATAAGAACAGCTATCAAGAAGCCTGAGCCATTAGGCCAAACAGTTTAAGTAATATAAGTCTCTGTGTGTTTATTTGGTTGGGTCTGAGCAGTTGCGGGACTGGCTGGCGGGTGAGAGAGATTTGTCCTGACCTGGGCCAGGCAGGACCAGGAAAACTAGCTACAAGAACCATCTTATTACACAGGTTTAAATTCTGGCAATCATCTTTGACTCTTGTTTTTCTTCCTCCTTGGTCAGGGACTCTACCACTGTCTCCTGAAATCTGCTGTCATGTTGGTCTCCTCCTTCCCCTCTACCCAGTCACCTCATATATCTAAGGTTCCTTAGCCTCACATCCGGACCACAGCAGAAGTCTGACTGTGGGTCTCTGCATGCTGCCCAAGATCTTCTCCCTGTGCCATTATTTCCTCTCGCCTGTCCTCTGCCACCTGATTTCCATCCCTAATCATAAAGCTCACTCTCCTCCGGTGCATGGTGAAGGGCTTGTGTGATCTGACCTGTCCACCACTCACACAGCCCTCTCATTGTCAGCCAGACTCTTCTGGGGGCAGGAGTGCTGCCTTGCTTAGTATTTCAACCAAAAGTCACTGGGCAGATACTGTTGAATGAAGCCCCCATCTTCCCGAGGTCAAGGTCAAGTGCTGGCCATTTAACAACACCGCAACCACCTCTTTGTTGGCCTGACACCAGCCCACAGGGTTGTCAGCTAAAGTTTAAAGCACAGGTCCATTAGACAGCAACATACACACACACACACACACACACACACACACACACACACACACACACACGGTACTCTCACTCCAACTACATCTTTTAATTAGGGTACACACATAAACCCATGACTATACTGATTCCATATTTATTCTAAGCAATTTTTCCAAAGGCCACTCAATACCTGTGATTTGGGTACCTTTTTTAAATTACAAAATTGGTGACTAAAACAGATGGTTGAAGCTTAGGTTTGAACATAATGGCTCACTCACTCCTGAGCCAAGCAAGTGGCATCTCAGTCAGTGTTCTATTGCTCTGAAGAGACACCATGACCATGGCAATTCTTAGAAAGGAAAGCATTTAATTGGGGCTGGCTTACAGTTTCTGACGTTCAGTCCATTGTCATCTTGGCAGGGAGCATGATGGTGTGCAGGCAGACAGAGTTGCAGAGAGTTCTAGATCTAGATCCACAGGCAGCAGGAAAAGCGAGACACTAGGCCTGGCTTGGGCTTTTGGAACCCCAAAGCTCACCCCCAGTGACACACTTCCTCCAACAAGGCCACACCTCCTTATCCCTTCAAATAGTGCCCCTCCCTAAGCAGTCAGACATCTGAGCATCTGGAGCCATTCTGTTTCAAACTGCCGCAGGTGGGACCTTGCTTTTGACAATAACCACGCAAAAACTCAAATGACACCAGGAAGATACTACATAAGGGTTCAAGCTCATGTGCGGGTGTGGTCACCGCTGGGCTGATGCCTACTCACAGGTAAATGTTAATTTTCCGAGGCTCATGGGGACTTACTGGAGAGTCTGCATTCTAGGCTACTTGAGGAACTCAGAATAAACCTTCAGGGCTGACAAGATGGCTAAGTGGCTAACAGATGCTTGCTGGGCGAGCCTGGTGACTTGTGTTCAGTTCTCAGAATCCATGTCGAGCTGGAAGAAAAGAACTGACTCTACAAAGTTGTCCTCTGACTTCTACACAGAGCGTGCTGTGGTGTGCGCACGCTACTCAGTAATAATAAAAATAACACGGCTATATGGTTCATAACATTACTGTAGTTGAAGACATTTTAATGAAAAAAAATTTAACCATGTTAAAAATAAGAAAAGCAGTGAGGTAGATTCTCACATTCCCATCACCAAGCTTAAGAATCCCCAGCATAGCCGGGCGGTGGTGGCACATGCCTTTAATCCCAGAACTTGGGAGGCAGAGCCAGGCAGATCACTGTGAGTTTGAGGCCAGCCTGGGCTACAGAGTGAATTCCAGGACAGGATTCAAAGCTACACAGAGAAATCTTGTCTTGAAAAACCAAAAAAAAAAAAAAAAAAAAAAAAAAAAAAAAAAAAAAAAAAAAAAAAAAAAAAAGGATCCCCAGCATGTACCTGTTCTTGTTTCCTGTGGACATCACTAGTTGTTTCCTGGACCTTTTACTTTCTGATATTTGTGTGTGTGTATGTGTGTGTGTGGGTCCTTTCATAGTAACAATTTAAAACTTTGTTTTCAGAACCAAATGGATATGAATTAAAGTGAAAAATCATATTATTAATGTAAGGCATAAGATATGAGTAAATAACCACTTTACCACTTTGAGGCCAAGACTATAGCCATTTTATTAATTAATTAATTAATTAATTAATATTTGTTATTCATTTATTTGTTTATTTATCTATTTATTTATATGCCTATACTTCCTTTCCACTTCCAGATTGGGCTAAGCAATGCAAGGCAGAGCTCAGAATGGACTTAACCTCACCTGGGGGCTGTTCTTGCACCTGAGTAGTGAGCAACAAGTGATGGGTGGTACAGCTGCAGCGATGCTGCAGAGATCATGGTCCCCAAGGCCTGATACCTGGACCCCCAGCATCAGTGCCACCCAGGAGCCCGCTAGAGCTGAGGACGCTCAGCCTCCACCTGCAGTCTCCTGCCACAGTCCATTTTGTGTTGCTGCAATAAAGTACACGATGCCGGGTGATAGATAAAGAAGAGCTGCTAGTCCAGGTCATGATACGGTGGCTGAGAAGGTCACACAGCATGGTGTTGCTGTCTGCAAAGGGCCCCTTGGCCATATCACAAGTATGATGGAAAAACACCAGGAGGAAGTGTGTGTGAAAGATCCAGGGGGAGGTGTGACGCTTGCGTCAGAACAGCCTGTTGTTGCAGGAACCAGGGTAAGAACTCACTCCTGTGAGAGAAGCATTTTTATCTCAACGACTCCAAAGCATCCCAACACATGGACTGGGCATCCAGGCTCAGTATGAGAGTTTTTGGTTTTGTTTTTAAATAATGTGTGTGTGTGTGTGTGTGTGTGTGTGTGTGTGTGTGTGTGTGTGAGAGAGAGAGAGAGAGAGAGAGAGAGAGAGAGAGAGAGAGAGAGAGAAAAGACAGAGACAGAGAGGCAGACAGAAAGAGACAGAGACAGAGAGATGGGGAGACAGAGACAGAGAGATGGGGGAGACAGAGAGATTAGCTGCCAGTCTTTGCCTCCTATCTTGTCTGAAACAGGGTCCTGTTTTTCGCCACTGCACATGCTGGGCTAGCTGGCCCACAAACTTCCTGGAAGTCTCCTGTCTGTGCCTCCCATCTCCTGGTAGGAATGCTTGGATTATAGACACACTCATTACCACATCCAGCTTTTAAAAAATGATTTTTTATTTTTATTATTTTTAAAAATAATGTGTCTGTGTGTGTGGGTAGTGCTGGTGTCCAAGGAGGACAGAGGTGTCATGTCAGGTCCCTCTGGAGCTGGAGTTAGAGATGGTAGGTAGTGAGCCACTCCACGTGGGTGCTGAGAACTGAACTTGAGTCCTCTGCAAGAGCAGTGCGTGCTCTTAACCGCGGAGTCACTTCCTCCAGCCCCATGTCCAGCTCTTTAATGTGAGTCTGGGGATCAGAACTCAGGTCCTTATGCTTGTGAGGCAGGTGCTTTACCCACTGAGCCTTCTCCGCAGCCCCACCCTACATTTTCTAAAGTCCACTCTGCTCAACACTGAAATAAGGAAATACGATGAGGGATGTGCAGGCAAGTGGACAGATCAGTTTCTCCCGGACTCTGAAATCTTTCTGGGATTCATATCTAATTCATCTACAAAGCCTTGAAGTGGTTAGGCGCACTGAAGCATCTGATTCTCTTTGATATAAGATCTCCAGTCATTTCCCATGAGCAGTGAAGATGGCTGAAATGGCCACTTTCCAGTTTGGCAGAAATTGGAAATAGAGTTATCTGAGGTAGGGGCAGGACGAGAGACTGAATATCTAAACTCTACTTTGATCTCCAAATTGGTTCCAAAGATCACAGTCATGGACTGATTCTTCCCTGATGACACGCTGGTTGTTGAAGTAATGGGAATGGACAGCAAAATATTGCAACACTGGAGTCTTATAAAATCCTAACAAATAAATACGCTAAGTGGGACCCGTGAGCATGGTATTACAGGACAGAAGATTCTTGGAGACCCTCTAAGCCCAACTCTCCTTTTTTCAGAATCCCAAGAGGTGACAGATACTAAAGGGGACAATGGCAGCATAAGGGAGCCGAGGACTGTGTGTCCTCAATCTAGCAACCACTCACGGGGACTCTGGAGGACACGAAGAGCATTGGTAAAGAGCAAGAAGAACTAAGAAATCCAGATGGCCAGAGCCCACAGCCAGAGCCCACAGCCAGATCATGGCCCCAGCACAGGAAGAAGTGACACTTGGCACGGAAACCACATGGGCTGTCCTCCCCAGCACAGGAGGCAGAGTAGATTGGTCTCTAGAGATCACACTGACGGGTTCTTGGATTAAGAGTCTTCCAGCTATTGTTCACTCTAGTTACCTAATCCCATGAAACCTAGCCTGCCAGTTGGCTTGGCTGAAGCGGCTGGAGTTGCCTCCTTCCTGGCTGTAGCATTAAGGACAGACATTACATTATGTTGATTCAAGAGTTACTCTGACTTTTATAGATATGGATTCGGTGTTTTACAACTGTATAGTCTTGGTTCCCCAAAATTCCCTGGTGTTACCCTGAGGTAGTCAAATCCTTCCAGCCCTTCCTGCGGGCCACTGCTCATCTGCTGTCTGTACGTTCTGTGTTTACCCAGCAATCATGCCTTCTGCTCTCCTTTACAGCCCATTTACCTTTGATTTCTTTTTCTTTCTGCCAGAACTTCCAGGATGGAGTGATATGCGGTTTGCTCCGGACAGACCTGAGATGTTACGCTCAGCAGTAGCTGTCCTTTTCATGCTTGTCTTGTAGATCTTTTTTAAAACAGTGAAGGAAGTCCACTCTTTTTATAGTTTGCTTTTGTTCTTTTTTCTTCCTTAACCAAGAAAGAATGTTGAAGTGTGTGTGTGTGTGTGTGTGTGTGTGTGTGTGTGTGTGTGTGTGAATATATGCTATGTATCTGTGGTTACTTTCATCTTTTAGCTTATCAGAGGCTAAAAGAGCGTGTCAGATCCCCTGCAGTTATAGGTGATTGTGAACCTGTATGAGTGCTAGGAACCAAACTCAGGTCCTCTGGGAGAGCATCAAGTGCTCTTAATGGCTGAGAATCTCTTTAACACCATTTCCTTCCTTCCTTCCTTCCTCCCTTCCTTCCTTCTTCTCTTCTCTCTCTCTCCTCCCTCCCTCCTCCTCCCTCCCTCCCTCCCTCCTTCCTTTCTTTATTGTTTTGGTTTTTTGTTTTTTCAAGACAGGTTTTCTCTGTGTAGTTTTGGTGCCTGTCCTGGATCTCGCTCTGTAGACCAGGCTGGTCTTGAACTCACAGAGATCCGCCTGGCTCTGCCTCCTGAGTGCTGGGATTAAAGGCGTGCGCCGCCACTGCCCAGCCCGTTTTTGCTTTATTGAGACAAAATTCACACACTATAACATAGTCCCTCACTTTAAAGTGTATAGTTCACAGACATACATGCAGGCAAAACATTTACACACATAAAATAAAGTGTACAACTCTGGGTTTGATTTGCAGAGTTGCACAATGAACATTAATGTATAATTTTAAGATACCTTCCTCATTCTTCAAAGAAATCTCACGCTCATCAATACTCCAGCTCTGCTCCTCCACCCCTGGGGAAACTACTATTCTATTCTCTAGGCATTTCTTATAAACGACTGTGTGGCTTTTGATCATTGGCTTCGTGTTTTCAAGGGTCACCCACACTGTATTATACATCAGTACTTCAGTACTTAATGTGTGTGTGTGTGTGTGTGTGTGTGTGTGTGTGTGTGTGTGTGTGTAGGTCAGAGAACAATTTGTGAGAATCAGTTGTTGACTTCTACCACGTTGGACCTGGGGGTTGAATTCAGATGTCAGACTTGGAGGCCAGCACCTTGGCCCCTAAGCCATCTCACCTACCCTGTGAAAGACTTCATCTTTAATTGGTTGATTATTTAGAAGTTTGTTGTTTCATTTCCATGTATTGTTCAGCTCCAAATACTTGAGAAGCTTCCAGGTTCCTGTTACTGATTTTCATTTAAATTCTGCTGTTTGGAAAAAACCCTGCTTATCTGGTTGTAATTACAGTACATTTGTTAAAGTCTGCTGTCTAGCCCAGGGCATGGCTTATCTTGGTGACTGCTTCACAGGCACTCAGAAAAGGACCAGTTTTCTGCAGCTGTTGTGTAGGGACAGGGACAGGTCAGCTTAGCCTCCCCCCCACCCCCCATCAAGTACCTTGAGGGAATACTAAGTCTTCAAGTACACTTGTGGGTAATTCTGTTTCTCCATTCAGTACACTTTGGTTTTTGTTTGTTTGTTTGTTGTTTGTCCGTGCCCCCCCCCAAGACATTGTCTTAACCATGTAGCCCTAGCTTGGAACTCACTCTGTAGACCATGCTGACCTTGAACTCACAGAGATCCACTTGCCTCTGCCTCCTGAGTGCTGGAAGGCGTGCACCACCAATACCCTGTGAGACCCTATCTTTAAAAAAAAAAAGAGAACAACACCCCAGAAATGACAGTTAAGGTTGTTCTCTACATACAGGTATACACATATGTACACCAACACACTCTCTCTCTCTCTCTCTCTCACACACACACACACACACACACACACACACACACACCAGCAGAGGAAAATCTATGCATGTGATGGATGGTGGTATATGGAAAATCTCTGTTCCTTCTACTTGTTTTTTGTGTGAACCTAAAACTGTAGAGAACAAATGGTCTATTAAAAATCTGAAACCAGAGCACCAATTTAAGTACATTGGTCTCTTATTTACGTTATAGTTGCCATACATATTACAGATATGTACATTGAAATCCTCCCAATGTTATATGTTTGGCTTCAATAACCACATGTTTTATAGAACTTAAGAGGCTATGGCTTTGGCTCCCACAATGATCCCATGAATCAGGTAAGAACATAGAGTTCTAGCCGGGCGTTGGTGGCGCACGCCTTTAATCCCAGCACTCGGGAGGCAGAGGCAGGCGAATCTCTGTGAGTTCGAGGCCAGCCTGGGCTACCAAGTGAGCTCCAGGAAAGGCGCAAAGCTACACAGAGAAACCCTGTCTCGAAAAACCAAAAAAAAAAGAAAAAAAAAAAAAAGAACATAGAGTTCTGTTTTGTGTGTGTGTTGAGACACTCACATAGATTCTCACAACATAGTTCAGGTAGGGTTTGAACTCACAGCTCTCCTGCCTCAGCGTTATGAGTGCTGGGTTTACAGGAACGCAATAAGATGCCTGACAAGAATCTCATTTTGGAGAGGAGGGTGACATGTCCAGCGACTTGTTTGCATCTACACAGCAGGCTGAGTGGAACCAAGAATCAATGATGCCTTCCTTCCATAGTTGGCTTTGCTCCTCACACATGAGAGATGGCTTTGGTGTAGCGTCTGTGTGGCATAGACAGTTCCGAGACACAACGGTGTAACTATACTACTGAGGAGAAGGCTTGGGACAAAGACCAGCTCTGCACATTGTGTAGCTCAATCCAAGGGAGCATCTAGCCTATGGATTGAAATCACGGAGATTTTCAAGCCTTGCCGTGTTCTTTCTGCGACACACGGTGAGCTAGAAAGGGCAGCTCTTCTATCGTCCCGTGGCATCAACAGCAGACTGACCTGGGTCTAGTTTCTGAGGCAGTGGGTCAGCCCCAACCCAGCTGACACTGCTCATGTTCGCAGCTAACAAGCAGCTCAAGTCTGCAGTCACTCACTCTGGCTGGCCCCCACTTGGGACTGGCTGTTTCAAATTCACCCAGATCATCAAGATTCCGACACTAAGTGGCCAAGCACAGCGTTCATCTCTGTGAAAACTCCATTTTCTTCCTCGGCGGTTTCAAGGCTGTGTTCCTCAGAGTTTGTGAGGTTTTCATTACGTGTCCAGATTCCATGCAGTCTACAGGTCTACGAGAGAGGTGATGAGTGTAGTTGCTTCTATTTCTTTGTTTATATATATTATATTTTTTTTTTTTTTTTTAAAAAACCATTCCTTGGAGCTAAAGCAAACTTCCACATCAGGGAATTGATTCAGCACTCCTACCCAAGGAAGGAACTTGAGGACATTTACTTGGTGTGTCCATGCATGCAAGGCTCAATTCATCATCACCAGGCATCCTCCACCCTGGCTCTGAACACCTCCTTCCGTCTCCTTCAGGTCAGTCACGCACAACCAGACCTTAAGCAGGTCAGACTGGTCTGCCCATGCAAGTATCTGGTGAGTTATAAAATATATATATACTAAAGCTTGGACCCATCCCCAGAGATTCTGATTTAATTAATTTGGGGGTGCAGGCTAGGCAACTGGAGGTGTCGAAGTTTCCAAGGTGATTCCAGTTTAAAGTTCAACTCCATTGCTTCAAGAAAGCTGAGGTCTCTACCTTGTGAGTGCTCCTCAAGGCCTTTTCCTCCCACTGCTGGATGGCACAGACAGAAGTCCATCCTCTATCTGCTGAGTCAGCAGACACCATCGCTCCCTCTGATCGTCAACTCCCAGGAATTACCCGGTGCTTCCGGGAAGTGCCCTCGCTCACAGCACCTGGGGCTCTGTCTTTGGAGACTGGTGGACTCCCCGATATGCCTGCCACTCCCCCTTGCTGTTCTCTACACTGTTTCTGTTGCTGCGGGGGGCCCTCACATGTGATAAGCCCTCTTTTTCTCACAGGTACATCTGCTAATCTCGTCGCCCTCCAATCTTGAATCTGGGTAGTTTCTAAGGCCTAACAATAACCAGAAAAATCAAATTAGTAGACCCTGTAGACTCTTCCCTTTTCCGTTGTGTGGCATTTAATGGTTTGCAAAGTAAACCCACACATGTATTTCCCCTCAGCCCTCCTTATTTTATCCAATTCTTATTTTCAGGTGAAGGAACTCAGTTTACGGTACAGCAGTGTGTCCCAAGCCACGGAAGCTGGGAAGGTGACCCAAAGCCGCTTTAGCGGGCCTTACACTAGACCTCAGAGCCACCCATGAACCGTGCTGTCCACTGTAGCTGGTGACAGGACCTCACAGAACTCAAACCCTCTGGTTAGTGCTGATGTTTGACATGGCGGCACTCCAGGGCCACCCAGGCACAGTTGTGTGGAGCCCGGCGACCACAGGGCAGGAGGCGCCCCACAGTGCTGAGGATTCAGGCCAGAGTTCAGGGCAGCATGGAGGGGCCCTCGGTCGAGATGCTGACAGAATTATGTGGTTACTTTAAAGCCTCTGTGGAGAAGGTTGCCATGTGCTTGGGTGTAAACATGCCCACACACACGTGTGCATGCAACACACACACACACACACACACACACACACACACACACACACACACACACACAAATTTATAGCAACCTGCTTGGCAAAAATTCAAAATCCATTCCATGCTGGATGCCTTCCTGCGTATGCCTTCTCCTCTTAGTTCCTGACTTGACTTTTCCCCCAGACTTGAAAAATTTTTAGCAACTGCTCTTGACACAAACTTTCAGCTTCCAGTTCAGCTCTGGTGTGGACATGGGTTTCCTGCTGCACATTAGGAATGCCTCTGCGGCTCCCTCACTCCAAACTCCCATCCCAACCTTACTTTCTCTTGTTTAGTACTGGGCCAAAGACAAGAAGTGACACCCATTGTCCAGACACGGGGTATCCCAGGTGCAGCAGTAAGGAGGTGCACTGTCTGCAGGTTCCTTACCCTCCCTCCTCCCCTCCTCCTCCTCCTCCTCCTCCTCCTCCTCCTCCTCTTCTTCTTCTTCTTCTCTCTCTCTCTCTCTCTCTCTCTCTCTCTCTCTCTCTCTCTCTCTCTCTCTCTCTCTCTCCAGGGTCTCTTTTATGGAGCCCCAGCTACCCTGGAATCTGCTATGTAGATCAGGCTGGCCTGGAACTCATAAAAACTCCTCCTGGGATTAAAGGCATGCACCACCATGCCCAGCTCTGCCTCTAGACTCAAAAACAGAAAACAAAAAAAACAAAAAAACCCCAAAAAAACAACAACAACAAAAACCCCAAACCTCAAAAAACACCACCAAACACCACACACACACACACCAACATCACCACCACCACAAAACACACACTAGAGCAAAACACAGTAACTAGTAATCTAGAAGTCAGGTTCTTTACTATCACTGTTATTGCATTTCAGCTCTCTGCACACATCACTGGTGACATCTTCTCACAGACAGCCACCTTAGCGGCTACTGCCCTGGGCTCTGTTTCTGTCTTGTGTCCAATGTGTTGGGCCAGACGAAAGTGACATGAGGGGATCTGGAGAGACCACTCAGTGGGTGAGGGTACTTGTTGAGCAAGCATGAGGACCTGAGTCTGAGTCACAGCACCGTTGTGAAAAACTGGGCAGGGCAGGGCATGCCTGTAACCCCAGCACTGTGGGGAGACAGGGACATGAGGGTACCCAGGCTTGCTGGTCACCTGCATAGCTCTAGCTTCAGTGCACCATCCTGTCTCAAGAGAATAAGAGCAGGACACCCAATGTCTTCCTTTCCCCAGCCTACACACACACACACACACACACACACACACACACACAGATACACACACAGACATACACATACCATACACAGACACACATAAACAGATACACACACATACATATATACACAGAGAGAGAGATACACACAGACACACACACACAGAGATATACACGCAGAAAGATATACACAAATAGAGACATACAGACAGAGACACAGAGACACAGACAGATACACACACAAACACAGACAGACATATCCACACAGACAGACACACAAACACAGACACATATCCACACAGACAGACACACAAACACAGACACATATCCACACAGACAGACACACAAACACAGATACATATCCACACAGACACACACACAAACACAGACACATATCCACACACACACAGACACAGACACAGACACACACACACACACACACACACACACACACGTACGTATCACACATCTATAAACAGTGACTGGAAGAGGCTTAGGAGGACCACCATAAAGCTTCAGTGAGAAGCCATATATTCCTGCAGGATGGCAGTCCTACAGCAGAAAGACAATCCCAGAGGAAACTGGATTTCAAAGGCTCTAAGAAGTTTCTTATACAATGCACTGGTTCTTCCTAAGTACCTGGAAGCATCATGGTGGGAAGGGACACCACGAAATTGTTCTTATTTGAAAGACAACGATGTTTTCTCCAAGCACAATGTTAGTTCGCTCAGTTAGACACTAATCACAGCATTTATTGCTAAAAGCTGGCCTGGAATGTTGGCTTGAATTCTTAGAAGCCATGAGTCAGGGTGGAAATTACCTATTCAACCAAGGCCAGTAAGCTAAATGTTGATCTGATAACTGCTTGTTTCCAAAGGGCCCAAGAGATAAGGAAGAGGCCTGTGACAGGATCCAGAACAAAAGTGATTTGAAATCCAGGGCCCTTATCTCGCAGAGATGGAGGAATGCCTGTCTCTGAGCTTGGAACTAAAGAGGAAATGATCTGTGAGGGCAAAGGGGCTCGCTGTCCTGATCCCTCAATTAATAACACCCTTGCTCTTCTGAGATCTACAACACTTACATGTTGGTTTAATTAAAATCTTTGGAAGCTGGAGACCAGCATCAGCAGAAGAGAAATCATGCATTTGATGTGTGGCTTACTAGACTTCAGCTTGATTATTCGATTCTGTCCTTAAGAACAAACCTTATCCCGGTAGGTCACCTTCCTTTAGCCTGAGATTCCAGGCTTCCCGGCTGGTCTGGGCCTCTCCATGACAGCACAGTTGTTAGTTGCTACCTCTCTGCTGCCTGCTTGACCTTCAACTATGGGTTTCTTCATAGGTTTGAGACTCGACCCGTCAGTCTTCTTCTGTACGACCTGATTCTTGGGTCCTCAGGGTGGGATCCCTCTGTAGGATTTCTCACAGCTGGTCCTCCTACTAGCTCAGGACTTAAATTCCAACTGTCAACGGTCATGACCTCAACTTTGATCCCGCAGGCCTCCTTCAGGGTTGCCTTCTATGGTGCATCCCCTTCTCCCCCATCTCCGACCTTCTCTCAGCCATTCATCCCCCTGGAGCCTATTAAAAGGAAAGGGAAGCTCATACCTGGTCTTGGACCTGGCACTCTTTAATCTCTTTCCTTGTCCTAGTTGTCATGCTTCCTAGACGACATTTCCTTTGGGGGCCTTACACCTGCAGAGTCAACAGGAATGCCCTCTGCTGGATCCCTCTGCCTCTTTCCCTGGGCACCATGGCTGCCATAACGCTAACCACTGGTGTTACGACTTAAGCTGCCCTTCCCTGATCTCTCTCAACTCTCGAACCTCTGACCTTGGTTCCCTTTGACCTAAGCCTTGGTCTCCTCTTCCCTGGAGTTGCTATGGAATTTTGGGGAGGCAGTCCTGCTCCCCGCACACCACACAGTGACGAGTTCTGGTCTATTTCCCTTTCTGTGTTGACATTTGGGCCATCTCTACTATACACCCTGGAGAGGTAACTCCCAAATTTGGAGCATCAATTTTGATGCTACGCTCCTTCCTGAGTGGTGGCACCGTGTTTTCCATCACCTGCTAGAACATTCCTCTGCCCAGTTCATACATACCTCCAGTTCAATGTGCCCCAAACTGAACATACCTTTTTAGTGGCTCCCTAATCATCAATTTGGGAACTGATGGTCTCCCTGGTAACTCTCCCACCCCCATCTTCCTCATTCTGCCAAATGTGCTCCAGGATTGCTGCATGCCGAGGCTGAGCCCACACCGTGACCCATGCTCTGGTCTCTCTGGAGGCTTGCCTAGTGAGAAGGACTATACTTAGGTAACAGCTCAGTTAGAACTGGTCTTCATTGGCTTATCTGGGACAGACCATGGTCACTCTCCTGCCACCATGTCCTTATAACAAGGTTTAGAGTAGAGGTTCTTAACCTGTGGGTCTTGATCCCTTTGGGGTAGCATATCAGATATCCTGCATATCAGCTATTTGCATTATGATTCATAACAGTAGCAAAATTACAGTTATGAAGTAGTAATGAAGTAATTTTTGGTAGGGGGTCCCCACAACATGAGGAACTGTGTAAAGGGTCACAGCATTAGGAAGGTTGAGAACCACCGGTTTAAATAGGAATTTCTTGAGTCTCTGGATGCTAGCCCTCATCCTGGGAGCTTGCCCCCAACTTACTGATCCTCAGTATTCACAGTAGCAGCCCCCTCCCTTCAATCTTCTCTGCCTCATCCAACTAGAAGCATGCCTTCCCTCTGGACTCCTGTAACGTTTATGTGCTTTTTAGAGCAGATTCTAGTTATATCTAGTTATATCTCTCCTTATCTGGTAGACAGACCTCAATGTCTTGGAGCAGTGTGCTCGCATCCAGCTCCTCATCTTCCTGCTTTGATCCTCTGTGTATACAGTAGGCACTCATGTCAGTTACTGAATGGGTGAGTATCTAGAAAACCCTTCCACTAGATGAAAAGCTTACAAGTTTCTAATGTCGCTCTGGCCAGCACCCCAACGTAGGGTCAGATAGATCAGTCATTCTGAAAGCTAGGCCAAAGGGTGGGTCAGCTGGGTGGACAGGCAGCTGCTGGGGATGTTAACATACATCTCCAGGGAAGTAGCATCTAGAGATGTCAAGGGACAACGGACTGCTCTCGAGTGGTAAGAATAACACCCGTCGAAGCTGCCTGGAGCTGGTGGAGACTCTCCTCTCCCACCACGGAGTAGTGCTTACTGGGGTCAAACCAGTGTTTCTGGAGAATGTGGGCCTGCTTATCTTTGGGGTTATGGTTTTGCTGAATAGGGCCCTGTTAGCATTGGCTTCCCTTTCCTCATGCAGGGGACGCCTTCTAGAATGAGACAGTAACAAATACTGGAAGACTGTTTTAGGGGTGCCTGGCTATGGTGGGCACAGGGTTCCCATTTCTTTGGCTCCCTGACTTCCAAGCCTCAGCTTTTTGGTGGCAACTACTTCCATCCTCTGGCTTCTGCTTTTCCTCTTCTCAATTCCACCCACTCTCCAAGGCTTGACCCACACTCTACTCACTCGACCTCCATCCCTCACTGCTCTTTATAGCACTTCTTTCTTCTTGACCGGAAACCCGGAGTCACTTTTCATACCCTTCCCAGGCCCGGCACTTTAATCAGAGTCCATGAAAACGGCTCCACTGTCCCCCGTCACGGCTCATCTGTGTCTGAGTCACAGTTGGGTTGGCCTCCAATGTCACTGCTGTTTTCATGGTGCCATGCTCCCCCAGTCATCAAAGGTACCGCAGCTAGAGGCTCTGTCTAACTGGTCTTTGCCTGTCCAGAGCCAAGGGTCTGGTTCCTAGTGTTCTGGGGAAATGAAATGCTTGTCTAATGAAATAAACACTTACAACTGTCCAATTTAATATAAACTTATGTGTTCTTTTTTCTGGTCCCAGTGTTTTTTATAGGAGATAACTATAAGAAAAGGGTGTTGCCAGGTGTGGTGGCACACACCTTTAATCCCAGTACTCAGGAGGCAGAGGCCAGCCTGGTCTACATACCAGTTCTAGGCCATCCAGGACTATATAGCAAAACCCTGTCTCAAAACAAACAAATGAACAACACTCTCCCTGTCAAATGGTGCATTCTGGATTTTTGGAAACAGGAAGCTGAAAGGAAGAATGATGCGAGAAGGCATCTAATTTAGACTAGAGATTTGGGACTTGCCTGAGTGTGGAGAAAGAGCTGCCTTCGGAAATGTAGAGGATTATATATAAGAATATGTGTGGAAGCCCCGAGGTCAGAACTTGGTTTAGAAAAGTAACTGAAGGTCTGGCTGGTAACTGGTTCTCATGACTACAAATGACCACATTCATCCTTCTGGAGCTGGGCAGGCAGAGGCCTGGCAATAACACTCTGTACAGCATGAACAGGAGTTGGCTCTGATAAAACCCAAGAAACTTAATGAGTCAGAGCCCTGTTCACAGTCTTTAATTGAATACTAGTTATTAACTGTCTTTCCCTGGGCCTCTCATTCCTCATGTGTAACATGTTAGGATTGAACTAAAAAAGATCTCCAAGGTCCCTTTAAGTGAAACAGTCTTTACAAAGATCCAATTTAATTAAAATAATAAATTGGAAATGATGAAATCAATCAATTAAGAGTTTAAATAAGATGGCAACTTCTAAGGAGTCCGTGGCCACTTGCTCCCTTCCCTCCTGGGTGCCATTCGTTCGAGGCCCCAGCCTGCGAGCAGAGGTGTTTTGGGGGGCTGTGGCTGAGAGACTTGCTGCTGGGCAGCCAGGGGAGCAATGGTACCTGGTGCCCGCAGGGGATCACGGAGCCATCAGCACACAGCTCCGTTCAGTATCCTCAGATGGGAAAGAGGCTGGGCAGGCAGCGTCTGTCCACAACACCTTCCAGATTTGATTTATAGACTGTATAGCCACCTCACCCCTGGCACTTTCATGCTCCATATGTTTTTCATCAGAACAATTTCAATTTTTTAAAATAACAGAAATAAATCAGGATCATTAAAAAAAAAATTAAGTGTCCTAATACAGATGGAAGTTTTCATTTCTCCTTTTCCTCAGCCTGAACGTCACTTCATGTCACTAACATAGTCACTTACAGCTGGTAAAGACCCTCCTCAGACTTTTTATGCCTACAAATACAATGATACATAACTGCATTTAAAAATTACTTATTTCTGTTTTCTGTCTATGGGTGTTTTGCCCACTTATGTCTGTGCACCACATGCATGCAGCACCTCCAGTGGCCAGAAGAGGGCATCTGATCTGGAGCTGGAGTTAACAGATCGGGGGAGGCTGCCACATGGATGCTGGGAGCTGCACTTGGGTCCTCTGCAAGATCAGCCTACGCTCTTAACCACTGAGCCATCTGCCCAGCCCCTCAACAGTGCATTTTTAAAATACATGAATGGGACTCTACAGTTTCCTTCATCCCAACACCACTTTAAAGTTCTTCACTGGATACAGAGAGACTCCATTATTGTCAGGGCTAAGGAATATTTCATGGTAGCCTAGTTAGTACAAATAGCCAGCTAGCCATTTTCTTACTGCTGATGAGGTTTTTAAAGTTTATAACACTGGTTGCAATGAACATTCTTGTGTGCTCATATGATTTTTTCCTTTTTTTTTTTGAGTGTGTGTGCGCGCATGTACACGTGTGCGTGCATATATGTTCATATGCACGAACAAGTTTGTGGAGGCTAGAGGTTAATGATACTGATATCATTCCTCAGGACCCAACTACCTTTTATTTTTCTAAAATTGTCATTTTACTTTATTGTGTGTTTATGCCTAAGTATATGTATGTGTGCCATGTTCATGCAGGAGCTGGAGGTCAGCAGAGTGCACTTGAGATCCTTTGGAACTGGAGTCACAGGTCGTTGGGAACTGCCATGTGGGTGCTGGGGACAGAACCCAGGACCTCTGCAAGAGCAATATGCATTCTCAACTTTTGAGTTATCTCCCCCTCCATCTTCTTTTCTGAGACAGTCTTTCACTGGAGTCTGGGGCTTGCTGATTTGGCTGGGCAGGCTGCTGAGTGAGCGAGCCCCAGAAATCCCTGTGTCTGCCTCCTGAGTGCTGTGATTACCTGGCTTTTGTGAGGGTGTTGAGGATCAAACTCAGGCCCTGGTGCTCTGTAACAAGTACTTTGCTGACTGAGTTATCTCCTCAGTCCTCAAGGGGCTCCTCTCCCAGTCAGTTTGCATGCTCAGGTGGGGCATACTCCTGACATGCTTCATGAGGAGTGCCAACTGTTCCCCACTTTCCCCCCTATACTGTACTTTACATTTAAAATGTTTGCAATGTGATAGGCAAAATTTGTAGTGAATTATTAACAATCTACCTGCCCTGGTCATTAGTGGGACTAAATACTTCTTCATGTATCTACACAATTGGGATTTTCCCGCTGGGAAGAGTTATTCCTATCATTTGCCTCATTTAGATTGAGTTCTTTTCTTTTTTTCCCCTTGAGGTATTGCAGGAACTAGTTTTAAATATCAGAGATGTTAACTATCAGTTAGCCTTTTGCTTTCTCTGTGTCCTTAAATAGTTCCAGTCTGCCATTTTTCTTTAACAGAGTCTTGTGACATAGAGAAGCCTCCAATTAACAAATATTTTTAGTGGGGCTGGAGAAATGGTTCAGCAGTTAAGAACACTGGCTGCTTTTTCAGAGGACCCAGGTTCCATTCCCAGCACCCATGTGGTGGTTCACAACCATCTGTGACTCCAGTTCCAGGGGATCTGTTGCCCTCTTCTGATTGTCTTGGATACCAAGCACATATGTAGTGCACATACATACATGCAAGAAACACTATATTACTAAATAAATAAATCTAAGACTATAATATTTGGATGTCTTGTGGGCGCCATGGGCCCTGGCCCCCGACTGTGAGTGGCTGCAGCCTTGCTTGTTGACCAGGTGTCCTCCCTATTCAGATTCCCTGCCGGTGTCCTTCTCACCTTAGGATCATCGGAGAGCTTACCGGAGGTTCTTTGTTCCTACATCCTGCTTGTGGTGTAAACAACTTAGGTGCATCCTGTATTTGGTGTAAACAACTTAGATGCAAGAATGCAGAACATTGGGTCTAGATTGTAGACCATTGGTAGCGAACTTCTGCCCTCAGGGGATCCTCCATTTGTGTTGTAAGCCTGTATTTAAGGTTTCTTCCCTCTTTCAATAAAGGGCATTCGACATCCAATCGTACGGATGACCCGCTGTCTCTTGTCTCTATTTTTTAATCCGCAGCCCTTCGCTCAGACATGGTGAACAGTTATCGGTAATGCGGGCGTTACCGCTACAAATGGAGGTTCCTACCGAGGTCTGAGAAAGAAGGACCAGCTGACGGACATTCTTGGAAGGCCGGCCGGCATTTTACAGGTGAGAGTGGATTGAAATGGGTGCAGCTAGCTCACAGTCAGTTAACTGGACTGTTGAAGCAGGAAGGCACCAAAGTTAAGAAAGGACAAGACAGCTAAAGATTTTAAATGAAAAAGGAAATCTTCCCAATAAAAAAGAGGGAAGGAAAGGAAATTTCCCGTTAAAAATGGGGAAAAAATTTTAATCAAGAAAAAAGGATTTTCCCGGTAAAAAGGGGAAAAATTTTTGAAACTAGGCCTAAAGATTTGGGTCTTGTAGAGGAAGGATAAAGGAAAGAGAGAAGCCTCTTCCCAGTGGTAATGGAAAATGTAAAGACTTTTTCCAGTTGTAGAGTTTTCAGGATAGCTGAAACTCTGAGCTCTGTCTTCCCGCCAGTGCAGAGCGGCAGCATCTGAATTACAAAGAATCGGCAGGTAGGCCTCATTGCTGCTGGCTGAACAGCAAGCGAGCCCAGAGCTTAAAGTTTTGCTGTCTGTTTGCTTAATTTTAGTTCAAATGTTTTTTATTTTTTCCCTCAGAGTGGGAATAATTCAATATTTAGGATCCCTTTGTGGGAAATGTTTTTCTGTTTTTCCCTTATGGTGGGAATAACTCGTTATTAGGTAGTCCCTTCATGGGAGTAGGAAGTTTAAACATGAGTTTGTGTGTGCGGGCGTGCGCCCAGCGGCTGTGGCGGACAAAGACATACAGGAGATAGCCCGAAGCAGAGGGTGGACAGGTACACGCTGGTGGGAGGCAGAGCCGTGATGGAGTGCGGCCCAGGCAGGTGCTGGCAATAGAGCCCGAACAGTGGGCAGAGCAAAGCTAAGCTGCAGCCTCAGCTCTCGCCTCAGCTAGTCCCGGGAAGGGACTAGCACTAAAATTTTAAACAGGGCCTAATTTCTGGTGAAAAATGGTTTCGGTCAGGACATTGAATGCTAAGTCAATGCTGTGTGAATAAAGGATGTTCTGTTCTTTTGATTGTCTTGATAAATGTTTGGATGAATGTTTGATCCTCATGGTTGATAAACTAAAGGGACAGGATTCATAATTTTAAACTATATATTTGGTGTGCTCTTGTCTGTTGATCATTACTGAAAATTTGGCTCTACAATTTAAGTTGCTTTCTAGAAATTCTTGGTTTAATTCTATAAAAAAGATAACACCTGAAATAAATTGGGTTATTAGCCTATTAAATAATGTTGCTAAGATAAACCCATAAATGATAATCTCTTACTGATAAAGAGGTTACAAAATTATTTTTACAGTAAATAACATACAGGTAAATTGTTTGGTCCACATTGTTAATAATTGGCTATTTGTGCTAATGTGTTACTTGAAATTGATCCTCTTTTTAAGATTTTATAAAATACTCTAAAAGAGTATTACCTAAAGTTTACCTTTTCAAATCCTATAGAGATTGTATTTAATGCTTTTATAATTGGCATATGTAAAAAGGACCATGGAAACAAAAACTGATGATAAAATTGCTCAATTATTATTGCTTTCATATTTTAAATTCAAAATAGCGCCGATATATAGAACTGGAGGCTTTGCTAGTACAGGGAAAAAGGTGTTTTGACAAACAGTTATCAATGATAAACAGCCTAAATTAAAAACAAAATTATATGGGATTGAGATTGAAAGATTATTGGATTCTGATGCTGGGTATATCTATAATTTAACAAGAATCCTGAGATCCCAATTGGCCCCTTAAAAATTCTACCTCTAACCTACAAGGCATTCGACATCCAATCGTACGAATGACTCGCTGTCTCTTGTCTCTATTTTTTAATCCGCAGCCCTTCGCTGGACATGGTGAACGGGTATTGGTAACGCGGGCGTTACCGCTACAGATCTTACATGACATGTTGTGTCTATCTTCATTCAAAAACTTCTGGTCATTCTTGAACACTTGGTCTTCTAGACTTTAACATAAGATTTACCCTCAGCCAATCACAAGA
This sequence comes from Peromyscus leucopus, assembly GCF_004664715.2. Taxonomy (NCBI): domain Eukaryota; kingdom Metazoa; phylum Chordata; class Mammalia; order Rodentia; family Cricetidae; genus Peromyscus; species Peromyscus leucopus. The sequence continues at coordinate 12,902,578 of NC_051069.1, read as the reverse complement.
ATATAAAACAATATTGTTAACTATAAGCCTTTATCTGATCTACTTTTAATAATTGAGTCTTTGAACCCTTTGATATTTTCTGTGTATTCTCCCTGCCGGGCCCTGGCAACCACCACTCTGCTGTCTGGTTATTTAACTATTTTAGACACCTCATCTAAGTGGTACCCAGTAATATCTGCTGTTTTATGCTCGGCTTCTTTCACTTAGCACATCACGCATTCTAGGCTCATTTAAGTTGCCACAAACGTCAGGATTTCTTTCTTTTCTAAGGCTGAATAATATTCAGTGGTATGGGCACACCACAATTTCTTTACCTATACATTCATCAATGCACACTTAGGTGGCTTCTACATTATGGCTATTACAAATAATGTTGCAACAAATATAAGAATATAGACATCTCTTTGATGTCTTGATCTAAATTCCTCTAGAATTTAATATATATGTATAGAAGTAGAACTTGTGGATCATCTAGTACTTCTGTTCTTAATTCTTAAAGAATTCCCATACTGTGTTCCATAATGGCTCTAACAATTTACATTCCTGTATAGGGTACTCAGAGGTTTCTTCTTCTCCAGATACTATTCATCCTTATTTTTAAATTTTTTTGATAATGACCATTCTAACAGGTGTGAGGAAATAGCTCATTGTATTTTTGATTTACACTTCCCTAAGGATTGGTGCTACTGAGTAACTTTGAACGTATCTTTCTCATTAGGAGACATATCTGTTCAGGTCCTTTGGTAATTTTTTTAATTGGATTTCTTATGCCATTGTGTTGTATGAGTTCCTTACACATTTGGATACTTAGCTTGTATTAGTTTTCGGAGCTGTAAATATTTTCTCTATTCCGTAGGTTGACTATTCATGTTTTGAAGGTTCTGTTGCTCTGCAGACACTCTGTAGTTGATGTAACCCCACGGTCTCTCTTTGCTTACATCACCTGTCCTTTTGGTCACATGCAAGAGCTTGTTGTCAAGCGAGCTCCAGTTACCCTAATGTCCACAGCTTTCCTCCTCTGTTGGCTTCTAGGAATTCTGGGGTTTCATGCCTCACAGTTCAGGTTTTAATCCACTTTGAGTTATTACTTTGCATGGTGTAAGATAAAGATCCAATTTCATTACACTTTGCATATGGACGTTTGAGGATGTCGTTTTTAAGAAGAGACAAGAAAATAGACACTAGAGGCCAATAACATTATTAAATACTCAAATAAAATATTTTCAGAAACCTTACTTTGGAGTCTGGAGAGAACACATCAGAGGACATAATGTAAGACATTCGCATTCTTAGCTATGAAATATTCCTAAATAGCTACTTTTTCTGCTCCCAAAGAAAACATTTCCGAAGCCTGGGCTTGAGTAAACTTTGCAAGTGTTTAGAGTTCCAAGCTCATCTTGACTCCTGGAAAGCTGACCAAGACACACTCTGCTGTTTTAGTTACTTCTGCAGCTGTGACCACAGGACCTGGCAGAAACGACTCAAGGGAAGAAAGGTTGAGTTTGGGTCATGGTTTCAGTGAAATCTCAGCCCACGGGGGTGGGGCAGCTTGGTCCACAGGGGCGCGAGCTTGCGGTGCCCGCTCACGTGGCTCAGCCAGGAAGCGGAGAAGACAGCCAGGGACAGGTACTATTTCCCAAAGTCCGCCTCGAGTGGCCTACTTCCACGAGTCAAGCCTTACCTTCCAAAGGTTCCCTAGGCTAGAACCACAAGCTGGGGACCTACTGTTCACAGCAAAAGCGTGCTCAGGACATTTCAGATCCAAACCTATACTCCTAGAGATAACCCTGGTGATCTGAGAGCCTGGGCCTGGGTTTGTTAACCCCCTTACTCAGCTTTATCACCTTCACGTTATCCTCGGTCCTGAAGTCCGACAGTGACTCTGAGGCTGACAGAAGAGTCCACACCCATCTACACGGGGCAGGGGTTGCATGGACGGTTTTCCCGACCCTTTCTCCACCGTACCTTGGAACTTGGTTGGCCCTTCACAATCCAGTTCAGAGGCCAACTCTTGGAGCACTTCTGTCAACCCCAGGGGTTTCGTGCCCTTCATGCCCTTCATGCCCTTCAGTAGAATTCACTGGTTTCTCTTATTTCACTTTGCTATTCAACCCACTGTATTCCAGACATTTGTTCAACTTTCTGTGTCCCCTCCTACACACACCCCCTGCCTGCTCTATTATGCAGCCCCAACTATCCCAGAACTCACTATGTAGTCTAGGTTGGACTTGAACTCACGGAGATCCTCCTGCCTCTGCCTCTCAATTGCTAGGCCTGTGCCACCACACACAAACCTCTGTCTCCCTTCTATACTCTGACTCTGAGGGCAGGAAGTGACAGTTATCTACGTGGCTCCAATATGTACCAAAAGAAGCATCAGGAAGTAGCAAGTACCACATGGTTTTCAGAGCATGCCATGGCACCCCATAGTCCTATAGGAATCCTGAGGGAATTCTGTAGTGTGTGGAGGGAATGGTCAGGCTGTAGATCCTGGAAACCCTTCTCAGGGACAGAACTGCCTTCTGTGTTTCTTTACGTGCAACATTCTATTTAAATCTCACTATCATTAAATTAAAAAAAAATAATAAAAGTGAACACTCATGGACTGACAAGATGGATCAGTGGTAAAGGTGCCTGTTGCCAAGGCAGTGACCCTAGTCTGATCTCTAAGACTCATATGGTGAAGGTAGAGCACTGATTTCCTCAAGCTGTACTCCTGTACACAGACACTGTGATGTGCACACACACACACACACACACACACACACACACAAAGATTTTGAAAATGTTAAAAACTTAACAATCACATGTCTATTTCATTTACAAACACATCTAAGAAAATACTAGACTTCTAGTTTTTAAAAACTTCTAATATGAGATCCTGCATCTTGGGCTACAAAATGGATTTATATTCTGTAACTGTAAAGATATGATGTGCTATATATAACCAATAATATTTCCCCATAAGCACCTACTGAGTGCAGCCTTTGTAAACAACATACTTTAGTAAGCATCCCAAGCCAGAGTTACCAGATGTCTCTCTCTTCCTCTTCTCATTTTACACGACGTTTTCTGGATTCTAAGGAACTGAATTTGATGACATTCCTTTATGGTATTTCTAAACATACCTTTCCCCTCTCACCTTCCATCTGGATCCCAAATGTGTTCGTATTTATAGCAGGATTCCTCAGCTATCCTTCCACAGCACTCCTGCATCTGGGGTCCCTGGGACCCTGGCAGAGGCTTGGTGGGGGAAACAGTCATGCCCAGGAGCCTGTGTTCACACAACCACCTCCTTGAGCAGGCATCCCTCACTGTCCTGAGGTGAACACCATGTTTTAGAAGCACTACTGCATTCTACCTCCCACCTACTCATCCTGGTTTGGGATTCCATGCATGCCTCTCAGTGTTCACGCTGTTGCCCCCCACCCCCTTCCACTCTGTCACCTCGTGTTTATGGGACAGCTCCTGTCTCATTTGTCACTTCCTGACTTTTTTTTTTTCCAGCTCTCTATTGTAATTTTTTTAGGGTATTTTCTCCGGTACATCTTCCAACATGTTTCCCAGTCCTATTTAATGACCTGTATCATGCAACCTTAACAGTGTCTCTGTGATTTGTCCTCTTGTGTTCTCCCCACTGTGCCCCAGTCATGACAGGAAACCCCCTTCCTTCCCCAGTCTTCTCTCTCCCAGGGCTGTGCATTTCAGAGTCTGCCTTGAAAGTCTTGTGGACTTGTGAGCCCTCCCTAGCCAAGTGCTCTGACCTGCTACACAATATAATTGACATTTTCAGGCTGCAGGTGAACTTGCTTGCATCTGGCTCCCGATCATGCTCCCTTGTGCAAGGAGAGGAAAGTGACATCTGCTTGGATGGACGCAGGAGCTTTTGACACTGAGACAGGGCACCTTCTTACATGACTCAGCTGTCTGGTACCACCTCTCCTTTCTCCCCACCCCCCTGCCCCAGGGCAGCAGTAGGGATGGCGGTAGCTGGGCCAATCTAGATCCTTCCTTCCCCGTGTGGTGGTCAGGGCAGAGGATCCCTGGTCCTCATGCTGTGGCTGTTTGCCTGCTTTTGGGACAAGGGGCAATTTGTGGTCAGGCAGGCCTCTCTCTTGGAACTGAGGGTGGACTTTGAGGTGGAGTAAGGAGGAGCTATAGTTTGCCAAGATCCTTACTGAGCTCGGTCAACTCCAGGAGTTGTGTCTCACCCAAGGGACCAAGCCTGACTCTGAAAGAACCTCTGATCTCCTTGTCCATTCACAGAGCATAGATTTCAGAAAACACGCAGGAGAGCACTGTGCAGCCAGCACGATGGACTACCATGGGAAGCGCTGCCGTCACATGCCCCAAGTTCTCCAACACAAGTGTTAAAGAGGAACAAAAACGGTGTTAGGAAAACCTGCAGGTTGGGAGAAGTGTAAAAGGCCTAATTTAAGATGGATGGGAATAAACTGTAAGGGCAAACAAATTATTTAAAAAAATGCAAGAAAGTGGTTTTTAGCACACAGTCCACATGCTTGGCTGTGGTCCCGTGGTATCTATAGCAGTGGTGTCCAGTGCCAGGATGAGGCTGTGGATGGTCACAGAACTCTTTCAGGCCCCTGACATAGTTATATACAGCTACAACAGTGTGCTTGACATTTGCACTTGGGATACAATCAACACCGGCCATTTTCCTTTTAATGGTTCTTTTATTTGGGAGTATAGGTTTTTCACTCCACTAGAAACTGAAATAATCACTTACAGTATTATTTCTTATAACTGCATGTGAATCCATGATGATTCAATAAAAAATTCAATTAAACTATACAGAGAAGGGGAAAAAGAAGTTGCCAGGAAACTCAACGAACAAATTGAAGCAAAATGTTTAATTCTTGGAAAGCTTAATGAATCATTGCTACGAAAAAATATCATGACCCAAAGTTATAAGGAAAAACATGCCAGATCTTTATTAAAAGTCTCGGCGGAGACAGCAGGTCTTGGAGACAACCGATGAAAAGTTAAACAGATCCAAATCTACAGTTTAGGCTAACATCGATCCCAAACAGAAGTGCTCAAAGTGTAAAAACCTAAATATCCAGAATGAGGAGACTGACCATGACATTATAAGGACAAAGTCACAGGGACACGCATTCAGCTGTTGGTGGCTTTTCCCAATGGAGCATCTCACCATGAGCCCCTGTCATGTGGCCCCCACCCCAGGGTTGAGCCTCATCTGAAAGGGGGATCTTCATGCTCACATCTACTCAGAGACCCACTTAGACACTGGCTTCTCCCATTATCTCTTCCTCCAGTTCAGGACATCTTTAAAATGTATTTTAATTTTATGTGCATGTTTTCCCTGCATGTATGTATGTGTACCATTATGTGTGTGTGCAGTGCCCTGAGAGGTCAGAAGGGGGCATCAGCTTTCCTGGAACTGGAGCAAAAGATAGCTGTGATCCAACCTTGAGGGTGCTGGGACAAAAACCCTAGTCCTTAACAGAGTAGCCAGTACTCTTAGTCACTGAGCCATCTCTCCAGCTGCTCAGAATTAAAAAAAAAACAAAAAACTTATCTTTTTAAAAAAGTGTGTGTGTGTTCATGTGTGTCTGCAGGTGTGAGCACCTGTGCATACATGGAGGCCAGAAGAGGGCACCATATTCATCAGCACTGGAGTTACAGGCATTTGAGGGATGCCTGGCTTGTTATGTGGGTGCCGGGATCTGAACCGTGGTCCTCATGATTGTACAATAAGCATTGGTCCACCACTGAGCCATCTCTCCAGCCCTCTTCTTCAGGTCTTTGCTGTCAGTGGACCTAAGGAAGCGTCTCCTGAGAAGTGGCCCTCCTTGTGCTCCCCAGATGTGTTTCCTGCCGAGGGAGTTTCCCCAGTGGGTTTCACTCAGCAGTGCTATCCACGAGGGAGTGTTTCTGATTTTTTTTCTTACACACCCCAGGTTTCCCTCTCTCCTCACATCTTGAAATCAATAGTGAGTTAGCACCAGAGTTTACCCAGTCTCCAAACAAATTTACTACTAAACACACAGAACCATGGCAGGAAATCTGAGATGTTCACTTCTCTTTTTAGAAGAAACCGTGACCTCATGAGCATTGTTGGTTTAGAAATGGCTCTGACTCCCTTTAAGTGATTATTCTTTCAGCAATGGCACATTTTATGGGGTAAAAACTCCAGGAAGATGACTTATAAGCAGAGTTTAACTGTGTAGAAGGTAATTTTAGGCATTGAATATCCAACTGCTTTTACTGGAACCTGAGAACGGGGCACACAGCAGGGTTTCTTACTGCCAGGAATACAGACCGCAATATATCTAGCAAGCATCCCTGGCACATCACTGTTAGCCTCTCTCCTCGCTCCTGCTGCTTCCCTGACAATGTCTTCAGATATCAGAGCTAACCTTCGACTCAAGCATCTCCCAGTTACCTCCCGTCACCTCCGGCACAGAAAGGAGGTGGAAGGTTGACCAGTTGGAGCATTAGATTTTGGTGGCTGAACTGAGTTCATCATGGCCAAGTCTTGACCTTTGGCTCCCTGTGTCCTGCAGAGCAGAATCTTAAAACCTAGAGGTTGAAAAAGATCTACAAGAAACTGTGGCCTGCCATAAAATACAGCCTTCCTCTAGTTAAATCACCTTGGCATCCAACAACAGAAGTGTAGAGTGGGATGAAGTATTTTGAAGAATGGCTCGGAATGTGTCATTTTTGCAGTTTACAGATGCAAAGCAGCAATTCAACTGAGAATAACAGGCACTTTGAAATTAGCTTCATGATTATTTCTATGTGCACGTCCAGTGTGGTTCCTTTATCAGTTTGTGCCTATATATCTGGAACATTTATTTGTACACATTAATGCCCTGGTATTTTGTTATGCTTAAAGGAATCCCCTGGGAGGGCAGTCCAGGGGAGGCACAGCCATTGGCATCGAGAACACATGTGACTACTTGTTACTCTCAGTAGACATCCCAGCTGGAAATTCATCCCACCCCACCCTACTACACTGCTGATGCATGATTAGAGGCTTAACCTCTGGGAATCTTGACTTCTGTTTCATTTTGACTGACCTGTGGATGGAGTATGCCAAAGCTTCAGGCATTCACTGTGTCTAGCCACCAGGAGTTCACCTGTGCCTTCTAGCAATCATGTCTCTAGGAATCCTCAGATCTAGTCTGCTTGTGTTAGGGTGGGAAGAGACTGCTAATCCTCCTCTCTCTAGAACCCAGACTCTTCCCCAAGAAGGTGAACAGAGGGGCACAAACCTCATCATCAGTAAAAGCAACTGCAGAGACTCAGCTGCATACAGACACAGCGCTGTCTCACAGACCCTAGACTGGTCCATAACTGCAGAGGCCAAGGGAAGAGCTTTGTAGTTTTCAAAGAACGATGCCTAAGAGCCATAGGCACTAAGTAGCAACCCTGAGTTCAGATCCTGTCAGCAGGCCTCTGTCTCTCCAATGCTGGTACCTCTGGAGGCTCAGAGCTGCCCAGCTGCTCCAGGAGCTTGCTAGTAAGCTCCGTACCAGGACGGCCAGCAGATCTGAAATCTAGATAGAGAAAATTTGTCTGTCTGACACTCACTCAAGGGGAAGGAAATGGAAGAGTTCGGTGGGCTGCTGTATGGTGTGAGCCCAACACTTGCCTGCCAGGTGAAGATGGACAAAGACGTCGAGGGGCAGGAAGGTGGGGACCAGCAGACGATTCTGTAACAACTGTCGGAATTGGGAATGAAATGTCAGCATGAATGACACAATATGAAATAAAATAAGAAGAACAAAGAAAAGCTGGCAGGGGTAATCACTCCAAGATGTTAACATTTCATTCTCCAAAGTAGCCTTTAAAAAAATTATAGGCAGCTCACAAAGAGAAAAAAAAATATTGAACAGGTAATTTAACAGAAGAGTGTTATTTTTAATTATGAAGGTTTTAATTTCCCTTTTCTCCCTGCTTCGTTATTTCTGCTAATAAGCTTGTCATCTGGGCTGGGACTGACTATAAGGGCTTGGGGAAAAGGTTTTATTGCCTGGAATGACAGTTTTACACGTTAACATTTTACTTTTCAGTTTTATGAATCAAATGTAATGCGGAGTCTCTTTAAAAATTAGGATGCCATTCAGAACATTACCTCAGGATGACTTCATTCAAGCAGGCAAATGCACTCGTCCTTAGGGTGAAGTCTGGGTCCCTGTGGTGACTAATTCTACACAAGCGCTTAAAGGCAGAAAGGGAAAAGGGCCTTTGCAACCCGTGAGAACCAGCAGGGAGTTAAGGGAAGCATTCTGGATATGGTTTCAGACAGAAGACTGAATTACAAAGGTCTCTACCAGCCACTAAATCAGAATCATGTGCTAAATCTTTACTGTAAACAGAACATCCAATTGGGAACTGTGGGGGAAATCAAATGTGTGCTCGGAGGAGCTGCTTAAATGAAAGTGAATGTAGACTCGGTTATAATGTAGACGACGTACGAACATGTGTGAACGAAACGGACACAACTGGAACAGGAGTCTTAACCAAAGCCTAAAACGGACAAGGCTCATATTGGACTCGGTAAATGTCTGCGGAAGGAAAGAATAATAGAGTGGATGAAAGAATAGCTAGACAGTGCACGCAGGTACAGTTGTCACTGTGCTTTGCAGATGTTTGGGCATTACAGATGAATTTCTGAGATGCTAGTTTTTAAGCTTAATTTGTGAGCTCAGCCAGGTCCACAATATATATTTATTTATCTATTGTGTGTGCCTGTGTGTGCGTGCATGTGTGTGTGTGTGCGTGCACACGTGAGCATATAGGCCAGAAGTTGATGTCAGGTGTCTTACTCTATTTTCAAGCAGAATCTCTTGTTGAAGCCACAGCCTGCTGTCTAGCAAGCTTCTGGGGTCCTCCTCTCTCCGCCTCCCCAGAATAGTTTTATTTTTTTTTAAGTTTGCCATGTGGGGGCTGGAGCTCTGTACTGAGGGCCTCATGCTTGTGTGGCGAGCACTACTCACTGAGCCATCCTCCCAAGCTTATCCTTTTAAATGGCAGTTCATATTTTTTTTTTTTAAATGTATTTGAGTGTTTTTTCCTGAATGAATGTGTGTGGAGTAAGGATGTACTGTGCCTGATGAGTCTAGAAGAGGGTGTTGGATCCCTGGGAACTGGAGTTATGGATGGTTGTGAGCTCCAGTGTGGATGCTGGGAGCCAAACCCAGGTCCTCTGCGAGAACAGGTGCTCTAACCACTGAGCAGTCTCTCCAGTCCTCTTTCAATTCTTCATTAGACCAGACCTTATTTGAAAATAAAGTCATAAAATAGACACATTTCCACTGATTGGGAATGGTGCTTCAAAGAGTACAGCCTCCAGGACCTCTTCACGGGTCCATGAGCTCATATCCATTTTTATTACAACATTAAGGTATTATTTCCCCCTTTCTCATTCTTTTATGAATGCAGAGATGGGATTACAGCCAAGGCCAAAATCTCAAGAGAAAAACACACAGTAGTACCTAAGACCTAGTCTTCAAAAATTTGTTAGTGTGTGTATGTATATTATGTATATGATGTATGTGCATGCGTGTGATGTATGTGATGCAGGTGTGTGATATATATGTGTGTTATGTGTATGATGTGTATATATGTGTATCATGTGTATATGTATGTATATGTGTGTGATGTATATAATGTATGTGTGTGATGTATGTGTGATGTGTATTATGTGTGCTGTGTATGTGTATGATATGTGTGATGGGTACAATGTGTGTGTTAAGTGTATGATGTGTGATATGTACGATGAGTGTATATATGATGTGTATTATATGTGTATATATGTGATGTGTATGTATGTGGCATGTATGATGTGTATGTGTATGACATGTATGATATGTGTGTATATCATATTTTGGCTTATGGTTCCAGAGAGACAGAGTCCATTATGGAGAAGGCATGAGAGAGTGAGAGTGAAAGCAAGAAAGAGAAAGAGAGAGAGAGAGAGAGAGAGAGAGAGAGAGAGAGAGAGAGAGAACAGGAAGTAGGGTGAGGCTATAGATCCTGAAAGCCCACATCCTCCGGTAAGGCCGCCTCTCCTAAAGGCTCCACACCCTCCCAAACTTACACAGTAAGACGGTCTCAAAACCAAGTCACCAAACAGACAGGAGACGGTCAAGAAAACATGAGAAACATAAGAGCTACAGAAGAAGTTTTAAAAGTAATCTTGTTTTTAAAATATGTATTTATTTTTTATTTTATGGGTATGAGTGCTGCCTGTGTGCATCCAAGTGTGCCACATGAGTAATGCCCATGGAAGACAGAAAAGGTATCGGGTCTCCTGGACTGGACTCACAGACAGCTGTGAGCTGCCATGCTGGGGCTGGGAATTGAACTCAGGTCCTCTGGAAGAGCAGCCAATGCTCTTAATCACTGAGCCATCTCTCTAACTCTCCTAAAGGAATTTTTAAAAATGTTCTAGAAGAGCTGAAGAGACAGCCCGGCCGGTCAAGTGTTTGCTGTGTAAGCCCGAGGCCCCGAGTTCGGTCCTGAGCACTCACAGGAGGGAGAGGCACCTGTGATCTCAGCTCTGCGAGGCAAAGACAGCAGGGTTTCGGTGACCTGCTGGCAGCCAGTGTAGACGAATTGGTGAGCTTCAGGTTCAGTGAGAGATGCTATCTCAAATGGGATCAGGCATAGAGAGAATAAAGAAAACACCTGCTGTAGTAGGCTCCTGGCCCCTTCACATGCATACACACCCACACATGACGACAAAGACGTGATGCACACAAACACCAACCATCACTGCCTGGGAGAGTGGACCTTGCTGTATAAGAATGAAGACCGGAGTTCTGACCCCTGGAGCCCATGTAAGTCAGCTGACTGCATCCTCCCTTTTCTGATGATCAAATCTCCATCCTACTAATTAGAAGGTATCTTCAGGGTTAACATTGGTCTGGAATTCTTGGGTCAATTCTAGCAACAGCCAGCATGTGTGATTCCTCTCAGGCTGGTTAAAAATAGAGGAATTCAACTTAAAGCATGGGTACAGGATAGGGTGGGGCCATGCTGCCTGCCGAGAACCCGCTGCTAGGATCCCAGAGTAAAGGTCTCAATGGCCATGAACTTTGGCAGCCCAGAGCACGCCACCAAGTAAAGAGCAATGGGGCCAGGCTCCAATGTGCTGCTCAGAGAGAGACAAGGAAGGTCTCAGCCTCTCCCAAACGCAACTCAGACCTCTCTGGGTATCCTATCCACCCAGATCCCGAAATACCCGATCTACCTCTCCTCCTTTTGCTTCTCAAGATGTCAAGTGCAGCCCAGCCAGTCACTACCCTGCAGTAGTTACTTTGTGTTACAGTGTTGCTTCCTTCCTTAGTAGATACTACATGCACTGATTAAAATTTTAAACCCACAAACAGGACTTATGGAAGGGTAAGTTTGTTACTTTACTGGCTAAGCCCATGCCTACATCATCAGCGCCTTTGTTTGCTAAACACTTCTTCTGCCTTCTTGCTATGGACCTGGTTTTTCTACAGGAGTAACTGCTTGCTGCCTTTTCTTCTGTCAGGGCTAACATTGCCTTCAGAGGTCGGGCATGATCCTGCTACACCCCGCTCTGGTCACTGTCTCCAGTGGCTCGACCCTGGGCAAAGACTGGACCCACAGGATGTAATTGGGATGAAGGTCTTCTGTAGTCTGGAGCCAGGCTGCTTGCGCCCTGCAGCTGCAGTCTCAGAGGTGGATGTTATGCCCATTTGGCCTAAGAACCATGTTTATAGAACGGCCATGCACATGCCTCCTCCTCCTCCGTGCTGCAGTCTGAGCTGCGGCTTCAGGCAGACATGCTCTTTCCCAAAGCCCACGCATCCTCTAAGACGGGCTGGCCAACTACAGCGTGCAAACAAAATGAGCGGTGCTTTTTTCATAGGTGGAGTTTTTCCAGAGCACAGCCATGCCCACCCATTCTCATCTTGTCTCCCATCCAAGTACTAACCAGGTTCAGCCCTGCTTAACTTCCAAAAATCAGAGCAGTTCAGGGTGGAATAGCTGAAAACCATCCTCTATTGCCTATAGCTGCGTCCTCACTTCGCAGGGGAGTAGCTGTAGCAGAGACCCACTGGCCTGAAAAGATTCAGATATTTACTCTATGGCAGAACTCCAAAAACAAAACAAAACAAAACAAAACACAAGCAAGGATGCCAACACTGTCTAAAAGCCTAGTTAGGGTGTCTCCTCGGTTTGCCTTGCTTGAGGACAAGGGATGAAGAAATGACTTCTACATCATTAAAGAAGTCCAGGCAGACTGCAAATGTATTTCAAGGCAGGGACCTTGTATTGTCTTTTCTCTGTAATACGCTGTACTTGGCAAGTGCTTAATTTTTTTTTTAGATTAATGTTGTTTTACCCAGGTACCAAATCAGATAAAGAACAGTGTTTTACGTAAAGGAAAGCGTTTCTGATTTAAATAACCCGAATGTTAGACAATAAAGGGAATATAAAGTCTGGACAAGGTGGCACACTGTGCTTCCCAAGCCTGACAAATACAGCAGTGCCTCGGGTCATAATGGAAGCTGATGGGGCAGGACTAGGAGAAGTTATTATGAGAGCTGCAGATGCTAAAATAATGCGGCAAGAGCCAACCCAGGAAGACTACGGTTAGAAAGTGTAGACCGGAGGGATGCTCAGGGGTTAAGAACACACACTGTTCTGGCAGAGGACCCAGGTTTGGTTCCCAGCACCCAGGCTGGGTGGCTGACAACCACCTGTCACTCTAGCTCTAGGGGATCTGATGCCCTCTTTTGGCCTCTGCACATACCTTCCCCCTGCATACACACAAGTAAAACTCAGAATAAAATCTTCTTAAAAACAAAGAAAATAATCATCTGAGCCCACTACAGAGATCTAAAGATCTAGGAGAGCAGAGGTCGTGAGCGCTCTGCTTAAGGAAGAAGGGCAAACTGCCTTGACCGCTGGCGGAAAGGCAGGACTGGAGGGGGAGGGTGGGATCTAGGGCAGAGCTCCTGTTTCCAAGCTCTGACTCTCAGGGACAGCAAAGGAAGGACCAACTGAGAGCAGTGATCTTGGACAGGTATCCAGCTGCCTGCAGCTGGAGGTAAAACAACTTCCAAGTTGTTTTCCTCAGGTGTTGCTTCTCGTTCCTGAATTCAACCATGTCTACTGGACGCTGCTTACTCTTCTATCAGATCCTCTTCCCAGGCTTCGCATAGACATCGGTAAGCAGGCTCTCAGTGTTCTAACACAGCACAGAAGGGAGAATTTGACTCAAAGAGGAAAGGCTGAAGCATATTTGTAAGTGGGTTATAGATGGATTTTAGAATTAATGTTATCTACCCTGTACTGACTCACAGACAGGGTCCTGATCTATTCTATATCCAGGTAGGAGGATCCTAGCATGTGACTGACAGCCCTAAAAGATGTTGTCTGGAGGCACAGGGAGGGGAAAGAATGTTCTTACCAGGATGAAGGTGTCAATCACTCCCATAAGACTGGGCTGGTTGTATAATGGCATATACCTTTAATCCCAACACTTGGGAGGCAGAGGCAGGTGGATCTCTGTGAGTTCGAGACCAGCCTGGTCTACACAGTGAATTCCAGGCAAGCCAAGGCTAAATAGTGAGACCCCATCTCAAAAACCAAAACCAACCAACCAAACAGAAACCCTATGTTCCAATGGACTCAGGGGCTGTTTTCTAAATTCTAGGAGAACATCCCATTTGGTATCGAAAAGCAGGTATCGACATTTTGCATATTTCTGAGACAGACAATGCAACTAAAAGCAAAAACAAACCATAGTTTAACTTCTCCCTATAAGACAAACATCAAACATTCCCAGGGTAGAGGTACTAACTCCACAGCAGAAAATGTGAAAAAGAAAATGAGCCCACGGACAGAGCCAAGGTGATTTCATTTTGTTCCAGCATATTGAAAGCTTGTCAGGGGCAGAGGGACTGTGGAAGAATAAAGAGGGACTGTGGAAGAATAAAGAGGGACCGTGGAAGAATAAAGCGAGCTGCTGCAAACAGATGCAGGGACTCTCCTCAATCAAAGGGAAGAGCACTGTCGGACTCCAGGTGGAAGCATGTAATGCAAAATTAGGTCCAGGAGCATTAAAACAAATGAGTGCAGCTTCCCAAACCACAGCGGGAGGGCACGGTCTCTTTGGCATGGGATATTTGCTTTGCAAAGATTTCGTTGTGTATGGCAGTCATACAGGTTTGTGTTGAAGCAGAGGTAGGAACTGAGTCCATATTAAGGAAAACAAAACCAGAAAGTTTCACAATCACTTTGCTCCTCTGCCAGATGGATGAGGAACATCCAGCCAAGAGTCAGATGCTTGTGGTTTGACTGTCTCCTGGGGTTATCATGAACTGTCACAGGTGACTAGGAGGGCCACCAAGTCCATTTCAGCATCTGGTTCTGATGACAAAGAGGAGAGGGCTGGTGTATGTCACAGCAGCTGTCAAGGGCACAGTTTCTGGGGGCTGGGATAGAGAGTTGTCAGCAAAGTGGTTCCTGTGTAAGTATGAACATTGATGTTTGATCCCCAGCAGTCCTGTGAAAAGCTGGGCACCGTGGTGTGTGTTTGTAATTCTCAGCACTGGGGAGGAGGAGACAGAAGGACCCCCTCGGACATATTGGCCAATCAGCCTACTTAAGTGGCCAGTCCCAGGTCCCAGTAAGAGGAATGCCCAGATCAGATTAGCCTGTGGGCCTGTCTGTGGACTGATAACTGATATGGGAGGACGCAGCCCACTGTGGGTGGTATCATTCCCTGGACAGGTGGCCCTTGTCTGTATAAGAAAGCTAGCCAAGCACGGGCCTGTGGCTTGCCTGTGAGCAAGCCAGCAAGCAGTGCTCCTTCATGATTTCTGCTTCAAGTTATTGCTTGGGTTCTACTTGACTTTTCTCAAGAATAAACTGTAATCTGAAAACACAAATAATCCCTTTCTTCCCATTAACTGCTTTTGGTCAGAGTGTTTTATCACAGTAACAGAAGGGAAATAGAACACCACCAGAAATGAATACTGTGAGGATTAAATGGAGGAGGTGGCTAATGTAGGATTCCAACAGTCAATGTATAATAGGACCTCCATATCACAAGTGAGGTCCAAGATGGTGGACTAAGGAAGTCTGGACACAGACCCCCAAATGTCCCACATACAGCCTGCATGCCCTTCTCCCATCCCTGGGGAGCTGGCACAGCCTAAATTTCCAAAGCTCCACGTCTCACCCCAGCTCTTAGTCCATTATGTGGACTTGAGAGAAGGAATGTCTAAGGCTGGGCTGTTTGTCATTGAGGAGCGAATGACCTCACAGATAAACAGCAGTAAAATACTGCCAAGTGCCAGTGTGGGGGAAATGATCAAAGTCCTGTGAAAATCCAAAGAAAAATCTAACTTTCTCTGTTTTTACTTTTCTTCTTTTATTCTTCTGCCATGGAGGAAGGACTCCAAGTGTCAGAAGGGCAGGCTCTGAAAAGATTTTTAACTTGAGAGCTGTGTTGCTAGGGCTTACAGGACTGAGAGCTAGCAATCAGAGGCCCCTGCCAACCAGCTCAGTGAAACCCTGCTTGTGAGCTAAAGAGGGGCCCAGGTTGGAAGCTAAGAATTCAGAATGAATCACCGGAAAATAATCATGATGGCACCTTAGGTATATAGTTTTTAAAATAAATGTTATGTGTATGGGTGTTTACCTGTATGTACCATGTGCACCACATGTTCACAGTGTCAGTAGAGGCCAGAAGAGGGTGCTGGATTCCTATAACTGGTGTTACAGATGGTTGTGAGCCACCATGTGAGTGCTGGGAACTGAGCCTGGTTCCTTTGGAAGAACAAATGATGCTCTTAACCACTGAGCTGTCTCTCCAGCCCCCATTACCATTTTTTTTTTTTAAAGAGCTGCCACTCAAACTCATGTCGTGGGTTCCTGTTTTCTAGCTGTTTTACAGTTCCACACACCTTACTTAAGTTTATCATTATTGTGTGTCTGTGTACATGATGCATGTATGTGTGTGTGCCAAGGGGCATGTGTGGAGAGCAGAGGACAACTTCTGTGGAGTCAGCTATTTTGCCTGCATGTATGTGTGTATGCCATGTGGGTACTTGAGTTCGATTCCCAGTACCCACATGGCATACATACATACATACATACATACATACATACATACATGCAGGCAAAATATCCATACACATAAAAGGAAAACAAAATCTCAAAAAAAGGATCTATCAAAATGGACAGTTACAAAGCAAATGTATGAAACAGACTGCACACATGACAATATGTTTAATCAATGACATACTGAAAAGAAAGCTGTCACATATCAGATCAACAGAAACTATAAAATACTCAAAGACATACCTAATAAAGCTGACAGAGTTGACATAAAGAAGCCCCATTAAAGCTCCTGATCCAGGATATCAGGATTCAGGATATCCAGGATCCATGATCCTGAATCGAAAGACTCAACACTGAAAACGCCCCTCTTCTACCTCAAATTAACTACACATTTACTGCAATCCCAGCTAAGACCCCAATGGGTTTGATGGATTTTGACAAGATGGCTTGTCAAAGTACATTTAGAGGAACAGATGCATAAAAATACACAAGACTATTGAAGGCAAAAACCAATTTGATCAGTGGAGGAATTAAGGGAGGGGAAGAGAGGTGATCCATGAGGGGTTTCCACAAGAGTGAAACCCATTACAGAGTAACAGCAATCACCAGTGGAGAGAGGGAAATAATTGAGAGTAAAAGTTTAAGTGGGGATGATGGGACTGGGGAGAGGAGAGGGCAGGGAGTGGACTAGTGAAAACCAAGGCTGCAGGGAAAAGCTTTGTGTGGAAATTAACTAGTTTGTAAGCTAATTAAAAATGTATTTATTTAAAAGAGAGTTTGAACTGAAGTACCCCGCATGGGTGAATGATGCTTCTTCTAAGAAGACACTGGGTATTAGAAAATCCTACTGCCAGACACAGGCAATCTCCCTACCTTGTTGTCGGGACACACAAACCAATACAGAGTATTGTCTTGCTCTTTGTTGCCCACCATACCTAGATAAGACCCTATCACTGAAGACATCACTGACTTTGGATACAGGACACAGAGACATCAACCCCGAACTGACTAGGAAACTCATCCCATGAAAGATAGTTTATATAGTTCCAGAAGGTGGTATGCAGGCTGCCAGAAGAGAAAAGATACCAGCGATCCTACCCAGTGCTGGATCCAGCATGGTCCTGCATGGACCCAACATGGTGCTGTTAGCAAGATGTGCCCACTGGTGGAATAGTGGCATGAAGGCTTTGGGGGTAGCCAACCACTTTCTGATCGGCTATGAGTCCTGTTCCACAGGAGATTCATGTCTGGTTGTCAATCATGGAAAGCATGTTCATGTCGATCAGTGTAAAGTCTGGTCAAAGCCCATGCCTGGGGAGATCATAAGCCTTAGGAAGGAACCTACTATTGTTTTGCTAAGTGGTCATACTGTCAAACTACACTCCAAATATTTGTGTTTATACCTAAGGATTTGTACTGTTCTCAGCTTTGTGAAGCTGAGCTTCTTCTTTGCAGTGGGCAGTGGTTAATGGGGCAGAGGTCTGCATAACTGGTCAAAATGCCTGAGAATAAATAACTCGGAGCATTCAGCAATTGGCTCTGTAATCAACTTTCCACCACAAACCCAAGCTCCAGGAACTTTATGGAAATGGTGGACAGAAAGGACATAAGAGACTGTGGATGGAGAAGAGAGCTGTGAACTGCTGACTTCTGGAGACGCCCAGGCTGTGGCACATACATGTCAGCTCACAGCAGCTGCGGTCACCCACACACTATCAAGCCAGTCAAAATTTCAAGCATGGATGTGGGAATGTGATCCAAGGAGCCATATGCTTGATTAAAAGTGGTGGAGAAGACTCATGCAGATAAGGCAGTTATTAATAATAACAAAAATAAATAAAAGAGGACATGAAAAGGATGAGATGACAGGACTGAGGAAACTGAGGAATGGAGTAGAATATAATTACATATGTGAATTAAATTTTAAAGAAAAATATTATTAAAATGAATAAAAAAAAAAATAAGAATGCAAAGACTATGGAAAATAGAGAGACTAAATAATAGTGAGAGAGTACAAGTGTATTATATACATTTGCAGTAGTGTGTGGTATATAGATGAATTTCAAATAGTGGGGGAAATTTGATAAATGGTTTGAGCAAACTATTGGTAAAAAAATTAAATCTTCTCAAACAACAAAAGACAGTTCAGAGAATTAAATGTTAACTATAAAAATAGAGCGGAAAGTAGTAGTTTATTAAGGCTATTTTATAATGCAGGGGAGGCTTCATAAATAATGCAAACATACCAGCTTTCAAGAAAGCAATCAAGAAAAAATGTGCATACAATGATGGGGAATGTCTTTCTGTATGCTGTGAATATGTGTTCTCTGATAGGTGATAATAAAAGCTGATTGGCCAGTAAAGACAGGAAGTATAGAGGGGCAAGCAATGAGTAGAATTCTAGAAGAGGAAGGTGAGTAGGATTCAGCAGACACAGAGGAAGCAAATGACAAGAAGAACTGAGAAAAGGTACAAGCATGTGGTAAATAAGATAAGAATTATGAGTTAATTTAAGTGAAGAGCTAGTCAGTAATAAGCTGACTAATGGCAAGCATTTAGAATAAATATAAGCTCCTGAGTGATCATTCTATAAGAGGCCATGGGAATGCAGGGGCTTGGTGGACCGAGAAACATCCGACTGCACTACAAAGTACCAAATAAAACACACAAAGCTGAAATGCAAATAAAGACTAAAAATTTCACAGAGACAAACAGAAAATGATTATTACTTGTAACTGTGAATTTTTAAAAACAGCAAGAGAATCTCAAATTTAAAAGGCAAAATTAAAATCCAACAATTTTTAAATTGGCAAATTTATAAGAATATGAAAATAATTAAAAAAAACCCAGCAGTAAGAAAATGCAAATAAAAGTATATAGTACTAGAACTGGAAGTTAAGTACATTCTTAAAGTTTGTACACTTGAATGCAGTAGATCCAATGTAGGATTGGTACAAAGAGGCAATTTCACCCTTTTGCTTTCTATTCCCTATATGACTCGACATTTTTCTAATGCCCATGAAAAAAATCCTTGGGATTAATTGTCATGTAAGTATAACATATCACATTTTTGTAAAGATTGATTTTCAAACTATTTTTAATTATGTATATGTATATGTGTGGGAATATATACATGTGAGTTCAGGTACAGGTTCCCTTAGAGCTGGAGTTACAGGTAGTTGTGAGGACCTGGGAACTGAACTCAGGTTTCTTTTTTTTGTGGGGGCAGGGTTTCTCTGTGTAGCTTTGTGCCTTTCCTGGATCTTGCTCCGTAGACCAGGCTGGCATTGAACTCACAAAGACCTGCCTGCCTCTGCCTCCCAAGTGCTGGGAGTAAAGGCATGCGCCACCACCACCACCACCTGGCTTGAACTCAGGTTTTTTTGGTTTTTTTTTTTTTTACAAGAGCAGTATGTGCTCTTAATTGCTGAACCATCTCTCCAGCCCAAGATGTCACATTCTTTCAAACATTCTAAGTCTTCCCATATACAAAGTTGCTCACCTAATAAAGTCTGCAAATTACAGATGCTCCATAATGGTTCTTGAGATGTTAGGTGCTGACCATTACTATTTTAAAGATTTATTCATTTTTATTTTATGTATATGAGAGTTTGCCTACAAGTATGAAAGTGTATTGAGCATATACCTTGCACCCACAGTGGCCAGAAGAGGGTGCTGGATTCCCCAGAATTGGAGTTATGAATGGCTGTGAGCCACCATATGGGTGCTGGGAACTGGACCCAGGTCCTTTGCTAGAGCAGCCAGCTCTTTTAACTGCTGAGCCATCTCTCCAGCCCCAGTTATTATTTTAAACTTTCATGAGAACATGATTCAAGGGAACTGTATTGCCAATTTGTTTTTAAAATCTTACAGATCTCAAGAACTCCTTCCAAGTCCACAGCCCATCAACGGTGTAAGTCGCTGGCAGGTAGAACATGTCCCGAACAGCCGCTCTGCCTGCTGCGCTTTCATGTGTGATATCTGAACTGCTGCATAATGACATTAGTAAACTGAACTGATTCAACTGTGCCAAACTTCGATATTTCAGCTAAGATAATTTTACAGCATCTTATTAAGGGAGAAGTGAGTAAGACAAACTGCCAGTCATTTTGATAACATTAGAGTCGATGTTTTCCCTCCAAATAGCAAGTCTGAGAATAAGGAGAAGTCATAACTTAACAACAGATAGCAGTTCTAAAGTCTTAAAATCTAGCTCTGACTAAACAAGCTAAGCTTTGAAGGACATGCATAATTTTCACTGTATGATTTTAATAAAAGTAGAGCTCACTCTTGGAGTACCCTCAGTTTCACAACCTGAAATGAGATGAACATGTGTTGTCTCTCATAGGTGTGCGCCATTAAATATTCACTGAAGAAAACAGGAACATGGTGAGGTGGAGGTGTCTGCTCCCCCAGCTCTGTGGAGCCAGCCCCCCATGGGCTATGGAAAGGCAAGGGCCAGCAGGCAGCAGGCCAGGGGCCAGCAGGCCAGGCGTGTCGGCTAAACTCAGAGTTAGGTTTAATGTTACTGATGGCTGGTACACATGCCTCCTCTTCTATTTAGTTTTTGTTTTAAAATTTTTAATTTCCAGAGTTGGAAACGGTGTTACATACTTTTAACCCCAGCACTTGGGGGCTGAAAAGAAGGATTTCAAGTCTGAGGTCATTCTGGATTCTATAATGAGATCTTGTCTCAAAAATTCTGTTGTTCAATTTTCATACTCTAACTTTAAAAGTGCACCTTTTGTAACTATAACATCTTTTTTTTAAAAAAAGGGAATTAAAAAATTAATTATGGGCTGGAAAGATGACTCAGTGGTTAAGAGCACCGACTGCTTTTCAGGACCTGGGTTTGAGTCACAGTGACCACACAGTGGTTCATACCTGTTTAGGAGATACAATGTCCTCTTCTGGCCTCCTTGGGCACCAGACATCTCCAGGTGTGCAAGTGGTGTGCAGATAAACACGCAGGCAAAACATATGCCACAGTGTATGTGTGGGGGTCAGAGGCAACTTGAGGGAGCTGATTCTCTCCTTCCATTAAATGGGTCATGGGGTCCAATCCAGGTCATCAGGCAAGGACTTTATCTGTGGAGCCATCTCATTGCCCCCACCCCCAGGCTTCTTGAGACAGGTGCAGCAGGGGATGCCTGGCTCTAAGCATTTCAGGGCCCGAAACGGTTAGTGAATGACCATAACTGGCCTCGGAGTTTAGAAATCACAGCTGTGCCTATGTGCTAACGGCTCTGTGTGAAGCAATCTCAGGCAAACAGCGTTGAACATAGAGGAGGGGGTGAACAGTTGAGGTGAGTCAAGTACAGAAGGCCTGAGATAAGAAAAAGACCACCCAACCACTGTACTGTTAAAAGGGGTGAGCTTTATGGTGTGGGAATTGTACCCTGAGTTTTAAGAATGGATGGAAAATCTAGAACATTCCAGGTGACATAAATGCTATGGCTGGAAGCTTCTGTTCCTCACTCCTGGAGTCTCCTTCCTCAGAGCCTGCTTCTGTTTCCCTCTCCTTGGTGATACGTCATCATGTAATGCTGTTACAGATGGCGCCTTTCTCATGAACCCACTGGTGTCTGCGCATAGGGAGTCAACATTGACTTCCCGAGTCACTCTCCCATTGACTCTGGGTACTTGGATCCTCCCCCTGCTTTTCTTCGTCCCTCTTATGGGAAGTGGAGATTTCTATCTCACATTTTTGTGTGTATATACATCTGTATGCATATTCACACATATAGGGCTGTGTGCACATCGGCAATAGTGTTTGTCGCTGGGCTGCCCTCTCCATCAGCTTACGCTTTTATTTGTTGAGATAGGGTCTCCTCTTGAACTTGGATGTTGGAGCTCATTGAGTGGCGAGTCTAGTTAGCTTGCTCCAGGACTCATGTCTCCTGAATGAGTGCTGGGGCTTAGTTGGATTATAGAGCTAGGACAGGTTGCCTAGTTGGCATGGGTCTTGGGGATCTGAACTCCAGGACCTATGGGAATGCAGTAAATACCTTATCCACCAAGTCACCTCCCCACTATATTCCATTAAGTTTATTCCCTGGCAAACTCTCTGAGACAAAAGGCAGAAGACGCTTGTCAGTCACCTTCCTTAATACATCTGTGCTCCTGTCGAGTCTTACGACAAAGTCCCATACTCTGGATGGAAAGAGTAAAGCTCTGGGCTGTTTCCATTCAGATTCCCTGTGGATGTTCACACAGAATATCCATTGTACCTTTAAGGAGCCTGAAACTGATTACAAAACGGGACTGGTGATAGCAAGGGAACATTTACTAAAAACAACATAAAGCTAATAAAAACTGGCATTGTTTGTCAGCGTGTTTAAACACAATCACACTTCAAATAACCCCAGGAACATTTTCCACTGCAGGAGGCAGGATGTGTGTGGAGATGTGATCTTGTAAAGGCACCAGAGAAAGGCGGAAACACAGAGATCATTGTTTAAGATTTAAAATCACACAAACTGCTCACAGGGGAACTTAGCTTTCTGCCACTTTGGTGGCTCCTGGATTTGCCAGAGAAGATGTAACAGTTTCCTGCTGTAGTTGGGACTGTCTCAGAGACCCATCTGCCATCCTTGTCTTCCCCAGACAATCAAACCCATGAAGGTAGTTTGGGCTGTACTTGAGGAGGAAGGGAAGGGGCGGGTGTGAAGTGATTGCTGGGAGATGGTTCAGCCAGTGAAGTGTGCAAACACTAGGACCTGAGTTTGATTCTTAGAACCCCACCCCCCCAACACACACAAAATGGGTGCAATGGCTCATGCATGTAACCCCAGTGCTGAGGACATGGAAGCAGGCAGATTCTCAAGGCTAATTAGCCCATCAGTCTGGCTTCCTCAGCAAGCTCCAGGCTAGGGAGCTCAAAAGCAAGGTGGCTGGCTGGCACCTGAGGAATGATTCCTGAGGTTGACCTCTGGCCTTCACAGGTATGTGTAATCATGTACACACACACACACACACACACACACACACACACACCACCACCACCACCACCACCACCACCACCAACAACAACAACAACAAAATGAATGGTATTTCAAAAAACTGGTGGACGCTGACTGCCATGTGACCAGTGGTATAGTAGAGGAAACTCAAGTTAAATTTCTATTCCTAGAGCTCCCCTCCCTTGGTTGAATCCCAGCTCTGCTTTTCCCTTCCTGTATGACTGTGGCAAGCCTCAGGAAACTGAGGCTGGGAATAGCTTGTAGGCTCTAGGCTGTTTAGAGTGCTCTAGGATTTTCTACAGAAAAAGCCATGAGTATATTGCCTGGCACATGATTTGTTCTAGACGGGCTCCTGCTCAATAAACAATTAAAAACAAAATGTCTATTGCTGCTCATTAAATGTCTCAAAGAAATGACACCCTAGGCCAGGCTTGGTGGCTTATGACTATAATCCCAGCATGTAGGAGGAAGGCCGGCCTGGATTATATTATGATTTCCAGGCCAGCCTAGGATACAGGTCAAGACCCTGTCTCAAAACCCAAACAGTTGCCCCTGTAATATCTGCTGAACTGATGTGCACATGCTTATCTGAACTAGAAACTGGCAAACAATCATTCCGTGACTGCTGCACAGCGGAGGGTATGTTCCGAAGAATGCACCGGCAAGGCTCTCGCTTGCAGGACAATGGGTCCCACACAGATGGTGTTGGCTGAGATGACTAATGAGGGGGTTCTGCAGCAGTTCAGAAGACCGCAGGGGCCTGCTGCCCCAGGCAGATGAAACGGAGAGAAGGCAAGGATTGTCTTTGCTTTGGACCTCCAGGGAGCGAATGTCTAGGAGGATCATCAGTGGACTCTGTCCCTTAGACTCCAAGAGAACGAAGGCTAGCAGATCTCCCTTCCGGACAAAAAACCCTCTCAGCTCAAGAGTCTATTGCCCATTTCATGCCCACGTCTTTCTTGAGTAAAGTCCGGTGTAAATGTATAGTCGTTAACCCTTAGTTCATGGAAGGACCTCCCCTGCCACACACACACTGTTCCAAAGGGCAGGTCAGGGAGACCCCAGTGGCACTTTCTGTATGTCCCGGGATGTCTGGCCACCACAGTTCACCTTCCTTACCATCCTGGAAAGAATTCATCAACGGCAGTGACATGTCTCTTACGTGTGTGTGAAAAAGATGAATGAACTCACCCAAATAGTTGTTGCTCTTGTGCATTTCTGTAATGTTAATTTTCGTGGCTCCTTGGGGGATCTCTACAACTCGGTGGTAGCCCAGGCTGGTGAGGGCGTGCTTGAACACTCCCGACACCACCTGGCAGCCTGTGTTATCACCTCCACACACCCCACACTTGTCCACAACTTTGTCGGAGCCCAGGAAGTCGTCACAGCCAATGTTCTGCAAAAAGACAGAAAAGATGTTGTAGAATGGATCAGGAACATCTGGGAGGAAGGAGTGAGAAAGGTCGGGAGATCTACTGATGGGTCTCAGATCGACCTTCCTCCTGCCCTTGCTCCTGGGGCTTAGGAAATGGCTCAGTGTGCAAAGTGCTTGCTGTGGGAGCAGGTTGGAGCCCAGCACCCACGAAAAAATCCAGGCGTGGCAGTGAATGCCTAGAATCCCAACACTGGAAAGCAGAGTGTTGGGGTGGGGGGGGGGGGTAGACATTCTAGTCTAGCCAATCAGTGAGAGACAGTTTCTGTAGAGACTCAAAGAGTAAGATGGAGAGCCATAGAGGAAAATAACCAATGTCGACCTCTGGCCTCCACACGCCCACATACCCACATGTATACACACACACACATTTTTAAAAGTTTATACATGTCTTCATTCAACAGATATGCACATAGCACCTACTTGGGCAAGAGCCTTCCTTTTCAGCTAGTCAGGAAATAGACCCTTCAGGGGTAGGTTGGGAGACCCACACAATAAACAAGACAGATCAATCCAATAGTACGTTTGGTCAAGGTAATTGATCAGAAGAAAGTGACTAGGAAGGAGGCAGGGTTTGATATTTATATAATTTGAACAGTGAAACCGTTTTGCATTCCCCCACTCCACGCAGACTACAGGAGGGTCATGAGTGCCCCATGCTGGGAATTTCTTAAATCTCTTTGGAACCACAGTAAATACCCCACTTAAACTGAGGTTTGCCGCCAAGTCTGTTCTACATTGCAGATCCTACCACCACGTGACAGAGCAACCCCCCAAAGTGCTGTTTCCTGGCCCAGTTTCGTGGGAAATCAGAGCTTGAGCTCTGTCTCCACTGGTAAGTGTGGTTCTGGAGAGCTGAGCACGAGTCTGGTTGCTTGTTTTTTCTGAGGCACTTCCCAGAAGCGCAATGGCTAAAACACCACCAGAGAGCATGGTAAGCTTCTATCTGAGCCTTCACCAGACAGTCAATCTCATTCATGGAAACTCTTGTCTAATCTGAACCTCAACCCCACCCCAAATCTCATCACTCATTTTTTTTCTGCTGTATCTTTATTTCCCATCACCCATTCATGTTCCTGTTAAGATAATTTTGTTTTACATTAAAAAAAATAAAGCTTTGCAACAAAATGGAATGAGCTTGATTGGAATCTTTCTCCCATTGCCCAAGCTGGCTCCACAGGGCTCATGATACTGTTTCCTGAATTCAAAACTGGGACTCATGGTCTGAGCAGAGAATTCTGTCACATTTCCTCCAGGGGCAGATGGAAGCCAGCAGAATGTAGTTTGGATGATGAAATATTGGGATTACAGGATTATGCATTCGGTCCTGGGGTTGCAGAAAATGAAATCAGAATGGTGTTCTAAAACTTGAGACATATGTCCACTGACTCACAAGCTTGTTTTCATTCTCAAACCTAATAGCAAACATGAGACCATATCTCAGGGGCAGAGTGGTCAGCAGACCCCTCCAAGTTCACTTCTGATTGCATTAAGTAACCGTGGGTCTACCCACGTGGGTCCTGTTGGTGGGGTCAGATCTCACATCAGAGGTGTTTAGTTTTGTTCCTTCAATTTGACTGACATCTTTCTGCAGGCACTGTACCTCTGCCTTATTGCTTCCATATTCCCGAGCGCACATTAGTCCATCAGTAATCACTGGTCTCTCCACAAATCGCTTCTCTGTAAAACATTATTTCTGACAATAACAGGACATCATCTCAATATGTCCATCCATATCCAATTAGCCTTTCAAAACGTCATGTATGCTATGTCTTTCTTCCCCCTTAAAAATGTCTTGCCTTCACTCTCTGAACATTTTAGCAGGAAAGGAAGGAAAATGATAGCCACACCCTACCTGTCTTGCATTCTCCCTTGCTTTGAAACAAGGCAATACTACCAATATCCGGGTTTCTAGAAGACAGAAACTATGGGGATGGAAAGAGGGCTCCCTGGTTAAGAACACTGGCTGCTCTGGAAGAGGCCCTGGGTTTGGTTTCCATTACTTACATGGAAGCTCACAGCTATCTGTAACATCAGTTCCAGGGGATCTGATGTCCTCTTCTGGCCTCCATGGACATGGGGTTCACATATATACATGTAGGTAGACACTTATAAACATAAAATGAAAATAAACATTTTTTAAAAAAAGAAAAATAGATCCTACTCCACCAAAAGCCAAGAGTCTAACTAAATTGATGATTATGGATGGGTAGGACGGACAGTGTGGTGGTGTGAATGAGATGTCCCCCATCAGTCTCAGACATCTGAGTATTTGGCACCCAGGTGGTGGCTATTTGGGGATGATAAGGAAGCATGTCCTTGTTAGAGGAAGTATGTCACTTCAGATGAGCTCTGAGGTTTCAAAAGACTTGCACCATTCCCAATGTATTCTCTGCCTCTTGCTCAAAGTTTGAGGTGTTAGCTCTCAGCTGTGCCTGATGCCGTGCTCTGCCATCATGGACTCCATCCCCCCAGAACTATAAGCCCCTAATGTTCTCTTCTAAAGGTGCCTTGGTCATGGTGTTTTACCACAGCAATAAAATATAACTAAGACAGAAAAGTTGATCATCCCTAGAGATAGCTCACAATCCCCTCTCTCTACAAGCGTTGGTCCATTCTGGCTAACCCTGGACGCATCTCGAGTAGAGGGGACATTGACACAAAGGCACAGAAGAAGGAACCAACAATGTAGTGCATAGAATGAGGTGGATCACCCGGCAGAGGCAACCGAAAGGGGGCAGAACTGATTTCAGCTCATGGTCTCAGAGGGTACAGTTCACCATGGTGGGGAAGGCATGGTGGAGTTCATGGCAGGGAAGTGGCGACGGCTGCTGCTTGTTTGTGGTGTCAACCAGGAAGTAGAGAGCATGGGCTGGAAGTGGCATCCTCAAAGCCCATCCCCCACTGAGCCACTTCCTCCATTTAGGTTCCAACTCACATAGATTCAAAAGCCTCCCAAACTATTACAACCAGCTGGAGACCTAGTGTTCAGACATGCGTACCTGTGGGAGACATTTTACATTTAAATTATAAGACTATAGGATAGGGTTGCAGTGAGGGATGAAATGAGGCCAGAAAATTAGACTCTCCAGGGTGAAGCATCAGAACTTTAATCTAAGGAATCAACGACTACCAGATGTATGAAGAAGTAGAGGTTCATATTCAAGATGTGTTTTGAAGACAATAATGTTGGCCACAGTGTGGAGTGGGTCCTACCTAGAGATGGGGAGCAGGCCATCTAGAAGGTCTTTTACAGAAATACTCTCTTGTAGATAGGGTTTGGAGAGTATTTTAAGAACAAACAAGAGCCACTGAAGATGGGATCTACATTACCTCAGTCCTCTGCCCCAATGCAGTCAGCAGGATTTTCCGTTGGAAATTGTACAAACACTGCTTCAGACAACCACAGACACAGGACAGATGACGCTTGCTCTTCTGAGTTAGGCATTATATTAGGACACTCAGCACTATTGGATGGATCCCCACCTGATTTCCTGCACAGCTCAGTCACTACGGATGGATCTAGATTCTGCCACTGCAGTCTTCCTGGCAGATGTCCACATAGCTTGGAGACTAGCTTTAGTGGAGGGTGTGGCTTCATAAGCAATGTCAAGAGCTAACAGTGGCATCCTGTTTTCTCAGAGCCCACCCTAGACTCTCAGGGCAGTTTAGCTCTCCAGAGAGAAATCAAAACAAAGGGCATACAACCCTTCCCCAGACATGGAAAGAAACCACTGGGACATCTTTCCGGTGTCCTAATTGTTCCTCAGCTCTTCCTTGGGGAGATGGATTTGCCATGGAGTCACACAAAATGCTACCCACTTCAGGAAGCAGGAAAGACAAGTGTAGAGTGACTGGGCAGACAACGTGGATTCAAGGCCTTTGTTCTCAGCTCTGAGGCCACAGAAAACTTATTTACATGACAAATGTCCCGTCTCCTGACAGGGCAATGCTGAAGATCAGTGATATAATGAAGGACGATTTGATTGATGGGAAAAAGTGACCTTCAGACCGGGTCTCAAAGGACAAGAAGTATTGTTCATGATGATCTAACCATGTGAAAGGATATTTTATCCACAATGTCACTGAGGGACCACACCAGACAAGTCACCTAGAAAGCACCCAGTTGAATCAGACTGAGGTCTCCCCTTTTGGGGGAGGGATTAGTTTTTCAGGGCTCACCTGAAACACACACACACACACACACACACACACACACACACACACACACACACACACACACAGATTATCAGAAATTATTGGGCAATAAGGACTACCTGCATTTTTTATGTTCTCCTAGGACAGGATCAAATCTCTTTTAGAAACTGAAAACTGGGTACATGGAGACTAACGGGTGCTGCAATATCCCAGTTTGAAGTAGGGTGTAGGGGCAGAGTGATGTTCAGATGCAAAATGAACAGGACACTGTGACAGCCAGACCAGTAAAAGGGGAAGGAAGATTTAATCTCCCCCATTTGTTTTCAGCTTGGTAATGTCTAATACTCACAGAGCCTTTACTGTTTGGGAGTAAGCCACCAATTTGGAGTCATCTCCATTAGACATGAGTTGGCCAGCTTCCTGACACACAAGACCGAGTTAAGGTCCTTTGGAAATCAATTTTTCTTATTTTAAAAGCAATCCACGGGATTGCTGTCAACTACAGGGAGCTGAGACTTAAAGAGGTCAAATATCTGAGTAAGGTTGTGTTGTTAGTTGTAAGGGTCAAAACTAAAGAGCATGTTTTAAAAACCATTATATTAGGATTGGAGATTACTCATGGCAAAGGTGACAGTTTTGTTGGAGAAGTGGATGGTGGCAGAGACCGAGAGCAGAGAACAAGTTCAAGGTGATGTCACCATAGAATCCTGGACAGAGCTCAGCCCAGAGGTGACTCTAATGTGCTTGTCTTCAAGTCTTGTGAAGAGATACAACCACAGGATGTATCTCTTCCATACTGGCTGTTTGAACATTATACTCTACATGTAGCAAATGAAAAATATTTTAGCTTATCTTCCTATTACATTGATTTCTTATTGTAAGAGCTTTCTATTTATTTTGAAATACTTAGACTCACAAGAAGTTGTAAAAACAGTGAAAGGGAGTTTTGTTGACCTTCTACCCAGATTTCCCTAATGATTACATCTCACTATGCATCATTGGAGCCATGTATATCACTATAATGGCATCACCATTATACCGCTAATTAAGAGTAGACTATATTTGAACTTGCCATTATTTATATACATTTCTTGGAGTGTATGAGTCTGTGAAATACTGTAATATGTGTAATGTTCCTTTCTTTAAAACAGCTGGTTCCCCCTGTCCTGGTTAGCCTTAATTGTCAACTTGACATAGCATAGAGTCATACAAGAGAAGAAGCCTCCATTGTGGACTAGCTTAGATCAGTTGGTCTGTGGGCATGCCCATGAGGGATTCTCTTGATCACTAACAGATGTTGGAGGGCCCAGGCCACTGTGAGCAATGCCATTCCTAGGGAAGGTAGTCCTGGGCTGTACAAAACATTAGTTAAGCATGAGTCAGTGGGCAAGCTGTGCAGTGCACTATTCCTCTGTGAGTTCTGCTTCAGGTTCTTGCCTTGAGTTCGTGCCTGACTTTCCTCAACAATGGACTGAGACCTGGAAGTATAATATAAAACAAACCCTTTCCTCCTCCTCCTTTACCACAGCAAGAAAGACCAGACTAGGACCCCTCTCTTCAAGAATACTGCCATGTAATTGTTAAGTGCATTGATGCCATCTAGCAGGAAAAGCAGTTTGGAATGGGGGGGAAGAATACTGAACTGGGAATCAGGAGGCTTTGTCTTTGACTTAATGTGGAATGATAAGCCAGGCTACTCCTCTACATCATGTTGAGAACAATCCTGTCCTGAGTTATTAGGGAACAGTAGCTGGAACTCGGTCTTGTGTATCAGGAAGCTGGCAACTCATGTCTAATGGGGATGACTCCCAATTGGTGGCTTACTCCCAAACTCTTTGGGAGGCCCCAACAAAGTATCACCAGTATGCTTAAGATGAGCATGGGAGTCTTCCAGACACAGGTCCTGTTCTGCCTCTGTGCTTAGGAGTCCCGAGTCTTTGGACACGCCAGTTGAGTTGGCTTTTGGGTTCTTTTGGATTTGTGATTGGAGATGCTGCAATCTTGACCTCTTCAGTCTGTTGGAAGCATCAAATGAGGAAACAGGGCAACAGCATCCTTGCAGAATGATGCGGTACAGTAGCTTCTCAAAGAATGCCGGGTTTTGTTATCATTGGTTTTTATAGATTTGATTATGCCTGAAATTTATCCTCTTTGAGTAAATCTCATTACCATGTAACCAGAGGACCCATCCCTACTTCTGTAACATCCCTCAACTAGAAATACTTTCTTCTTTATTTGGACAAATTCAGAAAGTGCTAAAAAGCCAAAGAAAGGGCACAGGGGACCTCAAAGACAACTCCTGACACAGCTTCTCTGTTCTTACTGTTCAAACAGCATCTGCCAGTGAGAGCCAGATCGAACATCTGCCTCCCACCATCCACCTCTACTTTGTGTTGTCTGTACTGTACCATGTACTACCATTCAAAAGAGAGATAGCGTTTACAAAGGTGATTGGACAAGCATCAGATGTTCACAGCGTTTTCCCAGTGATTCCTTTTGCAACACATTGTAGGAAAATTTTACACGTTGCAAGCCATCATGAGAGAAATTGCTCAAGAATTACCCTCAATTGTGTGCCAAAATTAACCTAAATGAGATTTCCCGAGGGAAATGAGCAATCTGGATGACATATTTGGTGGTGAATTTCCCAGGGAGGAGCTTCTGTCCATTGTGGCAGGCAGGGGGGTGCCAGGCATTCAGATAGTGGCGGGAGGGTTCCAACTCCCTAATGGGAAGCAGGTGTTCTGTGTATGCTTCACACACGAGGCAAGGCAACCTCAACTGGCTGGCTAGTGACCCTGAGAGGTGAAACATGTAGCCTTAATAAGCATGCCATTACAGCAGTGTGGGGGAATATTAAAATGGTTTGAAGCTAACACCAATTTTCTTGTATTTATGGTGAGCTAATTTGTGGAAATACATATGGAGGCTAAAACTTTCATGGATGACATTCTGTTGAAAGAAGTCTTCTGCATATGATAAACATCTCTCTCATGTCACTGTGAGGAATGTAGATGAAAACCACCTTCTTGGAAAGCAATTTAGCAACCCATGCTGCTTCAAGCATTGCATTCTTCTTCTAGGAATTTATGCAAAGGAAGTGATAAGAAATGAGGCCAACAATTCCAGAACAATAGGGCTCATCAAAGTGTTATTATCAGTGCTAAAATCATTGGCATCATCCTTAGTGTGCAACATAGGGAAATGGTTAAACAACATGTAGACCCCCTGGGAAATGCTGGATGGCTCCTTCTCCCAGTGTGATTTTCATTACAATGGTCTCGAAGGTGTGCTGGTCAACCCTTGACCTTCTGTATCATTCAGCAAGTTTTCTGAGCTAATCACAAGACAGTACCGATGTGATGTTAGGCACATCAGAACAGCCATGAAAAGGAACCAGACATAGTCTCTACTTAGAGTTGAGTCGAACCCAAGTGAGCAAACTACAGCTTCCTGCCAGATCTGGCCCAACCTGTGTTTGTAAATAGAGATTGACCTGAACACAAACATCCCATTTGTTTGCTTTTGTTCCTGGCTTTTGGGGGCATTTTAAAAGTAGAGCTGAGTAGTAACACAGACAATCTGGTCCACAAAGACTAACATATTTATAATCTGGCTCTTAAAAAAAAGTTGCCAGTCATTGTCTAAACAGAAAGACACAAAGAAGTGACTTCAATATGGCTTTGCGATTGTAAAGGAGGCGGGCACAGATTCCTGTGAGGCAAGACCGAGGCTCAGGTATTTGCTCTCAACTGACCCTAATTGCCTGATCCTGGATCATCTATTCTCTCTTTGTTCTTTTCTAATCTGGCTCAATCATTACATAGAATGCAAAGAGCTGTTATCTAAGGGGCCAGGGAAACGGCTCAGCTTGTAAAGAGCTTGGCGCATAAACGCGAGGACCTGAATTTGGGTCCACAGCACCCATGTAAAGAGTGAGGTGTGGTGGTGCACCCTTGCAATCCCGCTGCTGGGTAGGGAGAGGCAGAAAGGTCTCTGATGCTTGCCAAGCTGAACCAGCATGCTCTAGGTTCAGTGAGAGACCTTGACTCGCAAACAAGGAAAGAGTAGAAGAAAGACATCTTATGTTGACCTCTGGCACCAGCATGTACATGCGTATATGTCCATGTGCACATGTCCCTGCATGCACAGAAATGCACACAAACCTGCATGCATACATACCTGCACACATACAAACATGAACATGTACATGCACATACACAGAGTTGTCCTACCACAAGTCTTCAATTTTTGGGGTGCTAGGGATCAAACCTAGGGCCTTGAGCTACATCCCCCAGCCCTCTTTTTTTTTTTTTTTAAGTGAGGGAGGAAAACCCATTCATTTAAAAGAAAACTTTGTGTAGGACCCCAGAACTTCCCTACAGAAAATGAGCAAAGCGAGTCTCTGGGGCTGAAGAAGGGCTGGCGGGGTGTGCAAGTCCAGCAGCCTGAGTTCGTGCCCGCTTTCCTTCCTCAGGGCCAGGGGCTCTCCGTTCTGGCCCTTCTGACATTTTGGCCTGGCATGTTCTTTCTTGCAGCAGCTGTCTTATGCACTGATAGTGTTGGCTCTACCTGTCAGGTGCCCGGCTCACTCTTCCTCCTCAGTGTGATACATGGATCAGATACTGCCAAGGACCTCCGAAGGAGAACGAGCTGCTTCGGGGACCTCTGCTTCAGGTTAAATCCACAGCTTATGGGATGTCTAGGAACACACAAGGCCTCTTACAGAAGGCTTCAAAACAGTGGCAGTTTCATAGAAATGTGAAATATGTCCCGGTCTATGCCAAAGGAGGTAATGAGTAAATAGTAGTAGATTGTTCAATTAAAGAAATAGTTCCTTTCTGCATCCACCTAGAGCTCTCTAGCTGCCTTTTAGCTTAACTTCAGTAGGAGAGCACAGTGTTTGCTACACTGTAGGTGTTTAGGAGGTGTTTGCTGAATAAAAGCACTGTTCCCTGAGGGCTTCACTGGTAAGCGCTGGCTGGCCTTACCAGCGTGATGATTAGGTCCGATCCTCAGAACACACATGAAAATGTCAGGCACAGAGGCAGGAACGTGTAATCCCAGGGCCGAAAGGTGGAGACCGGAGGATGCCTGGGGCTCGCTGGCCAAGCAGACTAGCCTCACTGGTGATTGTCAGACTGATGAAGAGAGATGCTGTCTCAGAGGAGGTGGATGGGTTCCTGAGGACCACACCTGAGGTTGTCCTCTGGCCCCCATACAGATATGCAAATGTACACATATACCTGCACATACAAATGGGCACCCACCGAACATAAATGCATGCATGTATGTGCAAACACTGAGAAAATCTTCTGCCTAGGGAATCCAGAGATCAGAGTTATAGAACCAATCTGTTCTCAGGACTAGATCATCTCTAAGGTCCCTACTGGTGTCAGATTGTTTCTGAAACAAACAAACAAACAAACAAACAAACAACAGAGATAAAGCCTTGGTCTAAAAAAAAAAAAAAGATCTCTCCATGTTTAAAGTCAAGGAAGGGCTGGAGAGATGGCTCAGAGGTTAAGAGCACCGACTGCTCTTCCAGAGGTCCTGAGTTCAATTCCCAGCACCCACATGGTGGCTCACAACCATCTGTAATGAGATCTGGCACCCTCTTCTGTGTACATAATAAATAAATAGATCTTAAAAAAAAAGATCAAAAAAATAAAGTCAAGGAGAGATGCTTTCTTGAGACAAAATTAAATTGGAACCAGAAATAACTGGAAAAAAAAAAATAGACACTGTCACTCTTTTGAAGGGTAGAAATGGCAACAGTATTAAAGAGAGTTTAGATTCCTTGGTGAAGGCAATTGGGAAACTAGTGACTGCTTTTAATCAGGCTTATGGTTGTCACATTTCAGGGCCCATCCCGTCTCATCAAAGAGCAGCACCTCACCAAGGGATTCAGCCCGAAGAGAACACTGGCACTTCCGTAGGATACACTGGGTGGGAACCGAGAGAGCAGTGTTTACAGACCCGAGAAAAGGAGCTCTGCGAGGCAATCATCTCCTCCAGGGAGGGTGGAAACGTCCCAAGCTACAACGCCAAACACTTACTTTCATCTTCTAACTTCTAACTTTCCAGGGACTGAGATGGGGTGGGGGAAGAGGGCATGGACCGACAATCATAATATACAAAAGTAAGGTGTCCATACTTTTGTAGAGAAGAGTGGGAAACCTCTGGGCTTAAACTTTTTAACCCTACATAGTGAATTCAGTTTAAAGGTATTAAACAAATCTGGAGAAACTGTGTTGTAATTTTTCAGGGCTTCAGAAGGGGGTTGGCACTTGGAAAACCCTGCGTTGGATGTGTCCATCAGAGGCTGTGGACTTGGCTGCCAAGGTGTCAGAACAGGAAATTCCTAGAGTAAAGGAGGAAAGAGAAACCATCTACATTCTACAGGGTTGAGTTCTGGAAGCAGACTATCAACAAAAAGGCCAGAGTTTGTTCGGCTGAGAGCCCTGACCCAAGTGGAGGCTGCTTGGACATCGGCTGGATCTCTAAGATCTCTGGAGCACAGGCAGTTTGGGTCCACAGACCTAATCACAACCAGATGCTCCCAGTGGTCTTAGGTGGATCCTGAGACTGGAAGGCTGTGATGGAGAC
Source organism: Peromyscus leucopus (assembly GCF_004664715.2). Lineage (NCBI taxonomy): Eukaryota > Metazoa > Chordata > Mammalia > Rodentia > Cricetidae > Peromyscus > Peromyscus leucopus. The sequence goes on along the minus strand of NC_051069.1, from coordinate 12,867,316 downwards.
TCAAACTGGTACCCCTGCCATCCCTGTGATGCACATTCTATCTGCAGACGTGCGTGCATTTTCTCCACAAGGTGGCACCTATAAGGCTTAGAGATGGCACTCACCCAAACAACTAGTTTAGGGACAAGGAGCAGAGCCAAACACTTAAAGGAATGATCTCTGGGAAGTGTAAGAGGAAAGGGACTTGCCCAAGGCTGACTGGATAGTCTTCGTAATCCCTTGTGCAAGATCCTGTCATGTGTTAAGACATGGTTTCATCTCTTAGAACTGTCTTGTGGGAATGTTAAAAAGAAAAGTGAGTGGAACTGTTAGGCTTTTTGTTTCTAGAACATTCAAGAAAATACTTAAAAATTTAACTAAATTAGTTATGATATTGAGGGTTTATAGGGTTTTTAGATGTCACTTCATAGTCACATCCAGAGACAGCTGAGAGCATGGGATGAGATGCTGAGAGAAAAGCCTGCCGGTGAAAGCACAGGGCTTGGAGTTCCAAGACTGGCCAGGGTGGGCTGAGGAGCGGGAGACCGACCAGGGGTGGGCTGGGAGCGGGAGACTGGGGGGGGGGGGGGGGGGGGGGGGGGGGGGGGGCCAGGGGTGGGCTGGGAGCGGGAGACCGACCAGGGGTGGGCTGAGGAGCGGGAGACGACCAGGGTGGGCTGGGGGTGGGCTGGGAGCAGGAGACCGACCAGGGGTGGGCTGGGAGCGGGAGACCGACCAGGGGTGGGCTGAGGGTGGGAGACCGACCAGGGGTGGGGGGAGGGGGAGGGGGGGGGGGGGGGGGGGGGGGGGGGGGGGGGGGGGGGGGGGGGGGGGGGGGGGGGGGGGGGGGGGAGACGGGGGGGCTGGGAGGGGAGACGACAGGGGTGGGCTGGGGGGGAGACCGACCAGGGGTGGGCTGGGAGAGGGAGACTGGCCAGGGGTGGGCTGGGAGCGGGAGACTGAAAGTTTTTTTTCAGATGATGCCTGGCAGACACAGGCTGTGCTCTGGAGACGGAAGAGCCTAGAGGCTGAGAAACACACAGTCAGCTGCATTGGGATGGGCACAAAGGGATGGGAGCCTTGATGTTGAGAATGGATTTAGAACACAGGGTGAGGACACAGTGATAGTGTGCTGAAGGAAAGCCCAATTGGCCTGAGAATGGTCACCAGCAGGTGAGGACGTGAAAAGCCTGAAGTACACAGCCTGAGACCTGCCTGAATATTAGTGCTCTTCAGATCCAAGGCCCATGGGGTCGGGGTGGGGCAGTCATGTGATGGAGGCATCTTACAGCAAGGGTCTAGAGTGGATCCCAATGATGATTTATTTACCTGTCATTGAATTCACTCATATTAATTTTCTCACTCTACCTCTTGTACTGGAACTTTCTTCTACAATTATGAGCATTGTTATTTTACTTTAATGAGAATCTTCTACAGTGTATTATTGTACACTAAAAAAAAAAAGTCAAGAAACAGATTTTTTACTTTTTTTTTTTTTTTTTTTTGTTTATTTTTAACTCTGGAATGAGAATCTTCTAAAGTGTATTATTGTACACATAAAAAAGAAGTCAAGATACTTAACAACGATTATTTTAGGACACCTGAGGCTCTATGACTCCAGTTTGATAAGAGTCTTGCCACCAGGCATGCAATGAGGCCCTGGGTTCCATTCTCACTTCTGCATAGACTGGGCCTGGTGGTGCATGCTCAGAATCACAGAGCTGGGCATATGGAGGAGGAGGACAGGAGAATCAGAAGTTCAAGGTTGTTATCAATCACCTGGCCAGTGTTAGGCTAGCCTGAGCTACATGAGAACCTGTCTCAAAAATATATATATATATACAATAAGCTTATTACATCTTGATTAGCCTAGAGGTGTAGCCACAGCACAGCAGACTAAGTCTCACTAGGGGGCTTTTGTTTTAAAAAGAAATCTTGGGCCCCTCCTGGCACAAATAGAACCTGCAGCTTAACAGTACCTGCAGGTAATTCCTGAGTACACTGAAGTCTGCAAAGTGCTGTCCTAGTTCTCGGGGGTCAGCAACATCTTATGTACAGAGCTAAACCACATGGTCTCTGTTACTGTGGCTCAGCTGGGATATTGTAGTTTGAAAGCTGTTCCAATAAAACTTTATTTACAAGCACATTGACAGCTACATCTGTCTCCTAGACTAGATTTGGTTCACCCGCCAGATTTACTGGGGTCAGGCTGCAGTGTCCTGAGTCCTGCTTTAGATTGTTCCCTGATGCTCCAAAGGGTGGAAAACTTTAGTGACTCCATCCCTTCTGGACAGCTTGAAGCTGTCGGCCACCGTTGGGACTTTCTGCGTGGCTGTTTCTTATCACTTGGAAACAGCCAACGGGCAAATGAAATAACCCAGAACTTTCTGGACCAAAAGAAGTGGGTTTCCGGCTGGGTCACATGCTCAGCGAAAGTTCTTGGGGAAGTTACTCAGACCCCTTTGCTTAGTGTCTGGAGGTTCTGAGAGAATGAAGAGAATTTAAAATACTTTTTAAAATAAGAGGATGTTAAGCATAAAGTATCCCATGAGTCCAAGCTGCTCTGGCTCACTTTGGGTGCTCCATACCGACAGCATCAAGCTCCTGCAGTGCTCAGGGAGTATTTCCCTCAAGGTGTTGAACTCCCACGGCAATCGACTCTAGTAAGATCAGATCTCAGAGAGAGTCTGGAACTTGCTCAAGCTGCCCAGCCTCTAGGAAACAGAGCTGGTACTGCCCTGGCTGTGTGGGCCACCAGCTTACACTAATACTCTTGGCCACAGGCATTTTTCAGGTCAATAAGTAGGAAGTAAGGGAGATTTGTGCTTTTTCACAAGTTTCTCGATAGACAATTTAAAATAACTCTTTCTCTCTCTCGGAGGCATTCAAGGAGACCAAAGTGGCGACAATCTGGGATCATTTGACCTGTCAGGTCACTTCTTGTTTACTGTATGCTCTGTCTTCTTTTCTCAAGTTGCATCCCAGTCCCCTAAACGACAACCAGTTCTCTATCCAGTCCAAACAAAGACAACACAACATGATCACTCTTTGGCTTCCATCGGAAAAGAAAATGCCTCTGGACAGCTTCCCTCTGTGATATTTATAATGGGGGCAAAGGTGAGAGAAGACATGCTCACAAGCTCACCCGCCCTAAGCCTGGTCCCCAAAAGCAGTGGAGGATCTACAGATGAAGAAGCCGAGCCCCAGGAGAGAAGGGACGTCTCCAAGTTGGCAGGGTAAGGACTTCCTGCCTAGAGCCCCCTTCTCACGACACCATGGCGCCCTCCTTCTTCAGCCAGGGTTTGACTGCTTTCCCCACCAAATGGTCTACTTCCTTCTCTTTCTTCAGAATTATGTCTCTTTGACCAGCTGAGGGCAGTAGCAACTCCTCACGAAGGGCAGACACTCCTTTTAGAATGGATGAACTGTTCGGGCGGGAGATGTGAGCCCGAGGTCTGGGGATCATCAGAAACTAGAGCAGGGAGATAACTGACAATGGCTAACTTGACGTAAGGCCACCTGGGAAAGACTGGCTGCAGGCTGGAGATGATGTGGCTCAATGGTCCAGCACTCGCCTGGTATGTGGGAGGCCCTGGGTTTGATCTCCAGCACTCAAAACATATAAAAACAAAGAAATGTCTGGTCTCCAAGGCTGGAAAAGGGAGAGGGCTGAGGAAAAAGTAAGGAGAGAAAGTAGGAGGTGGTGGAGAGCCACTGAGAAACCCTGCGTGGGAGAGAGGGAAGCTAGAGGGTGTCATTGGATCTAAAGTTTCACCGCTGTGACTTAAAACACCCTCTGTTCCCAGCCCTGTCAAATCTTCCCCGAAGGTCTCTGTCTAGGCTTATAACCTACCTGCCTGCCATAAGAGTTCCTCGCTCGCTCGCTCGCTGTAAGGACTAACTAGCATGGGCAATGATGGAGAGCTCCCCCTGGTGGTGAGGACAAGGGAGAGCTGGCGGGCTGACCAACCCTGCAACTACTGAGACCCAGAACCAAGGTTATGAGTTGGTTCACCCCAACATCCACCCCATCTGTGATCTCCTGGAGCACATGAAGGGGCTGGTCCTGCAGACCCACAGCTGCAGGATCTCCACAACACAGGGAACAGCAGATAACCAAGGGGAGTCCCAGGGAGGGCCCAGCATAGACAGTGTAGCAGAAACCAGAGGTCTCTAACCAGACCAATGACTCTTTGCAATGAACACTTGCAAGAAAAGATATATGGACAAAAGGGTTTACTGCATGACTCACTGTGCCACACTACAGCTTCCATGATGAGATTGTTTTTCTTTTATCTTTTTTTTCTTCTTAAATTTTATTTTATTTTTTGGGAGAGACTGCAGCAAGGGCAGAGGGCAGATACGAAGGGACAGGGAAATGAATGAGATGCAGATGCATGATGTGAAAGAAAGAATAAATAAAAAAAAAAAGAAATTTAAAAAATGGCGCTGGAGAGATGGCTCAGTAGTTAAGAGTACTGACTGCTCTTCCAGAGGATCCAGGTTCAATTCCCAGCACCCACATGGCAGCTGCCAACTTTCTGTAAATCCAGTTCCAGGGGATGGGACACCCATGGCAAAATACCAAGGCACATAAAAAACAAAACAACAACAACAACAACAAAAAACCCTAAAAACAAAAAAAGAGTTCCTGCTTCAGTTCCTGGTCCCTCTCCAGTTACATAATCTGAAGAAAGATGTCCGTGGGCCTGTCCGTTTGAGAGTCTGTCTCTAGATCTGTGGTTGCCCATCTAAGAACTTTCCCCACATCACATGCTCCCGAAGGGTGACACCTGGGAAATGACAGCCTTGGGGACATTCACAGCCTCCTGTGAGGCTCCAGAGAGCAGGCAGCTGAAGGCAAGGCAGCTTGTTTGGAACCGGAATGGGGAAGGGGCTGGAGAGCGCATGTGGGATTGCCTCTGCTCCAGAGGTTCCCTGGGATCCCTTTCAGAGCTCAGCTCATTGGGAATCACCCACATGAGGGGCACACATCTGCACCAACAGAAGGACTGGCCTGTTTCTAGGTCTCCTGAACCCCACTTCCCTTTGCACGGCTCTTGCAGCCAGAGTTAAAGCAGGGTTGTATTCACAGTGCTTGATCTGCGCTCTGGTAATGTTCCGGGACAATGATGAACAAGATTTCTGGAGATTTCTTTTTAAAAGTTACTTCTGTTATTTTTTTAAGATTATAATTACACAATTTTCCCTTTCAGAGAAATTTCTTTAACACTTTTTAATGATTTATTTATTCTTATTTTATATCCATTAATGTTTTGCTTGCATGTATGTCTGTATGAGGGTGTCAGATCTCCTGGAACTGGAGTCATAGACAGTTGTGAATTGCCATGTGGGTGCTGGGAATTGAACCCGGGTCCTCTGAGAGAGCAACCAGTGCTCTCAACTGCTGAGCCATCTCACTAGCCCTCAGAGAAATTTCTTATAATTTTTTATATGTCTGTGTGTGCGTGTTTATGTATGCAGGTTCATGTGCACATATGTGGGTGGGTAAGCGGAGCCCAGAGATTGATGCTGGGCATCTTCCTTTATCATTCTCCATCTTGTTTTTATTTTAAATTTATTTTTGTTTCATGTGCATGGTTGTTTTGCCTGCATGTACATCAGTATACCATGTGTGTGCAGTGCTAACCATGGCTGGATGAAGGTGTCACTCTCCTGAAACTGGAGTTACAATTGGTTGTGAGCCATATTTGGTTGCTGGGAGTCAAATCCAGGCCCTCTAGAAGAGCAGCCAGTGCTCTTAACCACTCTCCATCTCTCCAGACCCATTGCCTTATTTGTTGAGACAGGCTCTCTCTGTATCTGGAGCTCTGCAGTTGGCTAGAATGGCTGGCAGCAAGCTCCCATGGAACCTCCTGTCTCTGCCTCCCCAGTGCTAGGGTTACAGCAGACATGTGCCACCATGCTTAGCTTGGATGTCAGTGCTGAGGAGGATCTGAACTCATGACAGGCACTTTGCCAAGGAAGACATCTCCCTAGCCTTAGTTTCTGTCTTTGCTTTTAATATGGTTTTAAATGTGCATTTCACAATTTGTCTTGGAGGTCAGCTATGATAAAGTCTCCAAACAGAGGACAGGCACTAGGTTTAGAAACAGCAAGGGGAGTCCTCAGAGGGAGCCTGTAACTCAGGCATGCTGGATCACGGTCTTAGATGAACTACAAATGGAAAGCGTGCAGAGATTCGAGCATTCCTTGGAAACTGGGTAGTAGGAATATACATGGCAGTTTGTTTTGTTGTTGTTTTTGGTTTTTGATTTTTTGAGAGATAGGATTTCTCTGTGTGGCTTTGGAGCCTGTCCTGGAACTCACTCTGTAGCCCAGGCTGGCCTCGAACTCACAGAGATCCACCTGCCTCTGCCTCCCGAGTGCTGGGATTAAAGGCGTGCGCCACCACCGCCCGGCTACATAGCAGTTTTTAACTGGAACATTCACCATGTTCTCACTATCTCACATATTACCCTCTTTAATTCTCTCAAGAATCTTGAGAGGTAGGATTATTCCTCCTACTTGTACTAAAGAGGAGATTTTATGTCAAGGCTCACAAAGGAGAGGTGACTGCAAGGTGGAAGGGAGGGGCTTATGGCTCTGGAGCCCAGGCTCCCGCCCTGCTAGACAATGGGAATTCCTCTTCCCCGGAAAGAATAAAGCCTGGTTGCTGGTTGCCCAAGGGACACACATACTTGCTTATATCTCTTGGGCTGTTTTCTAGTTCTCCCTAAGACCCTTCCACAAAGGGGTCAACTCCCACCCCAAGATCTCCCCTCACACAAGGACTGACTGTACCGTAACAGCACTTCTACATCTTCCCCATTTTCTAACTCCAGGAAAAATCCTCTGTAGTGCCTGTCACACCAGTGGAGGGACATGCATCACATCCCTTCCTCCTCTGCTGAATTTCACAGGTCCCAAAGTTCTCATCGGAATAGTGGCTATTTTTCTTATTTGTCTTTCTGGGAATGGAAACTGCCAGTTAACATTTATGACTTAAGGAAAAACACTAGGTCCCTTGGGGGATGTTATGGCTCAACCAAGACCTTGCTCTTTGAGCTCTGATAACTATGAAATTAAAGACAATTCCTCCTTATTCTTTTTTTTCCTAACCATATACACATCCAATACGAGCATTTATTTCACTGAGGAATAAAGACATTACACTTAATGCATTCTCAGAAGGAAGAAATTTGGCTGGAATATTTAAACATGAAGGTTCCTTTATACATCTTGGAAGGATGGCTAAGAACAGGGTTATCTGTCAAACTCAATGTGTCCCATAATAATAATTCAGCTGGTAGCCAGATGAATAATGCTCATGCTGCAGAATATTTCCTTTCTTTTACAGCTCTAACCTGAAAGGTACGGTAATGGCAGACATGATGATGCCTGAACGTGCCTCCCAGTGACCACACCAAGGATACGAACTCGTGACAACAAACACCTAGGACCTGGAAACCAGTTGGATAAACACTGATCCCTCACCTTCCTTGAAAGAACCTTGAAATTCTTAATTTCCACCAGTCCCTTCCTTGAAATCCTAACCATATTTATGAGCTTTTAAATCATGCCCCCAGATGTGGACACATCAGCAAGGCAAAGCCTCACGGTTTGAGGTAATCTATTCTGCATGTGGATGTGAAATTTATCTTCCCAAGGTGCTGCTGTCATCATGTCATTCCTGGGGCTCAAAAGGTTTCCTGATGTCACCTGTCACTTAAACAAGCTGATCGTTTCCTCCTAGCCATGACGTATATACTGAAGTCCCTGACTCCAGGTGGGGAGAAACTAACGCCTAAGGCTGCAGGGTTTCAGACTATTTTATCCCAGGTGTGGATCACTCTGGAAATGCCGCGCTTTCGAGAATGACCCATTGTCTTCACACTTTGACAGCAAATACTCAGTGAATATGGTAAGACATACTAACCAGTGGCAGTAACTAATAAGTGCATATTCTAAATTTTCTGAGTTAGTTTTCTGACATAATGGGTATCTTTGCTTATGAAAAGCATCAGCGGCATGTAGGAGGAACTCAATATTATTATGCTTTATTTAAAGTGGAGTGAAAGCATGCATAGCAAATTCAAAGAAACACAAACGAATTCTCTCCATTCCTACCTTAAACAATGGCTGCCCTGGAACAGCCAGAGAATACTTCAGAGACTGGAGTGCAGCGAATACAGACGGAACAAAAGGGAAAGAATTTCTCCCGGAGAAGTAAGCCAATTTAAACAAATGCCAGGGAAGACGAAGCTTCAGTTTCGGTAAGTGAATATCTCTGGTCACTTTGAGCTCTGCTAGCAAGGCTGCTCTCCCTAGAGAGAGGTCACCGGGGTTTGCTCAGGAGCACACAGCAACACATGAGAAAGAGGGGACAGGGATTTTGCTGAAGATCTACCAGGGTGACACTATTTACTACAGATTTACTAGAGGAGGGCTGAGTAACTTGGCTGAGGTCACAATCAAGACCCCGGATCTGAATCCCAAATGCATGCTTGCAGAGAGATAAGGTGGACACCAAGAGGCAAGGCCACTGGAGGAATGAGAACAGCAGGACAGTGGCGAAGGGAAAGGACTCGATCTGGTGCCAGAACGCATACCGGCTTGGGTTAAAGGACAGGAGTCACCTCCTCCTCACCAGGCCTTCCCCTGTGAGTTCAGCAGGAAATGCCAGGCCTTGAGTAACATCTTCCCAGCTGCCCACAAGGGCTGCCTCCAGCCCTGCATGGAAAGCTTTCAAAATGTTTTTTCCGTTGCAACAAAAGAATCAGAAGATTTTCGTGACCTAGAGAAGAATTACTTTTGTGATAACAAAGGAAGATAGGGCTTATCACAGTCAAAATCAGGCTATTAATCATTCTCACTGAGACAGAATGCTAGAATTCCAGTGCCTCTAAGTGGAAAGAAACAGGGCACCCAGTCTAGTTAAGGTGCAGACTTGGGGACCAGCCTAATTCTGAAGCTCTTTGCTGGGATCCCAGCAGGTTACTAGTGTGGTTTTAACCCATTAAAGATGTCTCCTAATCAAGAGAAGCACTGCTTTTATTTATAGTTTTTTTTTTTGTTTTTTTTTTTTTGTTTTTTTTTTTTTTTTTCAGAGTTTTTGTTGTTTGCCTTTTTAACTATTTAGCCAGGCTCCTAATCACAGAGATCGCCTGGCTCTGTATGCTATAAATCACACCGCTAATTTTGAGTGTTTTTTTTTTTTTTCTTTCAATGTTTTTAAAGTGTATCTTAAAATAGTACTAGTAATTGAATAGTAATTTTAAAAATGGTACTGGGAATTGAGCATGCTAGAGATGTGCTCTACCACTGAGTCATATCCCCAGCTTCATATACTAATGTCTTTCTTAAATGATATTTTTATTGTCTTGAGAATTTCATATAATATATTTTGTTCATATTCAATGCCCCTTCCAACTCCCCAGCACTGTGGGTGGAGACAGGCAGATCCTGAGCACACTATGGCTAGCCAGCTTAGCCGGAACAATGAGCCTCCAGTTCAATGACAGACCCTCTGAAGGCAATAAGGCAGAGACACCCCTGATGTCCTGCGGCACACATGTATAACCCTCATCACCAAACTACTACACTCCCAGTACCACACCCCACACCCTATCACCACACCCCCACACCCATCACTACACCCCCATATCCATCACCACACCCCACACCCTATCACCATACCCCATACCTCATCACCACACCCCCACAACCCATCACCACACCCCACACCTGATCACCATACCCCACACCTGATCACCACACCCCCACACTCCATCACCACACCCCCACACTCCATCACCACACCCCCACACCCCATCACCACACCCCACACCCTATCACCATACCCCATACCTCATCACCACACCCCCACACCCCATCACCACAGCCCACACCTGATCACCATACCCCACACTTCATCACCACACCCCATCACCATACCTCTATACTCCATCACCACACACCTACACCCCATCACCACATCCCACACCCCATCACCACACCCCTACATCCCCATTACCATACCACACATCTACCATCACCACACCCTCCATCACACACCACCACACAAAAGACCCGAGGGATGAGAACAGCCAGTCACATCCTTTACGTCACAGCTAGGCACAGCTTTTCTTGGGGTATGTGCCTCTGTAGCATACATATGTGTACATGTTTTGTGTGTGTGCATGTCTGCATGTGGGAACAGGCCAGAGGATGTCTTCATCACTCTCTACCTTATTTTCTGAGACAGGACCTTAATTAACCTGGAACTGGCTGGTCCATGAGGGGACCATTTGTCTTCATTCTTGGCCCCTCATATTGAGGTTACAGACATATACAAGCATGTTCAGCCTTTACATGGTCTGGGGATTTGAACTCAGGTCCTCAAGCTTGAATGACAAACACTTTACTGACTGAGACATCTCCCCAACCTGAAGTCATCCTTTTTGGTTGTTTTTACAACTTTATTCAACATTAAGTTGTTTAACATATGTAAAATCTGGCATGATCACCTGCCCATTACAACTAAATCTCCTGAGAAAAGCACCCGCAGGATTTAACTCCGCTGTCCTTTCAGAACTAGCACACATTAGGTGGTAATCATTCTTGAATCACGTACAATGCTTAAGGCTACAACCTAACTTCCACCCAGTTCACAGAATGCCTCATTTCACGAATGAGGAGATGTGAGCTTAGATCCTTGTGGGGTGGAACTTACTGCATTTAGATTTTGTATTGCAAATGGGCATTTTAATAATAATAAGACACTTAATCGAAGCATAAATGTACAGTGGGACAGGGTAGGATAAGTGCAATTACTTTTCTACTGACATTTCATCTAATCTTTACAAGTGCCTATGAGGCAACAGTTATTTTTTTTCCCCTATTTCAGTTAAAGAACCAAAGCTGGAAAAAGTAAAGTGGTCTGTTGAAAGTCACATGACAACAGAATCAAGATGACACCCTGGTGTGTCCCACTGCCTGAAAGTCTCCTACTCTGCCAGGACAGGGCAACACTGCGTACCAGGAAACTCACGTCACACAGACCTCACTGAAATTCGAGAACTCAATGCAGCTACCAGATGTGGGCCTTGAAAAAAATGGTCAAACAGGCTAAGCCCCCATTTTCTAATCTGTGAGATGAGCATATAAGGGCTAATGAGATGGTTCAGTGGTTAAGAGTACAGATTGCTCTTGCAGAGGACCCAAGTAGGGTTCCCAGCACCCCATGACAGGCAGCTCATCACTGTCTGCAACTCCAGCCTCAGAGGACCCAATGCACTCTTCTGGCCTCTGCGGCACCTTCATATATCCACACGCACCCCCCCCCCATATACATAATTAAAAATGAACTTAAAATCTTGAAAATGGGCATACAACAGCACCTACTTCATAGGTTTTCAAGAATCAAATGTGAAAATTTATAAAATGCAAACATTTAAAATGCCGAAGTATAACCCCCAAGTAAACATGAACTCCCTTAGTGTTAGGGTTGTGATTATTACCACACCAGTATTTCTGGTCCAATACTGTTGCTCCATACCAGTCTGGGAAAGAACACATAGACTAATTTTATGCAATCTCTGCACAGCATGATTTTTGGAGGCTTTTTTTTTTTTTTTACTGAGAACTTCATCATGCACGTAACGTGCTTTGATCATGTCTACCCCTCTTCCTTCCCGTCCAATTCCTGCCCCATCTCCTCAATCCTTCCCTCCCAATTTCATGTGCTATCTCCTTCTTGTTTTGTTTTACACCCAGAGTCCACTTAGTGCATGGGTACAGGAGCATCTGCTAGAACACAGCATCATCTCAGGGCCACCCCCCTGAGGAAAACCGACTGTTGCTTCATCCTGCACAAGTCTTGTGTATGTAGTCATATGCCCTGTCAGTTTATATGTGTATCTACCCTGTTGTGTCTGGAAACAGTTTTACTATAGTCCCCTGCCTCTGCCTCTCAAAACCCCTCTCCTTCTCTTCCTCTGTGATCCCTGAGCCAAAGGAAGAGGGACATGATGACGATGTCCTGTTGACTTGCTATTAATTAAACCATTTGATTACTAGGCCATGTTTCCAACCAAGCAACCATGGGTTTCCTACAGAGAAAGACAAAAGAGAGAATACATTCAGTTCTTTTGCTTTCTAGCAAGCAGAGCATGGTTGTAAACTGGTCCATTCTGAATCCAATCCACAGAAAACCAAGTTGTTGTTTTCAAGACTATATTCTCTCATGATTACCTTTCCCAGGTAGATTTTCGTTTTCCAAGGTGCCTCAGACAAAGTGTGTGTGTGTGTGTGCGTGTGTGTGCATGTGTGTGTGTGTGTGTGTGTGTGTGTGTGTGTGTGTGTATGTGTGTGTGTGTGTGTGTCCGTATTCCCACCCAATAAATCTCCTCCTGTTTGGCAGAGAATGTTGTTAGCTTCCATGAAAGAGTCTTTTTGTCCGCTTCTATCTAAGAAGCTTTTTCATTACAAGGCTGGAAGTAGAGGTACGTGCTGTGGGGACTCAAGGACCTCTTGGCTCTTCTCCCACGTCCAGATTACGTCCCAGGAGAATGCGGTCCTCCATGCTGCACTCAGCTAATAGAGACAGCTCAGAGGCCTCAAACCTGGCCTTCATAAACGGGCTGTACACAAGTGTGCCCCAAGCATATTTTCTTTTGTAAAGAAGGGGCTTTCAATAGCATTGAATGCTTGTGAGCACAAGGCCATGCAATGGCAGGAAGTATCTGACCATTTTAATGGGATCGGGCTTTTATCCGCCAACAATGGCGGGCAAACCACAGCCCGGCAGAGAGCCATTAGGATGGATTTCATTTGTGGTGGTGCAGAGAGGCCCTTAAAGAGCCACTAATCAGAAAAGAAAAGAGAGAGAGAGAGAGAGAATGGAGTGATTCAAGTGCAGTAAGACAGGGTGTCCTCCTGAGAGAGCCCCCCATACATGATGGTCCCGCTCACACGGGATGGGCACCTCCTTCAACCCTGCTGCTGCCCCGAGCATGGCAGTTAGCTTTATACATCCTGCGAGCCTCTGCCTCTGACCTCTGACGTGAATTTTACTCTTGTTTTAACATACCTTTCTTCCACTCGCTCCTTCTGCCCTGTCAGTGAGACTGTTCCCAAGTTCCTTCTCCAACCAGGGCCCTTGTCCGAGTAGAATCCCTTTTTAAGAATGTTATTTGTCCAGGGACTTAAGACATGGCTTATTGGACCACATGCCTGCCAAGCAAGCCTGAAGACCTGAGTTCAGATCCCCAGCACCCACATAAAAAAGCCAGGCATGGTCACACATATCTGCAATCCCAGCAGAGAAGAGGTAGAGATGGGAGGAACTCTGAAGCTCACTATTTAGTTCAGCGAGTCAGTGAGTTCCTGGTTCAGAGAGAGACCCTGTCTCAAAAAGATACATTAGGAAGTGACTACTGAGGAAGACATGTAATGTTGACTTTGGTCCCTACATGTATGAACACATCACATATAACACACACACATTCACACATACATACACATTCAAACACATACTCTTAACATACACACACACACACTCACACATACACTCATGCACACTCACATGATCTGCTCTCAAGGAACACTACCAACTCATCTTCATCACTGCAGCAGCTTTCATGGGCTGAGCGTTCTGGGTGTCCTTCAACGTGCTTTACACATCCCACTTAATGCTCTTAACAACCCAGTGAGGCAGTCCTCTGGGTCCTTGTTTGACAGATGACAAAACTTAATTTCTGCATGGAAGAGCCAAGGGAGGACTTTCCCCAAGCGAGGGAGTGGGTAGCCAGCAGAGCTGAGACCAGAGTGGGGTTGTACGGGCCCAGTCTCATGGTCCCACCCAGCATGCTGCTCTGACCTCCCTTTCAGCTGTTTACGTCATGGTCTAGCAGCGTAAGGCACACCAGTTCAAAGACCTCGCTTGTCAGGACACACCGGGAAACTGCAGTACGGAGATGAGAACAATAACCCATAATGCTACACGGCCAAGGAGTCAGACCTGGCCCCTCAAAAGCAGTGCTACTGCAGATGCCATGTGCTCTGGCTTAAATGCGGAAATGAAAGTTAATCTCAGAGGATGAGAGCACAGAATGGTGGTTCCCGGAGCCTGGACGGGAAGGAATATGGAGAAAGGAGACTAGAAGCAAAGGCGGATGATATATCACAAATGCAGCTGGATGGGAGGGGCGATTTCCTTTTTAAAAAGACTTTATTTTTATGATGTTTAATTATGTATATGTTTGTCTGTATGTAGGTTGTACACGTGAGTGAGATCCCTGCAGAGGCTGGAGAGGGCATCCCTGAAGCTGGAGTTACAGGTAGTTACGAGCCCTCCAGTGTGTATGTTAGGAAATGAACTTGGGTCTTCTGCAAGAGCAGCAAATGTTCATAACCACTGAACCATCTCTCTAGCTCTGGGAGAGACAACTTCTAATGTTCTACAGCATAGCCTGGCAACTACAGCTAACATGATGGATTTTAAATGTTCGAGTAGCTAGCAGAGAGTTTTGAATAGTCTCACTCTGCAGAATGATGCACATCCTAGGGAACAATGGCCTGCAGCTTAAATACATGTATTATGATGTCACACTACACTCGATAAATATCGACAATTGCTACATGTTAATTAAAATAAAATGCATTCAAAAATAACTTAAAAAACTGTTGTATTAGTTAATGTTCTATCACTGTGATAAAATACCATGATCAATACAACTTATATATATATAAAAAAAAAGGACTTAATTAGGGTTCCAGAGGGTCAGAGTCCATAGTGGTGGAGCAAAGACATGGAGGTGAGAACAGCTGAGACCTCACATCTCAAATTGTAAGCAGGAGGCAGAGGGAGCACATTTAAAACGGCTTGAGTCTTTCAGAACCTCAAAATCTCCTCCCCCAGGGACATAGTTCTCCAGCAAGGCCACATCCTAATCCTTCCCAAACAGCATCCGAATACAGAGACTTCTGGGGGGCCATCTTTTTCAAACCACCACTGCTGTGCCTGAGGTGAAGCACCGCGTGTCCCCCGTCAGATCCACTCCACTCTCTGTGGGGTCTTTCTCCAAGCTGAGGGTGGTCATTGATGCCTGACAGACAGGAGCTGACAAAGACCAAGATTTGAAGAGTCTAACTTTCAGGGTCATCAGGAAAATACTTCTGGAAGCATTTGCCTGTTGGTGATTAATCAAAGCCTAGAAGTTCCCAAGAGATTGATTTTTGAAGTTTGTGTATGTGTGCATGTGTGTGCTCGTGTGTACATGTATGTGTGTGTGTACGGGCTCATGTGTGTGTGTATGTGCACATGTGTTTGTACCAGAAGTCACAGTCAGGTGTCTTGGGTTGCTCTTCACCTTATTTTTCAGACAGGGTCTCTCACTGCACCTGGAGTTCATTGATTTGGCTAGGCTGACTGGGCAGTGAGCCCCAAGTATTTGTCCATTTCCCCCCAACTCCCACCTTCAACTGCTAGGCTTACGGACTCTACCTTGTCTGGCTCTTAGGTAGGATTTGAACCCAGGTCCTCATGCTTGCCCAGCAGGCATGTCACCAACCGAGCCATCTCCTCAGGCCGTTTGTCCTTTACTGCCGATCTTGTCTTTTATGCTCTCTTTTCTTTCCTGTCCCAACTTCACTTTCAAATGAAGGGCAAGTTGTCAAGTAAGATGTCAGACTGTGGAGACCCGGATGAAACAAGCATTGCACAAGACAACTGCCTGCCCGCCTCCATCCCCACATCCTGCTGTTCGTGGGCTGGCGGCCTGGACAGGCCCAGACAAGAACAGAAAGAACCTTGAGTTCACTTTCCCATCACTCAGGAACTGGCCTTCATTATCTGTCTCTGTGCCTTCAGGGAACAAACTAGCCTTCATCTGTCTCAGTGTCATCAGGGAAAAAAAGTCTCATGTGGAAGCTGCTTGTGAGGTTGTCTTGTAAGTGTAAATAAACAAGGTCCAACATGAGAGGCAGGAGAGAAATTAATCAGGACCAGGCAATGCCTAAAACCACGCCTAGTGCTCGCCAGGAAAACCAAACTTTGTATTTAAAACATAACAGGGGGAAAAAAGTGCATCATTTTGATCCAAAACACATAAACTGTGGACAGGGAAAGTCATCTGACCAACCCTCGGAGTGGCTTGAAAACAGACATGCATTCAGAACCCGGGCATGGGAAGCCAGTCAGCACTCTCTGGTCATGGGAACCACAGCTAACCATTCCAGCATGCTGGGGAACCACAGAAGAGCCTAAGGAGTCTGTTCTGACCTTGTGGCATTTGGATTTTAGCTTATTGGTTGCAGAAAACCTCAGGAAATGGACCAAAAATGTCACCTGGACCAAGGTCAGTTGAGTGGCAGAAAAAGGTAGGCATTCTAGGAAGGCTGACCGGTGGCAGAGATCAGGCAATGCCAATAGAGGCAGGAAGGGGGAGGCAGGCATCCAGAAAACATTTCCAGGGAACACAGAGCAGGACTTTTTGACCCCTGCATGTCAGAGCCCAAGAATAACTAGTGACAGCAGCTGATGTCCCTAGAGCCATGGCTTCCATGCTTGCCAGGGGTTACTGATTACTCACTTAACGGATGGGAAAACTGAGGCCCAGCGAGGTCAAGTCATTCACTTCCCTAAGCTATTTCAGTTAAGAAGACATGAATACAGATGCCAACCGCACCACCTCCCTGGCAACAGTGTGAAAGGGTCACACATTTTGTAGCTTGGGGTACTGGGTGCTGTGATTAGGAACGTAGAAACTTATTTGCTTTGTTTCTTTCATTAACATGTACCTTACACATCACAGACGAAAACAGCAGACTGTCACAAGACACCCAAACCTATACTGCGCGTGTGCATGTGTGTACATGTGTGCGTGGGTGCACGTACATGTGTCAGGCACACGTGGAGGCAAGAAGTCAATCTTGAATGTCATCTCTCAGATCTTGTTGTCGAGACAGGGCCTCTCCTTGGCCTGGAACCTGATGATTATACTAGACGACAGGCCAGCAAACCCCAGGGGTCCATCCGTCTCCACCTCTCCTGAGCTGGGATTACAAGCACACATCACTGTACTTAGATATTTAACACGGGGGTTGAGCTCAGGATTGAGCTACTGGCCTCCACTATACTTTGAAGCCTTTTCTAATGCCCAGTTAACTAGAACCATGGGGACCAAGAAGGGCTGACCACTACTGCAAGGCTGCTTCCCTCTGGGCCCATCCCTGCCTGCCCCCCCCCCCCAGGATCTTCAAAGTCTCTAAGTCCCTAAGACCCTTTCTTCCCCCTTAGGAAGCCTCTTCTCACTGGCTGTTCTTTGCTTCCCGGTGCTGTTATAAACACCATGACTGAAAACAGCCTGGGGAGAAAAGGGTTTATTTCACCTTACAGGCTCCCCTCCATCATCCAGGGAAGTCAGAGCTGGAGCTCTAGGCAGGAACCTGGAGGTAGAAACCGAGACAGTGACCACAGAGGGGTGCTGTTTCCCAGCCTAGGGATGGTACCGCCCACAGTGGGCTGGGCCCTCCCACACCAATGAACAATAATGAGAAATGCCCCACAGGCCAACATCACGAAAGCAGTTTCTCAAGTGAGGTTCCCCTTTCCCAGGTGACTCTGGGTTTGTGTCAAGTTGGCAGCTGAAGCTAAGTATGACACTGCATAGGAGGTGTCATCCAGTCTCCACAGCTCTTCTTCCCCTGATACCCTAGAAGAAAAAAAAAAAAAAAAAAAAAGCACAGGCCTGCTTCATCTTATGAGCTCTGTCAGCCACTAAGCAAGGCCATGAAAAGAGACATGGGCATTTGGTAAGGCTGTTTGTTGCTCTCTGCTTCCCTTTATGACTCGCTTGTTAATGAAACTGAAGTGGCCCAAGCCCATGGAGGCCATGGAGTCACCCTCTTCCTAAAGTTCTTTCTGAGTGCATGCTAGAACCATCTGGGGGGGACGGGACTCTGGAGGTGATGGGTATTCAACTCTAGCTCCAAGATGGCCTTACTTGCCCTGGTGCGGGCCTGGCCATGGTGATCAGCTCAGCGTTCTCTAGGAGATCATGTTGTATGCCCACTGTTCTGGCCAACAGACCCCGGCCCTTCCTCCAGGAGCTCCTCATGCCAGCCTGTCCAAGGCAGTGGCTCTCCACTGGAGGAAGTCCGCTCACCCCAGGCCATATTTGGAAATGTCTAGATAATTTTGATTCTACCACCGGCAGCAAGGGAGGATATGCTATTGGCACCTGGCGGACAGTGGTCGTGATGAGGGCAGGGGATGTGGACGCTGCTGAACATTCTGCAAAGCACAGGGCTGCTCCGTGGCAAAGGATGATGTTACTATTGAGAAATCACTGTCAGAAATGGAGACACGAATTCATGAGTTCCAGTTTCCCAAGGGATCCGAGGGCCCTGCTTAGGGGCCTCAGTCTTTGTGACTCATCCCCCCCCCAGGGTCTTGGGCATGCAAAGTAAGGCACACACCATGGAGCGACATCCCCAACCTCCTGTGACCATCTCCAAACAATGCAGTGGAGGAGGCCTATGGACTCCGCACTTGAGAGGCTGGGGGAGGGGGAGAAGCTGCTCTCTGTCTTCAGGGCAGGGACCCCAGCTTCACATTCCCCTGCACAGTCATGCTCAGAGGGCTCACACCTCTTTAATTACATAAAGAAAGTTCTCAGGGAAGGCATGACAAGAAACAAGGACCCTGAAATTGTGGGTAAAATATAAACAAATGTTTTGGCTGATGTAGCGCACATTTTTTAATCACACAGCGCGTTTTTAGAGCGCACTGAGCCCTGCCCAGAACGGCTCAAATTAAAGATCAAAGGCGGTGCCGTGACAAGACAGAGCGGTGCTCCAAGCCAACTTACCATGCCTGCCTCCCCTCCCCGCAAACAGCCATGTGGTCATCCGTTTCCCTCAGAAGCGTTCGTCTGAAGCCCCCATTAAGACAGCGAGGATTGATTAAAGGATGATTTATTTATTTATTTATTTATGGTCTGTTTAGTTTCTGTTTTATGGTTGGGGGGTGCTTTAGAGTACAGTCAGATAGCAACACATTTAAATAAAAGGAAAACTCCGATAGAAACGGAGCCAGCTTTCAAAGACACATACGTCTGAGGCCTGGAAAGTGTAAAATATCCAGACACTCAAACCTGAGGCAGGAGACCGGAAACTGGCCAAGGGTGGACAGAGGCCTCTCTGTGAGCACACAGGGGACCCGGCTGTAGGGGGCTTGGGTGCAAAGGTGCCTCCCAAGATCCTGGAGCCCAGATGCTCCTGCCCTGTTGTGTGGGCAAAGCACAGAGGAAATAAGCACACAGAGGAAATAAGCACACAGAGGAAATAAGCCAGCAAGTACTGAGGCTGCGGTCAGCAGATCTGAATGGTGCGCTGGCTGCTGAGGACATGGTGGATTTGATCTGGACGGGGACAGGGCACGTAAAAAGCAAAGAGAGGCTAGAAACTGTGGGTATGGGATATGGAGTGAGGGGGCTCTGGAGGGGAAGAAAGCGTGTCAATCAATGTCACAAAGGAATAAAAGGGGGAGGCATCTATGACTCATGCTAAGTGTCATGTCTCCAGCTCTGAGTCAGTCAAACTATTCTGACCAACAGATAAGTAATAGAGGTAAGCACCCTGCAATATGACCCCAGCATCCAGAAGTAGAGGCAGGAAGAGCCAAGGTCATCCTTAAATAGATGGTCAGTTTGAGGCCAGGCAGACCTACATGAGACCCTGCCTCAAAAAACAGCGGGGGAGATACCTCACTCAGCAGTTAAAACACTTGCCACGAAGTGTGAAGACCAGAACTTGGACCCCCCAGAAGCCCACTTAAGGTCCAGCTGGACACAGTGGACTCCCTGTAATTCCAGCCCTGAGAGGTGGAGGCTGAGAATGTCCAGAGCAAGCTGGTCAGGGAGACTAGCCATATTGGTGAGCTCTGGATTTGACTGAAGGAAGAACCCTGCCTCCAAGAACAAGGTGGAAGAGTGATGGAGGATGATTACATCACCCTCAGGCCTCCACATGGCACGCACACACCTTCACAGACGTGTGTTCACCTAGCTGCAAAAACATGTAAGCACCAGCCCCCAGACATGACCGAAATGGAAAAATGAAAAACAGATAGCAAAGAGTGATCAGGGCTGGGAAGTCACCCAAACACAGGCTAGGAGCTGTTTGCTTTGGCTTGGACAGTTGTAGAGGGAGGTGTTTGCTTGTGTCCTGGGGACAGCAAAAGATGGAGGTGGAGGGGCAGCTGGAAGGCACCAGGGTCCTCAGGTCTTTAGTCCTGTCTTTTGGGAAACGGTCTCCCTCACCACCTGGCTGCTCTCCCCTGGACAAGGCATTCTCCATCACAGTTCCCACGAAGCCTGAACTGGGGCCCAGAGACACAAAACCTGTCACCTGTCCTGCTTCCTACTCATGGGGCAGAGGTTCTGGAGTGTTCCACAACCAGCTCTGAACAGTCCTTCCCACAGAAGGAGCCTTTCTGGGCAGAAAGCGGTTTCACTGCTCTGTCTATTCACACTGACCCAGGCTGGCGGCAGAATGAACAGAGAGGCTTACAGAGTAGGGCATGTCAGGGTATTCCAAGGGTCAGGGTCAGGAGAACCGTAAGACAGACACACATCCAAACTTGGGTTAACTGTTTTGACTGAGACTTGCTGCATTCGGTACAAAAGGGCCTTGCTTTTCTTCTCACTTGAATGCCAAGAACAGCCTCCCGCTCACGACAGAACTCAAGACTAGAGGCCCACCCATATCTCCAACACCGTCGACCCCCTTCTTGTTCCCAGGGAGGCCCCTCTCATGCTCTAGCAGGACAAGCAGCTCATGGGGTCATTGTGGAGACTCCCCACAATTGTAGGTACATCGGGGCCAACTCTCTCTCTCACTGTTTTCTTATGTGAGACTCACCTAGTTAGGGTTTCTAGTGCTGCAATGAAACATCATGACCAAAAGCAAGTTTGGGAGGAAGGGGTTTATTTGGTTTACACACTGTAGTCCATCACTGATGGAAGTCAGAACAGGAACTCAAGAGCTGCAATCTGGAGGCAGGAGCTGATGCAGAGGCCACACAGGGGTGCTGTTTACTGGCTTGCTCAGCCTGCTTTCTTACAGCACCCAGGGCCACCTGCCAGGGAATGTACCACCCACAATGGGCTGGGCCCTTCCCCATCAATCACTAATTAAAATGCCTTTCAGTTGGATCTTGTGGAGACATTTCCTCAATTGAGTCCCTCCTTTCAGATGACTCTAGCTTGTGTTGAGTTGATATAAAACTGGCCAGCACAGAACCACAGACCATCAAACTTAAGGGGCATTAAGATGTCTGAGCACATTTCTCAAGATGGATCGCTCAGTTCTTTACGTGTATTGATATCCTACATAGTCAAAGTTTCACCCGAAGGCCACTGGCGGCAGCAGCAAACGCCCCCCCCCCCCCCCCCCGGTTGCCCGTGACAAAAGGGAAGCACCAGGTCCCACTGTGGATGGGCTCAGGAAGAAGCTGTATTTCAGCGGGACAACTGGAGGCCTATGTACACACCCTGGTCTCCATGGACACGGGCTAGGCTTGGTGCACCTCAGCTCAAACCCTGTTTTCTGCTTCTTAGCTACTGAATAACCTTGGCTAAGTTAGTTTTTTAATCCCCAGCATTCTCATATTTACAACGGGGATGAAAATGCACAGGGTGACACAGCTACTCAGGTTAGAAACGCTGTCTCCCTGAGGGTGCAGTTTGCCTGTGGTTCCCACTTGTCTTCCATTGCATGGGTCAAAACCAAAATTCTGCCTTGAACCAGGAGATGAACCTTTTGAAACCCCCAGTTTACGCCCCCCCCCCAGCACACTCCACTGGAAACGCTTTCTAATCCTCACTCGGGAGATTCTGAAGGTTGAGAAGATAAGTACCACCCCCCTCAGTACCATTCCCAGTCAGGCTTCAACAGGTGGTCCTCATAAGAGACTTCCCGGCTCCTTACAGCTTTCAGCAAGCTCTTCTGGGAGGCTGTTATGAGCTTTGTGGTATCTATGTCCCTCCTGCTTGCAGCCACGGGTACAGGAATACAGCCAAAGTTTAGATCAACGTGGATTTTCTCCAAAGAAGTCATTTCAGAAGCACTGGCCCTTGGCTGCCTGGGGACCAAGAAAAGCCAGGGACAGAGCTGAGAGTCATTGCCTCAGTCACAGGTAAAGATGTCAGACCCACACTGACTCTGAACTCTTGCCTTTCAAGAGCCCTTCCTTGGGACAAACAGATTCACTGATTAGAGAAGGAACATCTGGGTCCCCTTTCACAGGAACACCTATTCTGCCAGCCCCGTGATGGGGTGGTTTCCTTCAGCAGTAGAAGGAACACTAGTTAGCATCCTGTAACCCCCAGGAGCGTCTTTTTCTTTTCTTCAATGATCACCTAAATAAAGTGAGTGTGAGAGCCAGCCAAGAGAAAACTGGAACAGACCGCTATCATTGGTCACTACAATGGACAAGATAATAGTCACCTAATGCCACACCTCTCTTTTCTCAAACACCAGAACCAACGTTCAAAAAGTTTGTTCCTAATTATGGAGGAAGGAAAGGGAGATGGCTGGGCTGGAAAAGTGGTGGCCATGCTACTTTAAGTGATGAGGTTTTCCATGGGTGCTGAGTTCAATCTCGACCATTAAAACAAAAAAAGCGGCGTGGTGGCACACACCTTTAATTCCAGCACTTGGGAGGCAGAGCCAGGCGGATCTCTGTGAGTTCGAGGCAGCTGGGCTACCAGTGAGTCCAGGAAAGGCGCAAGCTACACGATGTAAAACAAAACAAAACAAAACAAAACAAAAACACAAACAAACAAAAATCTGGGCATGGTGGTACTTAATCCCAGTACTGGGGAGGTGGAGACAGGAGGTTCCCTGGGGCTCCCTGGCCAGCCAGCCTGGCTGAATCGCTGGGCACCGAGCCAGCTAGATACTGAATCTCAAGATGGAGACCGAGGAACGACACTCCATTGTTTATGTTCTTATTGTTTATCCAAACAATGAAATCTGCACTCTCAGAATCAGTTGGAGAAGTACTGTGATGTTGCAGGATATGGCTGCCAAACTCCGAAGTATTTTCTATAATCAATAGCTATAGGATATGCAATAAAATGTTCCTCTAAAAACCAGCAGACGCCCTGAAGTATCTAGGAATCAGCTCATGGACAGTGGGTAAGATCTTTCTGGGAAATGGTTAAAAGTCTTTTCATAGGATACAAAGACCTAAGTTAAGTGGAGAGATTTGCCATAATTTTAGGGGAAAAAAAAACCCACACTGGATTTGCCTATTTCCAGTCCTGCAGAGTCCTCCAGACTTCCTTCAGGAAGTCCTGCCCCTTCTCTAAGCAGCACCTAGGGGCTGCCAGTTTGTGCCATCCCAATCCCATGCCCTTCTCTCTCTTAACCCTGTCTTCCATCATGACCTGTTCACTTGTCCCGACTGTGAGCTCCCTGCAGGCAGACACTACATCTTCCTCATCTTGTACTTTAAGCTTCTTGCTTAGGAATATAGTTACTGCTCAATTAATGCTCATCGCATGAATGAATAAAAGAGACAGAGATTCATATTTACACATTCTTGCTCATAGGATCTCCATCAAGATAAACACAAGGCCATTTTCATCTAAGAGCCAGTAGTAATAGTAAGGTAATGAAAATAAGTAAAATAAAGATTTCTGAGGATTAGAGAATTTTTACAGACCCCTGTTAGTCTCTAGTTCCTAATACCATCCCGAATTTCCCTGCTCTCCCCTCTCACTTGGTTGTGGGGTTTCAAAGAGCGACCATCTTCCTTTCGCCTCTACACGGTACTTCCTACTTCCTCCTCTCGTCTCTACATTAGACTTCCTACTTCCCCTAAGATGATCTTTCCTATGGAGCTTTCAATTCATCTATTGGGGGATTTCTACTCTGAGGACTCGCTTGAATAGACTGACCCATCAAAGGTGTCCTCTGGCCACTAAGAAAGGGTTCTGACTCTGGCAACCTAGAAACAATTTAAAAGCAACTTTCCTGGTCCCTACCACAGTGTATATTATAGTATGCATGTATCATACACACACAAACACACACACACACACACACACACACACACACACACACACCCCACTATACTGCTGTGGCAGATACTGTGGTGTGACACTTCCATTCCCTGAAGGACTGAGGCCACAGCTCAGGACCTGCCACTGGTAGCAGGAAGCTGGTTTGTTCAAGGTTTATGCTCCATTCCCAGGACAGCCAATATTCAATGACTGCTTGGTGGAGGGGTAAGAAAGCCTTGGCACTTTTCCTCACTCTTACTGGGACCCTCTGAAAGGTCATCGTGGCTTCTGAACTCAGGAGTATCGACTGAGCTCTCTGATGTATGTCCCCATGCCTGGTGAGGTTGTCCCTGGCATTCTCTCTAAAGATGATCAAATATATGCAATAGCAAAGTCTGTTTCCTGAGGGACCCAACTAATGAACCTGTCTGGTCTACAAATGTTCCACCATTGTAGAATTTGATTTTCTGCTTATTTATTAAATACTTGGGATAGAATATGGGGATCTTTCCTTTAGATTTTCATAGAACCAAGGTGAGTGCTAAGCAAAATAAATACTGGCTCATTCTCATGTCTGCCTTCCAAAATATTCCTGATGTCCCCATCCATCGTTATCATATGGCTTAGGTCAAGACCCTAGGGCTTACTTAGGGGAAAACACATAAGTGAAATCCCTGGAAAATGGGATTCAAGTAAAACATTTTCAATTACACAGAACTTTCCATGGGAGAGTCAGGGAGGATTTCCTGGAGGGGTCTGCAGAACTGGAAATGGGCAAGTCACATGTGGTTTCAAATGTGAAGAAACTATTGATTTAGCATCAAATAAGTCTTTCTCTCTTCAAATAATCCATGTAAAGCACCGGGCACAACGTTGGTCACAGAAGCAGTGAATAAGCTGCTGGCCCTGGCGCCCCCTGGTGTCACTTTGGTGGTAGCCCTACTTCTCTTAATTTCCCATCATTGGTTTTTCTCCCCAGTTTGTTTTCCTTCCAGTAATTCCTTTTGATGCTCCCAAATCCATTTCTTAGGACACAGTGTCATTTTCTTTTCTTTTTTTTTTTGGTTTTTTTGAGACAGGGTTTCTCTGTGTACTTTGCGCCTTCCTGACTCACTTGGTAGCCCAGGCTGCTCGAACTCACAGAGATCCGCCTGGCTCTGCCTCCCGAGTGCTGGGATTAAAGGTGTGCGCTACCACTGCCCGGCTGTGTCATTTTCTTTTATCACTCTCCACTCAACATCATTCAGGGACTTTGGATGACCCAGACTGTGACAAACAGGCACCATGACACTGTCCAACCCACGACTCCGCTTCACTGTTTTGGTACAGTTTGGGGTGCTCTACCCTATTTTCGTTTTCATTCCAGAATCTTCTAAGTGCGATGCGAACCCCATCAACCTCACTGTCTCTTGACCTAATTCCATATCTGACCCTGCCCTGAACCTTCACTTTCCCCATCATCTTCCTACACTCCCAATATTGTATGATCAAAGGTATTCCTAAAGGTCAGCATTTCTTCTGGTCATAACTGAGTTCATGAAAAAAGATGGGGCTGGAGAGATGATCCAGTGGTTAAGAGCAGTTGCTGCTACTAAGAGGGCCTGGGTTCAGTCCCCAGCACCCACATGGTGATTCACAACCATCTAGGGGATCCAATGCCCTCTTCTGACTTCCTTGGGCATCAGGCATGCATGTGGTACACATCCATACATGCAGGAAAAACACTCATATACATAAAATAAATCAACTTAAAAACAGATTTTTAAAAGGGCTCTGTTGTTGAGTTCTTCATTAGAACTTCCTGCAAATGTTGCCTTAAGTATTTTTACATCATTAAAATTGACAAAAGGATGGAAGTAAAATATAGACTGGACATCTCAAAAAAGAAAAGAAAGAAAGAAGAGAAAAGAAAGAAGAAAGAAAAGATTTAAAACATGTTAGGAAGACAAAGTGACTCTTACCCATAAATAACCCATAAGACCAAATGCCAAGCTGGGATGAGGTAAGGAGACATATGGAATTTGTCTAAAAGGAGTCAACTGGCTTCCAGATTCAAGGGACTCATGTCTCGGAGTTATTTTTACTGGTAGAGACTCCAGTTTGTGAGTAATATGTGAGTCTCAGCAGTCAACAGTTCACAAACTCCCGAAACCGTCTCCAGTAGAAAAAGGTTTAATTAAGCCTGACAGAAACTATCTAGCAGCTTTTATAAGTAATTGCTATTGCCCAAAATAGGACTGACTCATAAATCGCATGATTTCAGAAATGATGAATCAATAAAAGTGTTTATAGAAATAGCCTTTTGATTAATTCCTTCAGACTAAAATCTGTGGGACATGTGATAAAGTGAGATTTCTACCGTCAATTAGGAAGACTCAGAAATCAAACCCAGTCCTTGGGATAACTGGTCCCAGATTTTGGCAGCAGAAATGGTTGTGAAGCGGCCTCTCCAAGATCAACCACATCACATCTCCGGACCCCATTCTTGAGATGGTCAGTTCAAAATCACTTTAATTTACAGCCACACTAACAGCCCAGTGAGAATCTGACATAATGTGTCACGGTCACTCAGAAGGCTTGTGAAACCTAGCAACGCAGTCATGAGAGGCCACACGGCTTCTTGTCCTGCCGGGATGCTCAACCACAAGGAGAAAACACCAGAAGTTACAGCTGCAAGGCCGGGATTATCATGGAGGTATGATTTACTGAAAGCACAAATAAGCCCGTGCTGGCTCTCTGGTAGTATGTTCACAGAAGATGACTCTTGCACATCCATAATTATCTAAAAGACTTTTTAATGTGTACTTTGTGTATCGGTGTGTGCATGCTCAGGAATACAGGTATGCACACTTCATGGTCCATGGGTACTACTCAGAGGGTGACTTTGGATGCTGGTCTTTGCTCCCCACCTTGTTGGAGGCAAGGTCTCTTGTTTGCTGCTGCATATCCTGGGCTAGCTGGCCTGTGGATTTTGGGGGAGTCTCCTGCCTCTGCCTCCTATCTCACTATAGGAATGCTGAGTGATTGTACCCCAAGTGTTTTATCTACGAAGCCATCTCTTCGGTCCGAAAGGACCTTTTAAATCATCAACAGATGTGTGATCAGCAATTATTTTTGTACCACTTACAGTATAGAAGTGCATCTATTTAAAAACAATCCCTGTATCACGACTTGAACATCACTGAGCTAATCAGAATGTCAGTTAATACTGCAATGAAAATGCATGTATATAAAAGTACAGGCTTGTTACAACCTTCTGGTTTTCTACCCCAAAATGCCTTATAGTTAGTGAACAAGTAAACAAAAAACCACTAAGTACCTAAAATAAAGTTTGCATGTCATAGCATTTCAAGATTTCAAGTTACACACACACACACACACACACACACACACACACACACACACACACCCTGAAAGTAATTTTTGTAGTATCTTTAATGTTTTGATGGTAGCTCATCACATGAAGCTGGATGCAGAAACTTTGACCTGTAATGTTCTATTGATGCTTCAAATGTTCATGGTTGAGATCACTTAGGGTTTTGAACATTTGGGTTTGGCTGTTTTCATCTGTATTAACAACTACTTATTAAAAGCTCTCCCTTTTAATAGTGGAAAAGTGTCTGTGTTGTTAGTTTGTACTTCCTGTCTGGGACCACACATGTCAAGTCCTAAAGTACCAGGCTAGAGGCAATGGAAATTTTAACTATTTTTATCATCAAACAGGATAAAAAATTTGCAACAGGAAGCATGTATGGCTTTAGGAGCAGGCTGCTGGAGGAGAATCATGAGTCACTTCAGATGTCACTCTCCTGGTCCCCTGTCCTCTCTGAGACTGCAGACTCAGCTTGTTTCCCCAGATACCACCTTGGCCTGCTCTGGGTGCTATACCATGCTTTTATCCTTTCTGGATATGAATGCTAGTCTGGCTTTATATTGAATTTGGAAAATATGTAATGGTATAGAAGATTATTAAAAAGTTATATTGAAGTGCCCACTAATTTAGTTTATGCTTACATTTGCTTAACAGAGCCTAAATTATTTATTTTACATGTATGTATGTATGTATTATGTGTGTACATGTATGTACATGCATGCCATTGTGTACATGTGGAGGTAAGAGGACCACTTACAGGATTTGGTTTTCTCCTTCTGTGAGGTGGGTCTTGAGGATTGAACTCCGTTCAATCCTCAGGCTCGGCAGGGGGTACCTTTACCCACTACAACATCCCACTAGCCCCGAGGTATTTTCTTTTTTAATATCAAACCTTCTGTATCCTTCTCACTGCTGCCTGCTCCTCAGAGGCAGCTTGGGGAGCTGGAGGTCTATCTGTGCTCTCAGATGTATGTTCTGTATTTTCCTAACACATCTCTCACAGCTTCCTTCCCTTTGTGTTGCTTTGAGAGCTATCCATGTCCACACATGTGCACCTAGTTTATTCACAACTGCTGTGAGGTGAAGTCAGTGTGAGTGTGTGTGTGTGTGTGTGTGTGTGTGTGTGTGTGTGTGTGTGATCACAGATGGGGGGTCCTGAAAAGTATAGCTAATAGCAGCAGGACTGCTTGCCGTTAGTGCGCGTACATTTTCATTTGACCAGTCAGTTCTCTGTCTTTAATCTTTGCTTATCAGTTCACAGTTTCTACATATAAATAATTCTTCTTTCAACCTTCCTAGGGTAGGGTAGCGGGGTTAAATAAGCACCATAATTGTCTTCAGAAGGCTACGCTGGACACTTGTGGCTTTTAGAACCTTCCACGACCAAGCTCGCTTCCAGACTTTGGGCTAGAACCAGGGACGGACAATAAGGACCCTTGTTGTTCCGAGGTGTGGGCTGACTGTTTGGGGTCTTTGGACATTGACTGGTGCCAGCTGGGTAGGAATTGGTAAATGGCTCCTTTGAGGAGAAAGACAAACAGAGATAAAGAAGTTCCAATGCTAAGTGGGAAACTGTTTCCATAATTCAATTTGGTTTTACATAACCTCGCTCCCCAAATGTTAGCAATTTAGCCCCGTGAGCTGTGGTGTTGTTAAACAGTCACCGAATGTTGCAGACACAGCTCAGCAAAACTCACAGACAAACCACTTTATCACCATCGTCTCACCTCGGGGGTGGCTCACTACATTCTGTTCCAGGTCCCTCGGGCCCCGCGGTAACGACATCTGTAGTTTTTAAGAGCAGCTTTGTACCACACCTGTGTATCAATCCCCCCTTTTGACTTCTGCCTCTAAACGAAAGCCAAATGTCTGGCCGCACATCTGGTTTCTGGGCTCCAGTGAGGACTGAAGACGGAAGCCCGAACACTTTGCCACCCTCCACCCACCCCCAACCCCGTTTTAAGTGATGTTAATTGAGTTCTGGGAAGGTTTAAATTTTTAAATTCTTAGAGAAGAAGGAGATGAAAGGAAGCAAGCAGAGGAAAAGGAGCATGCACTGAGAAGTTGTGCCCAAAACAGA
This sequence comes from Peromyscus leucopus, assembly GCF_004664715.2. NCBI lineage: Eukaryota > Metazoa > Chordata > Mammalia > Rodentia > Cricetidae > Peromyscus > Peromyscus leucopus. The sequence goes on along the minus strand of NC_051069.1, from coordinate 12,837,807 downwards.
AGTTGAAGTTAAATGGTGGAAACACTTCAAAACAAACGGGCTCAGAAAAATTATCACACTTCCATCTCATGTGCTCCCCTCAATTTATTTCTGGATGGCGTCTGATTTCATTTAGAAGATAGAAGATCGCTATTAAATGTTCTAGAAACAACGGAGGAGAGAAGGTTTCGGAATTAGTTCACGATGGTGATTTGGCAACAGAAATCGATCGCTAGTGCCATTTGCCACAATCACACACCGCGCGCTGTGACTAAGTAACAATCAGTTTCTAATAACCAGAAGTGACCACAGATTGGCCAATACCTGGTGACAGGCAGCTACTTTAAACTGATGGCTAACATCTTTGTGTCTTCCGAGTCCTGGATAGAGTCTGGGCAACTATGAACAGTAGGCAGTGCAAAAGAAAGTAGCAAAAGCTTCTAAGGTACAGTGCACACAGAGGCCCTAATCTGGAAAGGTTCCTGGTAGAGATTTAATCCTATTCATGACGAACGAGGTGGAACAGTCACGGATGCCTGGCACCGCAGACCACCCAGTCCACCCTCCTTACCTACTGCATGAATCCCATCAGCACCTCCTTATGAGGGCTGACAGCCGCTTCTAGAACATTTGCCGTGATGGGGAGCTCTTTGCATCTGGAGGCAGTTCTGTTTTCTAGAAAATTTGCCTTCAGGTGGACTGAATGCCTCCCATTACTTCAACTCATTAGTCGAGTTCTGCCGCCGGAAGTCATGCAGAGAGGCAGATCCTCACTTTCTAAAGCAGTCTAGAAGCAGTGTTGGCGCCTTCTGCCAGCCCCCCCCCCCACCCGCCCTTCTCCGGGGTAAGCCATGCCATCCTTCTCCCCTCGATGCTCTATTTTTCCTTTAAAGTGGAGCTGGAGTTTATTAAAAAGGATTTTTAACATAGATTAAAGCACAAGGATTAATAAAATGAAAGTCACTCAGGGAAAAAATAGGACACACGTCAGTGTTGGTGTGGACTTCTCAAGGCAGAGTTACTTCAACAGTGCTCTTTGGACTGGGACCCTAGACCAGCGGTCCTGGCCACCCTCCCGTGGTTTTGTTCAAGTTTAGCACAGTCCACCTTAAAATGAGTTTCCAAGAACAGAATGCAACATGGACTGACCAGACAAACCACGAAGAGTGATTGCGCAGGACTCCCATTTCTATGAGTGTCACACAAAACTAGATTTCCCGTTAGATATTTTCATGGCACTACTGGCCTTGCACAGCTCAGACTTCTAGGTCAGTTTGAGATGAGCCGCAGAGTTCTACACCTAAAAAGAAACTTCCGTGAAGCTTAACTACCTGGAGCTCTCGACTTACAGCCAGCTTGGGTTTTGAAGATGTTGACATCGGTCCAGCTCTCCTTTAGTTCCTCAGTCAGCTCCCATAGTTCCACTGTACATCTCCCCGGGGGCAAGAATCAATCCTTTCAGAGCAACTCACTGACTCTGTGAGGTCTAAATGTTCATTCTGTTGTAGGCATTTCAACCTTAAATCCAGGATTTCCCACCCCACAAACACACTGTACCCTGATCTCCGCCCTGCTTCCCTGCTTATTCATGGGCCAACAAGGCATCAAAGTGTGGCTCAGCCTGTCAAGTATTTGCTAATAAGCAAGAGGACTTGAGTTTGGACCCCCAACACCCGTGGAAGAGCCAGGTAGAGCGTGTATGTCTGTAATGCCAGCGTAGGGGAGCGGGGGCAGGTAGACCGCTGGAGTTCAGGGGACAGCCAGCCTAGAAAAATGCAGGAGCTGACGTTCACTGAGAACCTAGTTTCAAAAATTAAGGATGGAAAGTTATTGGGGAAAACATAACAGCAACCCCTGTCTTCCATGTGCACACACACACCAACACCAACAGATACATGACACACACCAACAGATATATAGACACACACCAACAGATACATAGACACACACCAACAGATACATAGACACACACCAACAGATACATAGACACACACCAACAGATACATAGACACACATCAACAGATACATAGACACACACCAACAGATACATAGACACACACCAACAGATACATAGACACACACCAACAGATATACAGACACACACCAACAGATACATAGACACACACCAACAGATACATAGACACACAAACAGATTCATAGACACACACCAACAGATACATAGACACACACCAACAGATTCATAGACATACACCAACAGATATACACACACACACCAACAGATACACAGACACACACCAACAGATATACAGACACACACCAACAGATACATAGACACACATCAACAGGTACATAGACACACATCAACAGGTACATAGACACACATCAACAGGCACACAGAGACACACCAACAGGCAAACACACACACATACACACACACACACACACACACACACACACACACACACACCAACAGGCACACAGACACACACCAACAGGCAATCACACACACACCAACAGGTACACACATACACGCAAGTCATAAAGAATCTAGAATCCTTCCCCACCAGAGTCTTAAGGGATCCAGTCAGGGGCCTCCCTAGCTCTGTTCTCCTAAGGCCCCTTGCTGTGTTCATCAGGGTACACGGTTCCCTTCCACTCAGTCACCCTTTGGAAGTCCAAGTTCATGGTCTCACCGTTTCTCCCTGCTCTCAGTGGTGTCTCTGTCACGGAGAGTGACGTGAATGGAGAGGCTTGGCCTCTTTAGTTTGTTCCTACTTTTTATTTTAATCCTTCATCTCCAGGCAGCCGATGTCCCTTTGGAGTTTCTGACCACTTGACCCTGTTCATCTTTTCAAAAATAAAAGCAAAAAAACCAAAACCAAAAAACAAAAAACCCCAAACCACAGAGACTCTACAGGCCACAGACATCTCATTTCCATCTTTCAGCATTTACATTTAAGAGGGAAAGTGAGCAGGCCCCCAGGGAAGACGTGGAAAGCTGTGGAGCACTGGCCAATCATGTTGCAACCCATGTGTGCGATTAACATGGAGGATGTATGATCTGAGAACTATCCCAAACACTGGCCCTCCCTCAGATGCTGTTTTTAAATGTCATCAGGTTCTCCTTTGCTGGAGAGGGCACTTCAGGTACAGACCTCTCTGTTGCTTGTAAGAATGTGGAGAGGGAAAAACTGGGTCCTGACCCCAGCTTTAGACTTGTACCTGGGGTGGTGGGGGCTTGCCCACATTCCTGTGAGTTCCTCTCCCTTTACCCTTGAGCCTAGCTCAGTGTCTTTTTCCTTACAACAAGGGAGAAATGGTCCCCATGATTCCTTGTCTTTAGAGTAAGACATGTAATATCTCCATCTCCCCCCGACTGTGCTGTGGCTTTGGGTCCTTCTGCAATTGTTCTATTCAACACTCATCCCGTGTTTTCTTCTCAAGAAGGCCCTGCAGAGATAGAAAAAACTAAGGTGTGAAAAGTGGTACCTGGCCATCGGGCAGTGTCCGTGTCCTTGGGAATACTGGCATGGGTAACAGGTAGAAGTAAGCGGTGGTGAGGGAGGGGGAAGTCGGTCCGGTTCTTCTCAAACACTTATTTGGAGACGAGAGAGAGAAATATTTAACCAAAATAGTCAACAGTTGGCTGCTGGGTTTGGGAAAGGATAAAACAGGGCACTCTAGGGAGTAACCGATGTCCTGTGTCACACCCACAGGACACTGGTGTGTCTGGTGGTGGCGGCTAGGTTCAAAAGTTGATTTGACAAACAATCCCTAGATTGAGAGAAGGGGAGAGAAAATGGTCTATTTCTTCATGTGGTCATGATCTAGTCTGCAGGTTGCAAACTCCATTCAGGCTACAGATGAATGTCAAACACACACACACACACACACACAAAGCCAGAGGAGCCACACACACAAATAAAAGGAGGTACCTGGGTCATCTGGGAGTTTGGCCTGAATATGATAATTTTCCTGCCAATTAAGACTGCTTTACTAACATATTTACTGGTTTAGGAGAGATATGCTCTTAGGTATGGGCAGAAGCAGCCCATCAGAACTCAAACAGGGGAAGTCTGGGGTCACGGGCTAGATAGGGAGATTGCAACTCATTTTATATATGTAGCTCCATATATCTTTTAACTAAAGGTATCTGGCTTACCACTGTTAAAAGTGAGGAAAGAGAGCTGTGTAGAGAGCTCAATTTAGCCGGCTCCAGGTACCAGTGAGAGACCTTGTCTAAAAACAAAAGGAGGAGTCAGAGAGTTAACCCAATGGTGAAGGGTGCTTCTAGTGGACCCGGGTTTGATTCCTAGCATCCATGCAGCAGTTAATAATTATCTGCAGCTCCAGTTCTAGGCGATCTGATGCCTTCTTCTCAACCCATGGCACTGACACACACATAGTACACATATGTACACACAGGCAAAACATCTATATGCATAAGAATTAAAAAACAAAACGAAAAATAAAAACCAAAAACCAAGGTGGGTAGCTCCTGGGGTGTGACACCCAAGGCTGTTCTCTGGCCTCTACATGCATGCACACATAACATACGCCTGCACACACACATACAAGAAAACACAACTGATGTAGAAATGGGGTCTATTGAGCAAGTGTCTTAATTCTTCAAGTCAGTATTTCCTAAAGTCACTCTAAATCTATGGGATCTAAAATAGAATGTTGAAACAGAAATGTTTCAAGGCCATGTTTGGGAAATGGTAAATTATAAACCAATCAGGCTTCCTTGATAGCCTAGTCTTTAGTGTGCCAGCAGGCTTTATAAACCCCTGAGAAGGGCACACAATACACAGCATTTCTTGAATTTGTTTGTGTATAAAACTGTGTAGGACTCTTCTGGGACTTCTGGGAAGCTTAAAGACTGTCTTCATCTGCCTCACCTGTTGTAATGTTATGCCCTTACATGAAAGCACATTTGCTTTTCCAGGAGTCAAGGTGAGCATCGCATTGCTTAATAACGAGAGCAGCAGACTCCACAGATTCTTTACTCTGACTATATGTGTGGCCATGTGACAAAGGTCTGTGTACAATGATCTTGCTCAGGACAGGATGACTGTCTGAAGCACAGTGTCTGAGAGTCACGGCAACCCAGCTGTCTTCAGCAGCATTCATCAATCTCCAGAAACATCAAGCTAAAAGTACTTGTTGCTCTGAGTTACCCAGAGTGCCCTGGATTTGAGCCTTTGAAACACTTCAAGGCATAGACTCTCTGTTGGAAAACAATTCATAGCTGGGTCCTCTTTCTGCATGTGACTCTCTCAACTGTCACATTTAGAAGGCATAGCAGACACAAGTTGATTGGCCTCCCTCCCACTCCAGCCCCACCACTCACCACCCTGAGTTTAAAGAGCAGCACATCCCTCTGCTCTGCCAATAGTCATAGCCACGGAACGTGGTCTCTTTCACGGGTGTCTGTCTAGAAAACAGACTCTCATGTCTCGGGCCACATACCAACCTCACAGAACCTGGTATACCATTCTAGCTTCTTCCGGCATGCCCTTTGAAGGCTAGATCCTTTATCTCCATGGAACTGTCTTCCTTCTGAAATACTCACATTCAGAAATCCCCCTGTCCCTGACACCACAGCACACCAGAGCTGTGCTGAAGCCTGGCATCATTCACACTGGGGCTGTTTCGTGCAAATTGTGAGCTCATCTGGATCAAGGCTGTGTTTTCTCTTCTACAAAAGCTGTGACCTCCCCTGGGTAACCATACCTGCAAAGGCACAAGGTGCTTGCCATTCATGACCCATTTCCAAAGGTCTCCTAGGGCTCTTGGCTCCTCCCTGATCACAAAGTCTCAAAGTCCCAAGTCTTTAAAGTGGTGTCCATTTCCAGAGACAGGACTAAGAGGAGACGTCTTTCAAAGGACTCAGCACTACGGGAACCCCACATGCCCGAACCACAGGTGCTGGGTAATGCCCATTCACTTAAATGCCTGAACACAGAAGCAGTTCTTGGCAAAGGGCACTTACTCAACCGCCAGTTCAAAGTTGCCAAGACCTGATTTGCCTAATTTTCCACCTAATTAAAGTCACTTTCTTACTCCCCTCCCAACTTGCATCCTTACCCAGCATTCCCTGGGCTGTAGGCATTCTGGACTCTTCCCTGTTCCTTAATCGACTGCAAATACCTCTGACTCCATGCAGCCTTTACCCATGCTCTAGGTTTTGCCTTAATTGTTCTCATGGCCCTAGGAAACAAACAGTATTCTGCACGTTCAGACTGAAATATCATTCCCTCTGAAGCCCACTCTGGCCCCAAGTCCTAAAGTTGGGTTCATCCTTCTCCCTAAACCTTAGAGCATAAGTTGACTACTGTCAGCCTAGGCATTGAGTCAGCTTTCCCCTAAGTGTGGGCTGTGGGTGTGGGCAGTGGCAAAATGAAAAAGGATGGTCTGTCTTTACTCCTAATCTAGTTCTAGAAGGGAAATGACAGTAGTTTTCATGTCCAATGAAATGCTGGAGACCCTCCAAATGCCTGCTGCAGAAAAGAAATCAGCACGGTGACGCTAAGGACCTGGAAGGGGTAGGCACAGCACAGATCTGCTCCCTGGAACCCACCCAGGCTGACATTTGCATCTTATCAGCTGATTGTACAGCTAGTCACGTGGCATAATTGAGGACAGCCCATGTGCTGATCATAAATCCAGTTTCTTTCCTTCTAAAAGTGTTTTTAAAGCCAGGTGTAGTGGCGCATGCCTTTAATCTCAACACTTGGGAGATAGAGACAGGTGGATCTCTATGAGTTCGAAGCCAGCCTGGTCTACATAGTGAGTTCCAGGACAGCCAGAGCTATGTAGAAAGACCGTGTCTCAAAAAAAAAAAAACAAACAAAAAAAACAAAAAACAAACAAAAAATCAAATTTTTTAGCATACCAGGGCTGGGAGATGTCTCAGCAGTTAAGAACACTCCCTGCTCATACACAAAGGACCGTGGTTCAGTTCCCAGCGCCTACATAATGGCTTATAACTGTTTGTAATTCTCGATCCATGGAATCCTCATGCCACCTTCTGGCCTCCGAAGATACTAGGTACACACATGATGTGCAAATATACATGCAGGCAAAACACTCATATACATGAAATAATGAATACATCTTTAAAAAATGTCTGCACAAGGTTGTATGCTAAGACTTGGGGTTAGCACATTGTTTATTCATGTGCTCTTCTCTGTCCCCAGTCTTTCTCCTGTCCACATACATACAAATATATTTATGAGAAAACACACATACATGGCTCTGTGTGATGATGACACACTTACATATCAAATCATCTCGGATATCTCTCTTGACACCCCATTCTCATGGTGTAACGCCTCCCATGTTTTCTCCAATCTGCATTTGAGGAATGAGTCTCAGACACTGCCTTCTAGTATGTAAGGACATCAGTGTAACGATGAGCATTTTATCCGATGTAGGGAAGGGAAAATCTACTAAATGCAGGAGCAAACTATAGCATACACATGCATGAACGCACATAAGTCACGTGCACTTGCGGGTTGGTAAACTGCTGGGATCAGGAGTGCCCTGCAGGTCTGACACCACTGGGTAGAACCCTTTGCAACAGGAAGAACCCACCTCCACAGGTGCCTCCCCTGGGTGACAGGACACTCTCAAAGCCTAGGGTCCCCTTGCTAATCCGAGTCCCGTTGTCACAGGATTTCTCTTTTGAAAACACAATTCCCATTGCTCTGAGTAGGTCCTAGGTTCTTCCACTGGACAGTGCTGGCTGCCACCATCCATGCAACTCATGACATGTCCTCCTTAATGACAGGAACAAGGAGCGCAAAACTCACAGGAGGAGGTGGGGAGGTCGGGAGACACCCTGTGTCAGGAGGGGTGTCCCCACTGGGACCTCAGCCATTCTGCACCATGTGTATCCTCTGAGACTGGCAAGGAGTTGGCATCATGGCCCACCCGACGGTCCCCTCTTCTTTAATACCAGTGTGTTCTGTAAGTCAGGGAAGAAATGTAAATGACTGGCCTTGTTTGGAATGGATTATTCAGATCTGTTTGCAAGCAGTTTTCACCTCTTTACTGTAGATGATGGTCTTGGACATTTTGCCAGGGAGCCTGTATTTAATTTGCTTTGCTTACTGGGCCCGGAACGTGCCAGAGGAAGTTACTTTCCCTAATTGCCTGACATATAGTAAGCACTCAATAACAGTCATATTCTGGCTATTATTATCCTACGCACTCTCCTTCTGTGTCTGGCCAAGTGAAATTACTGACCTCGCTTGGTCTTTGAGGAGAAAAACAAATCCATGCAACCAGTCTGGCTGGAGTTAAACCCCAAGGTGACCTGGCAGAGCATTACCTCTGACCTTCAGGTCCAAAACACAGAAGAGATGCGGAAGGAGCCAGAGACATGGCTGAGTGAGCACATCTTCATCCCCAGGAACGACGCTGTCTGCAGTTAGGAGCCACTCCACTGTTTAGAAAGTGCTGCCGCAGGTCGCATTTGTTGGTTGATTTGTGTGGGCTCATCAAGTGTCACTCAGTAGTAGTAATGACTCACACCACATTTTTCTGTCCTTTGTTGTTTCATTCTCTCCACAGAGCCAGCCTTCAGCTCATGAATGTTCTGAAGAATGATGTGCCACTCAAGACCTCCTGAGTGGCAGCTGACAGTGAAGGATCTTTAAAATTCTCCACCCACTTCAGATAAGCCAGCACTAAGGTGTGCATGTCGGGGTTCTGGACTTTACAGACCCCAAATCCTCCAGGAGTCTGTCACCTCACCAGATAGCGACGCCTCTACAGAGTCACTCAAACCAGGCTGTGGTTCTGTCTCTGCACAGAACAAGTACGCAGTTTGAGATGGGTGAAAGCATATACTGGCCTCATTTTCTTTATCTGTAAATTGGGGGTATGGCTCACTATTGAGACCATTCATAAAGGGGGACTAGGGGCTGTTGAATTTTAAACTATAACTCTTACTTTTGGAGATTTTTATGGTGATATGCTGTCAGTTGCAACATTGGTTGTAAGAACTTTTTAGAAGGAGGACATTGGGTATTGCTCTGCCTTATTCCTTTGAGGCAGGGTCTCTCCATTAATCTGAAGCTCATGTTTTTGGTTAGGCTGACAGCCAGCAAGTCCCAGTGGTCCTTCTGTCTCTACCCCACCAGTACTGGGGTCTCTGGCAGAGCATCTCTAATAACTGCCCTTCAAGGGCTCCCAACTGTCTTACCATGTGGTCCCTGTGAGCTCACATCTGTCAGCACATTCCTGTGGGTGCTGCTGAGGCTTCAGCTTCCCCAAGTGCTTGGGTGTTCTCTTTCTTGTCCTCTCTGAGTCCAAGCAGTCGAGCTGTCATCCGGCCCCACCTGCTCTTTCCTCTTTGAAGTGTTTTCCGATCATCTCCCCAGGCTCTGTCCGGATTGCCACACTACAAGTGTCATATGAAATGCACTACCTCTGGGAGGTCTTGTTCCTTTGAGCACTTTATCTCCTTTCCTTGCTTGAGTTGGACACCTCCCAACAGCAGTCCTCTCTGTCCCAGAAGCTGAAGTGCCAGGGAATAGAAAATGAGTGATCATACTGCTGCCCGGGGGCCCTCCCCAAAGAGCCAGGCACAGATAGTGGAGAGCAACCCAGCTTCAGGAGTCTATCCACCCAGCCACCGAACAAGTCATTTAGGAAAGGAAAGCGTCTTGAAGAACTTCCTTTTGCCTTTGTCTTTCCATAGGGATGGAGGGCAGTATTCGAGATTAGGAAAAGAACACTCAAACATGCAAGGAAAGCAGCCTCTTCTCTAGAACTGGCTGCAGCCACACGTCTGCCTCACTGTGTGGTCATTTCCGTTGTCAGCGTTATTGATGACGCTAGGCTACTAAATCCAACCGCCCATGTGGGATCACAGAATTATCATTTTACCTATCGAGACCACGGGGCACACACAGCAGGTTACACCTGCCTCCTTGAGATGCCTTTTTCAGCCGGTTTCCAGAATAGCATAGTCTCTTGGAGGGCGGGCCTTCCTGCCTGCCTCCATCCCCTCCTCCCCGCCCTCTCTTCTTCCCTCCCTCCCTCCCTTCCTTCTTCTTTCCTCCATTTCCTGGATTTTAAATACTGGGGAACCCCAGGTTCAGTCCTCGGTCCCCTCCTCCCCTCTGTCTACGCCTGGTAATCTTACTCAGTCTCTCAACATGAAATATCACATTCCTATCTCCAGGCGTTAACCTCACCCTGAACCTTGTCCTTTGATGGCTCCAGAGCATCTCGGCTGGCCCTGCAAACGGCACAGTCGAACTCCACCTCCCCCTTTCCCTCCCAAATCTTTTCTTCCTAGTCGTCCCCATTTTGGTGACTGGCTGGCAGCCTCTCAACTGTCGCCATTCTGCCAGTGTGGCCCAAGAATCCTTCCCCATCCCTCGGGTTTGCTCGATAGTCAGCTAGTCAGTGACTGGGCCTTCTGTGTCCGTCAGAATGATCTGTGATGGAAACACCAGAGGCCCCCATCTTCATAGGCAGAAAGGCCCTAGTCTTTGGATGGTGTATTCTCAGGCTGATGCCAAACCTCCTAATCCAAACTCATCTGAGAACAAAATAATGTCCAGGCAGCAAGTATAAATTTGGGTCACTCAGGGCCAACAAGGTTTTCATCCGTCCCACAGTGCCTGGCCCTATCAATATCACACTGTCATCCTTATGTCCTTTGGTCCTTGTGCTCTAGTCACACGCTGGCTCATAGACAACATTCAGTTTGCCAAGTGCTGGTGGGAGTGCTGTACGTTACAACCAAATACTCAGCCCCCCCCCCCATTTCTCCTTTTGAATCCCCTATGTCAGTTACCTGAGGTCATCTTTAGAATTAAGTACAGTTTGAACTCAGATTCTCAAATGGCCATAGGAATGCTAGAGTAAATCCAGCGACGTGGCTTTGTAAGGCAACGAACGAGCAACTGAAAGTTGTCAATGCAACCTGGTAAGTACCAAGTTCTGTAGGCACCCACTCGGTGGCCAGCATGACGATGCTTTCAGGCCTCTTCTTGGCAACGCAGGCAGGGATTTTGTCTTCCCAAAGTGGAGGCAGGGAAAAGGCTACACGTGTCTGGGATGAGGGTCTGGGAGAATTTACCATCCTCCAGGGCCACTGCCCAATGTCATTAAGTCCTAAACTTACACAGTCACCTTCTCGCACAGGGCCTCCCCTTACTGCGTTGGAGCCGCCCTTAGGTTTCCTGATTCTCGTCTTCCAGCCTGGAAACCCAGATTTAAAAAGAGAGCAACTTGTGTGTTCCACACTTCCTCCCCTCCATCTTCTGTGGCCTGGGCTGGTCCAGCAGAGGAGCCCCCGACCTGCATTTCAGTTACCCCTAGTCAACCCAAATCCCAAAATATTAAAGTGGAAAATACCAAAAACTGAACAGTTTGTAAGTTTTAAATAACATTTCATCATGTGTTATTATAATTACTCTTTTATTACTAGTTATTATTGTTAATCTACTAGGGCACCTAATTTACAAGTTAAAGTTTATCATAGGAATATACGTATAGGAAAAAAGCATAGTATATATATATATATTTAGGGGTGGATACTAACTGTGGGACATGTCTATTTCCTGCAGGTTATGGATGTGTGTGCAGACTGTACTTCCTTTGACTAATTGTTATCTGAAGTCAGCCCTTCTCCCCAGTTCCGTTATCAAACTCATAACCAACTCTTTCCCACTCACACCTCATGGCCTTGGGTGTTCTCTTTGCTCTCTCCCACCCTCTCACCAACCCACTTTTCCAATGCCACCACAGCCTGTGGACTATAACCTCCCTGATACAATACCACTCGGTGCACCAGGAGGGTGGGGTATTTTGAGCCCTTCGTAACCTGGCTCTTTCCCACCAACTCTACCTATCACAGTCACCAGCTGCAGGGGTGGGAAGCATGTTCCCACCAGGACGCTCAGCCAGTCTATGAACGTGTCTCTCCTCTTCAGAGCCTTACCCTGTGCGCTATCCACAGCTCACAGCTTCACCACGTCATCTGTGACCCGTTCTCCCCTGCACCTGCCAGTCAGCGTCTCTGCATTCCGCTCTTTGCCCAACAGTTTGTAGTCGGCCTTTTTGTTAATTAAGCCCTCCCAGGTCTCAAAGGACAAAAAGCAATACAGTAGAGGAGAATCAGGAGACCCTGGGCTCGAATCCCAGCCCGCCTGCTAACCCGTGAGCTTCATGCTTTTGAGAGCATGTCTCTGGGTCACGGTTTCTCCATTCTTGCTCTCTGATATAATCCACATACCACACGTGCTACCCTTGGAAAGTGTGTAAGTCAGCAGTGCATCCAGAGAATCACATAACCATCATCACTAGCCTGTTACAGGACACCTTGTCACCCCCAAAAGCCACCCCACCCCCGTTGGCAGTCATTCCCACCCCTCCTCCTCTCAGGCCCTGGGAATCACCAATCAGATTTCTGTCTTTACAGAATTTAATATAAACTTGAGTCTAGGGTGGCTGCAAAGATGGCGATGTTTTTCCAAAGCTTGCAGCCAGGAATTTGGCATTGAGGAGGACTTCAGAAAATTTCAGTAGAATGTTAATTATTTTGCAGGTCTCTTCCTACTCCCCAGATGATGCCCTTAAGTCTAGACAGCTCACGCTCTTTACCTGCCCCCACCTCTCTGGTTTTACCCCTCTCTCCTTTCTGCTCTGTGGATGGCTTCTCTGGAGTAACCGCCTCACACACAGCTACATTCTAGAGCTGCTACGGAGGAGGGGAATGTCCTTTGAGCTCAACTTTAAATACCTCCTACAGTGAGATTCTGGCGGCAACTCTGGAATAATTCAACCTGTGTTTATTCTAGACTTTGTTTTGTGACATATACAAGAAAACACACATATACAGACACACATACATACACACTCACACACATATATACACAAATACATACCCACATATACATATATATACACACACTTACACACGTACATATATACACATAAGCACACATACACAAATACACATACACACATAAGCACATACACACACACACACACACATATGTACATGCATACACACACAGAGCTGCTTTGTCACAACAAAGAAAAAGAATGCACAGGGAGGTTTCTGACCTTGTAACCACACTTCCATGACAAGATGATGCAGAAGTAATAGCCCGTGATGCTTCAGGAGCTCCCTACACCCCAGCAGTATTTCCCCACATTCTTAGGATCCGTAGGTTCAGAGCCATCAAAGATTATAACCTTTTCAGAATTTATTTGGTCTTGGAAACTTTTTAAAATGAGTTTGACATTTTTATGAGGCTCAAAGTCATCGACCAAAGCCTGTTGCAATTACAGTCACTTATAAAGTACCCAACATGAAAAGAGGCCTGGCAGACCCATGGCAATGCCTGGTCCAGGCAGGCGGCCTGGAATGTTCCTTGGTTTACAATTCCCCGGTTTGGGAAGCATGGAGACTCAAGGCCACCAATCCCTAGGGTCTGGGTAAGAGCAGGTGGTCTGCAGCACTCTTCTCAGCAGCCACATGTTTTATCTTGACCTGAGTTTACAAATGCCATCACCTCCCCCCCATTACCCTTGCCCTTGAGGGAATAAAGAGACAACGCACAGAATGGGTGCGGCTCTTGCTTTGCAGTCAGTGGTCTGCTTCCAATCCTCACAACTATCATGCCAGTATTTTTAATGACCTCATGGACTCAGGGATGATCTGTCTGAAACTAAGGCGAGAGACCTTGTCTCAAAAACAAGAACAAGGTGGATAGTTCCCAAGGAATAACAGTTGAGGTGGGCTGCCAGCCTCCATGTTGGTTCACACATGGGCACCTACCTGCACACCCCCCAAACATATTCCCCAAATAAAACAAGAAATAATGGAAAGAGTTCCCAAAGATGGGCGAACAAACCCCTCTGGAAATTGAGAAGGTGAGTACGTGGAGAAATCAGAGAAGGCTTCCTGGAGGAGGTAGTTCTCAAACTACTAAAACAATAAGATTTGACCTTGTGGGACCAGTGGCACTCCAGAAGAAGACAAACATCCAAAATAGGGACAGAGCCCTTTGTGTGAGTGACAACGTTGTATGGAATCCTGTCCAACCCACACCACAGACTGGAACTAATTAGTGGTATTTTCCCAAGGCCACACTGCTGTAAGATCTTAATTGCTATGTTAGTCTTTAAGAAAATGCTTTTGTTGCTTGAACCAGCCACTTTGGAAGAGAAATTAATAGGCTTTCATCGGATGGAGACACAGCAGAAAGATGACTCTCAGCCTGATGGTCCAGAAACGGAGGAAGTTTACAGGCCAACAGAGAGCCACAGTGCCTCCCCGTGTGCAGATCTATGGCTCCGTGCTGAAAAGGAGTGTCCCATCGCAGGGGCACCACATGGGAAGACACTGGGGCTTTGTGCTACCCGTGGGTCTTTTAGGTACAAAGCCAACTCCACACAATGGGGGAGGTGACACTTGCCCTTGGATTTACACACATGTACTCCTCTGGGCCAGCAGCCAGAGTCCACGAGAGAACTGATCGGGAGAATGGAACCGCCCTAAGGGAGCGCATACCTCTGGACTGATGGAGTGTAATGAGGCTGCATTATGATCTGGGCAGGGATCTGGGTTCCAGGGGGCCTTTCCATTCTTGGAGACACTGCAATGCATTTCTGTGACCTTGCAGGTGGCAGAGGCCAAGTTGGGACAGTAAAGCATTCCTAGGATTCAGAGCTTCAACTTTAGAAGCTCAGAGTAGCATACCCAAAGAGTCCAGTCAGTGGACAGGGCCCAATCTGTGTCTTGTCACTGCACATCAATAAAGTGGCAGGAAGCAGGCTCTCAGCTCAGAAGACTGGCACCCTCCTGAAGGAGGAACAAGCATCTGCATTTCTCTTTGAACATCGACAACAAATCAACCAATCAATACCTGTACTGGACAAACTGTACAATCAGCCTTGCATCCTGCTAGATTCTGAAGACATCTAAAATGCCATTTCTAGTTGCAAAGATTTATAGTTAGGAAGGCGAAATGCAGTGGCATGATAGACTCGCACCCAGTATCATTAGGGTTTTCCTGGGGTGTCTGGGTGGTCCTTACTGTGAATATTGATCAGCAAAAGTGGAGTTCAGAGAGGAAAGAAACAGAACAATATTGAGAGGCTGAAAAGGTGTAATGATGGGCTCTGGACTTAAAGCAACATTCTTCCTAAGGTAGCTGGCATGCATCTTCATCAATATCTAAACAAATTTTTTTTTTGTGTGTGTGTGTGTGAGGGTATGTGTCTGCGTATATGTGAGGCCAGAGAACAACCTACCCTGTTATTCCCCGGGAGCCACTCACCTTGTTTTTGAGACAGAGTCTCTCCCTGGCCTGAAGTTCACCAAGTAGCTGGCTAGTGAGCCCCAGGGATCCACCATATCCACCTCCCCAGGGCACTGGAATCACAAGCACGCACCACGCCTGGCTTTTTATTTGTTTTTAAACATGGGTTCTGGGGATTGAACTTAGGTCCTCATGTTCGCCAAGCATTCACTACAGGGCTGAGCTATCAATCCAGACCCCCTAAAAACCAGTTTCTAAGAAGGGAATTAGGCTTTATCATTTTTAACTTAGAAATCTTGTGAGGTTGTGGTTTTGTGATGTTGGGGTTGGTTGAATCAAAAGTGAGACGGGATTTGACCCCAAAGCTGTTCTTGAACCTTACCCAATATAATCCAACTCTCCCAAGCCTTAGTCTCACCCCAGGAATTATAAAATAATATGGTTCTTTCTGGAGAACTTTCAAAATAATATGGCTTGTCTGGATCCTGCATTTACAGGGCTGGAAGGGATGGGGAATAAAAACAGAGCTTTTGACAGAACCGAGCTGCTGCTGTCCAGGGCACCCCAAAGTAAGAGTTCATAAAGCAGCTGCACTCCCCACTTGAGAGAATGATTAGGAGAACACAGTTCTTGGCACTAGCTTGGAGAATCTGCCATCTTTAAGAGTACCAGCAAGGCAACAAGCAAAGATTAGCAAGGTTTTTGAGGCATGGAGTGGTAGTCCTCACACAGCATGGTGGGATTTTCCCAAACACACCTACGGATCCCAAACAAGTCCTGCCGTTCCTGCCTCAAGGAGCATCTCTCTCTCTCTCTCTCTCTCTCTCTCTCTCTCTCTCTCTCTCTCTCTCTTTCTTTTTTTAATATTTTTTATTTTATGTGTATGGGTGTCTCACCTGCATGTATGTTCCTGCAACATGTGCATGCAGTGTCCACAGAGGCCAGAAAAGGACGTCAGATCCCTGGGCCTGGACTTATAGATGCTTGTGAGCTACCCTGTGGGTGCTGGGAATCAAGCCCAGGTCTTCTAGAAAAGCAACAGGAGTTTTTCACTGCTGAGCCATCTCCCCCGTCCTCAAGACTTTCATAGTGAGTGTTAACATCCTTGAGTCCTCGAGGGGGAGTTGAGACTTTAGCATAAAGTATCAGGTAGGGGGCAGAAAGGACTGGCAGGTCATAGGACAAGCGGACTCAACAACACCTGTGACCCTGTCCCTCCGTTTCAGTCAGACCTCAGGCTTTCTAATGGGTTCTCTAGTGTTTTTACACTGCAGGTCCTGTGTCCCTCTGGCCTTTTTCTTCTCTATGCCTCTTGATGTCTCCAGATTAAAGATTAGGCTCTTGGCCTTGGGTGTGATAGAGACACACCAGTCCAGTTACATTGCCAATGGCCAGGTTCAAGCTTTTCTGCTCTTAGTTCTGTCTCCTATGACCTGGAAGGCTCTTTTCACCCATTATTCTAGTGAGTTTTATGTGTGTGTGTGTGTGTGTGTGTGTGTGTGTGTGTGTGTGTGTGTGTTGTATGTACATATTTGTGTGTATGGCTGCATGTGCCCACTGCATGCACATGTGGAGGCCAGAGGATGACCCTGGATGTCTTTCCCTATCATTCTCTACCTATTTTTAGAGATAGGGTTTCACACTGAACCTTTTCATTTTAGCTGGCCAGCAAATTCCCAGGATCCACCTAGCTGGACCTTTTCAACACTGAGGTTACAGACACATGCAGCCATGCCCACATTGTTTCCACGGGGTGCTAGGGATTCACAGCTCATGCTGTGTGCAAATATTCTTACCCACTGAGCCATCTCTTCTGCCCCAAATCTCATTCTTAGAACAGTTTCTGGAATTATGCTCTTTGCAGTATGTATTGCCCATGAAAAGACAGGATATAAATACCTGTACTAAAAAGTTAAGAAGAGCTGTGACACACACACACACACACACACACACACACACACACACACACGCTTGCTCTAGCATGTATTTTCTATTTAGCAACTCTTGAGAAACTTGCAAACACTGTCCGTTTTAGCCTGGCTGTTTTTACACATTCTTGTTTACCAGAGAAAGAAGAGTCCAGTGGCGTCAAGGAAAGCCTCTGATAGGAAGCATACTCAGGAATTTGAGAAATTTGATGCTACAATTTCAAAATAATCTAAAGAGTCTTTGGGTCCACCCAAAGACACAGGATTAAAAGCACAATATTGTTGGAACAATAAGAAAAGAAACAACTTCAAAGCTCAACTTTCAAGCAAAGAATTCAAGCTGAAAGCAAAAAATGAAATCTAGTTAAATATTTTGGTTTAGCAAGAGTTCTTTGCTTCACCCAGCCCTGTTCCCTAAAGCTTGTGGCTCCAATGTTCCTTGGCTTCTTTCCTCAGTCCCCACCCCCAAGCCCTGGCTGTAGCTTCTAAACAATAGCATTCCAAAGCTGGAGGGCCAGGGTCACTCCAGGGTCCAACAAGGCACTGACAGGCACCTCTTTCTGTTCTTATGGGAGTTCTGCCTGACCCTCAACACAGTAATGCACCATCCCCACCCCCATAGGAAATCTGCAGAACCCTACCAGGCAGAAGGGGAAACAGACAGAAAATGGTTTCATTGCTGACAGCTTGGCCACATTGAGTCTAAAGCACTTCATCCAAACAACTATCATTCTAGAACTTAGCACCAGGGGACTTGAACGCTCAAAGAATTGCCCAAAGCGAATCAATCTGGAGGAAGCAGACACAGCTAAATATCTTAGTGGTCCCCATGGAGCCAGCCTTAGTTTGACATGATAGACAATCTCAACGACTCACACTTTACTCAGCACAGAACTCTTGGCCAATGCTTCCACCATGCCGTCTTGAAGATAGACACTTGGATTTACTGTGTTGGAGAAACAGATGGCCGTTTCTGGAATGTGGGGTAGGGTGGTCGTAAGAAATGAGCTTTTGGATAATAATCACATGTTTGTCCTCAGAGAACATGGAGAGAAAAACCTCAATGATGTCACAGTGTTGAGTACATATCCACCCCCAGCAGGGTGGCACAGCGTGGTGTTGTTTGTGAAAGGCCACTCTCCCCTCAAACCAGTCAGCAAAACAGAAGTAGCCCTCATTTCCCTCATCGCCACAGACGTGGTGATGTACCACAGATGTGGTTTTAATAAAGGAGGGGACGAATAGTCATAAGAAACACGAGCTCAGAAAAGGAGACCTCTAGGACATTCTGGTTGTGATTGCAAAGAACTCCAGACACACAGAGCTTTGGTGGAATAAAAACAGTGGCGAGGCTGGAAATGTTTGATGGGTTGGGCTGAAAAGCTGTGCCATCTACTTCAGCCATACCCGTGTGTCCTGCCATTCAAACTGACTCAGCTCCTTCTTGGTAACTTATGTGGACCTCTAAGTTCTGTAGGTTCTTTGGCTTCTGCATTCCTCATCTACAGAATGACAGAAGAGGATTCAACCATCTTTAACTGGAGAGCATTGGGCTTACAGGCTCTAGAGCAATGGAACCTTCTAATAATGCAAGGAAGATTCTTCTGCATTCAAAGTTACTTGCAGTCAGTGATGAAATACAAAAACTAGGAAAGGATGCATCTTCTTCCTCTGGATGTACATACTAACATATGCAATTTGGGGATCTTAGAGTTGCCAAAGCTCGAGCTCTGTTGCTTGTTTAAATATCATTAGAATTCATGGACTGCTATCTGGATCTTTCTGCCGAAAATGACTTTCCCACATGATAATCCTAACCTGTTTAAAGAGGGAAGCCCATGCATTTAGTTTAGTAAAAATACCACCCAGTTTTCAAACTTGGTTTATCTTCTCTTTGTCTTCTACATTGAACTTCTTTGGTTCACACTACATTCACCTACTCAGTTCCTAGCACTGGGATTGCCTGATCCCTGACATAACTGTAAATCCTTACTCTTCCTTCAATACCCAGCTAAGATGTCACCTCTAAGAAGTCATCTCCAGTTCTCTCCTAAGGGAGATTGGGCTACTCACTTACTTCTGTTCCAGGCTCTCCATAGATCCTTAATCCTTAAAACAAACTCTGTGTCCTCCATTCTCTCTCACTTAGCTATGAATTCCTTCAGAGTAACCCAGCATGTTATTTTTCTTTATGCTGTAACATATCACATGAAGCTGACACCCCATGAGACTAAAATGAGGATGTTCCCAATATCCTCCTAGAGCTATGTTGGAATTCAGGGAAAGTTTAGACACCCCTTACTTTGGCACCTGGCTTGTGTGACTATTGTCTAGATGTCAATTCTCTTTCTTCTCGGTCAGTAAAGACTCCCAGTACCTCAATGCTCAATATTCTTGTAGTGTTGCAGACAGGTTAGGTCCCAACTGTTTAGTTGGAAGCTGAATTACAGACTCTTTCCTCATGTAGTGTTTGGATACCCAGACCCACCCAGGAAAGCCAATCTGGCTCATAGTGGATTCTGTCATTGCTCTGTAGATGAAAACCCAGCTGCCAAGGAGGATATGGTTTCCATGGGAACACCTGTTATGAATTATAACCTGTGATGTCAGGCACATCTTCATAGGGAGGTGACTGCCGAGCCATGGGCTAGCAGCCTAAGTGACCAAAAACATGCCTGGCTAGTTCCAAGGGTGTCAGGAAGTAACTAGGGGGAGTTTCTGCCACCCTCCTTCCCTGTGTCACCTTGTCCTGCAGCTGTCCATCTGTCATGTACCTCACAACTGTGTGGGGACTTCAAAGGCAGGACATGCCTTTCAGTAACCATTTGCTCAAGAACTTCAAATGGTTTCCTTTGGGAAAGATCTAAATATTGTTTTCTAGTATCTGAGGTCCCCGAGAGTCTGTTTGCCCCATGGCAACCACACGCTGGCTTCTGAAACATACTCTTTCCTCTTTCAATCATCATTGAGTGGGAGAAAAAACACTGTGGCTATGAAGTAAAACCCCAGTTCAAAGCCTGGCCACTACACACAGAAGCAACAGTGACCTTGGACACACAAGGGAATGTCTTAGCTCCATTTTCCTCACCAGTACCTGCCTCATAGGGTAGTTTGGTAAACAAAATAGCCTGAGATAATGTTCTTTATAACTTACTGTTCCTATCTGATGTTAGACCCACAGTTTTTTCTTTCATTATTTATATCACCACACTACTTTAGAACATCATTCACTTACTTGACTCCTTCTTAAACATCTACTTTTTCATTGGTTAGATATAGAAGATACCTTGGTTTACTTCATTTTTACCTCCTAAAGAAAAACATCCACCCCCAGACTAAAATCTGCACTTGCTTGCAGACTGGTTGCAAACATTCTCATATTAGGTTGTCCTGGGATTCATGCTCCCCAAATAGCAGCCGCTGGATATCTCCTGAAATTGTCCACATGAACCCACCAGGTGTGTGCAGTGCCAAAGGACCTCAGGTGGCATTCCACAGATGCTGGCCACATGATTTTAGTTGTTTTTGTTCTAGACAAAGTCTCTCGCTGGCCTGGAACTCATCAAGTAGGCCAGGGGCACTAGCCAGGAAGCCCAAGGAGCCTGTCTATCTTCACCTCCCCAGCACTGAGACGATAAGTGTGCTGCCCCACAGCTGTGTTTGTTGGGTGTGTGATGTGAGGACTGGCTTGCTGGGGTCGACAATAAGCAACTGCTGTGTTTTCCAACCAAGTGAGATGTCATACGGAGCAAGGATTTGTCTATCTTGAAAAGTCCTTCCATATTGCACAGCAGCATCCTTAGAGAGTTCACACACACTTGTGTATGGATGGCCTCTCCTCAACCCCCTCAAAGCCACACTATTGCAAGACTCCACAGCCAGGACCATATTGGCTCATAAACAACCCTATGATTCTGTTCTGCACAACTCTTTTGCTTGTTTTCTTGAGACAGGGTTTCTCTGTGTAGCCTTGGCTGTCCTGGAACTCACTTGGTAGCCCAGGCTGGCCTCAAACTCACAGAGATCCACCTGCCTCTGCCTCCCGAGAGCTGGGATTAAAGGTGTGCACCACCACTGCCTGGCTCTGTTCTACAGGACTCTTGTGGACTACGTCCAGTCTGCAGGCAAAGGTATGGAGTGGCAACTACAGACACTTGTGTTCTGGTCCCCAGACTTGTGGTGACTGAATAGCTGTGGCTGAAAGTCCTTGTTCCTGACCCCATCTCTATCTCCTCTTATCAGCCAGGACCACACTGTCCTTAACGTTATACTATCATTTTCAAACTTAGTTATGTCTCTACTAATAGACAAGAGCTATAAATAATTTCATATTGCTTCAACTTTTAAAAGTATATGCAAATCATACAATAGTACATGTATAAGTCAGAAACAATTTTTAAAATTGATCTTTTGGGTTTTTTTGGTCCATGCTGCTACATATGGATCTAGTTTTGTCTGTGTTTTTTAGTGTGACTCTGAACTTCATTACACGCATAACTTACAACTTATTTATCCATTCTCTTGAGGACGGACACTGAGAAGTGTGTTTTTAGTTACTCGTGATTATCAACAGCACTGCTGGCCACATTACTGAACTCGTCTCTGTATACAGATATGCTAGACTTCCTTTGGACAGTGTGCGTTTCCCCAGCTCCTTTGACTGACTCTCATGGTCTACTCCACACAAAACAAAGCATGTATGCATACACGCACAACCCGGAGCTGTTTTAAGAAATAAGATATTGTTCTTACTGTATCCTGTGTCCTTGAATTCACCCGATCCCACTTTAGTTTATATTTTAAATGTCAGTAAAAACCCACTGGACTCATTTTGTGATACGATAACAAGCCTCAGGTATCTACCAAGACCTGGGATTGCAGACTGGCTAGAGGTCTATGCTAGGTAAAGCTCAGCCTGTCTATGACAGAATGCTACTTGAAATCACTCTGCAACTGACCGACAAAACCAACTACACCACCCAGGTCCCTACTGCATACAGTCTTCCAGCAAAGTCCCAGACGGACCTCTCTCACCAGGCTCTCTAAACACACTGTCAACACTCACCAATTAGCGACCTGGCTGGTCACCTTCCTGCCCCCACAACACCCTCTGTTTGTTCTTCTCAGGCCTCAAATGGTGCTCCCCACCTTCCTCTTCTTTTCTCTCCTTTTCTGGATACTCGATACCCATTTCCCCACATGTAACCATCCCACCCCAGCCCCACGCTGCCTCCAGCTTCAGCTCCAGTTGAAAGCATTCTTTCCCATTTCCTCCCGTCAATGCTGTCCTACTTCTCCCAGTGACAAGATTCTTTTTAAAATATTTACTATGACTCTTAAAATTTCCCTGATTTATTTCATGTATGAGTGTTTGCCTGCATGTATGTATATGACCACATGAATGCAGTGCCCACAGAGGTCAGAAGAGGGCACCAGATTCCCTGGCAGTGGCAGAGCTAATGGTTATGAACCACCAGGTGGGTGCTAGGAACTTGACTGAGTCCTCCTCAAGAGCAGCAAATGCTCTTAACCACTGAGCCATCTCTCCCGCTCCAAGTGATAGGATTATTTTTGTGAGGGGTGTATGTGTGTTAAAGACAGGGTTTCTCTGTGTAGCACTGGCTGTCTTGGGACTAGCTCTGTAGACCAGGCTGGCCTGGAACCCATAGAGATCTGCTTGCCTCTGCCCTCCAAGTGCTGTAATAAGTAATAAGACTCTTGATAGTAGAGGCCGGCTTCAGGGAATGCTCCTGCCTCAGCGCCATGAGGCATCACTCTTGAGTTGGAAGACCCACATCCCAGCCGCTGTGTTTGTTCTCTGGTTTGTCTTTTAGCCACTCTGAGCTCCGGTTTCCTCATTTATGAGAAGAAAATGTGGTTTTAAAAGTGTGAAACCATGTTGCTGTTTATTTCTTGTGTGTTGTGTGTGTGGCATGGCACATGTACAGGCAAAGGACAACTTTCAGGAGTTGGCACTCCTCTCCCACCATGTAGGTCTTGGGGAATCCAACTAAGACTCTCAGGCTTAGCAGTAAGGCTCTTTACCTGCTGGACCAGTTTGCCATCCGTGAAAATGTGGAAGGGAAAGAAAGAAAGAAAGAGAGAGAGAGAGAGAGAGAGAGAGAGAGAGAGAGAGAGAGAGAGAGAGAGAGAAAAGAAAAGAAAAGAAAAGAAAAGAAAAGAAAAGAAAAGAAAAGAAAAGAAAAGAAAAGAAAAGAAAAGAAAAGAAAAGAAAACAACAAAACCTTTAAAATGAGAAGCAAGGTCCCAGCTGTGGAAACACACTGAAAACTCTCAGGGGCAGAAAAGGACGAGGTGCATCTCCCATCTCCCATGGCATCTCCCATCATTCCCTGCTGGCCCTGGGCACAGTGGGTGCTATAAGCTCCTTGGTTTGAGAAGCTGGCCTTCAGATATACAAACAGCTCCAGGAAAGAGATCTGGAATAGTGTAGAAGGCAGAATTCTAAGATGACCCCCACAGCCCCTGCTCTGATGTCAGGCACAGCCTGGGTTGTCTAAGGCTGTGGTCAAGATGGAGTTTAATCTGTGGCTAGTTGTGACAAATGGTACCGTCACTCTTCATAGATGCAGATTATCTCGGTGACTTGAGCCAGTCACATAGCTCCTTCAAAGGCAGAGACTGGGGCTGCAGTGACGGCGCAGATGGGAAAGTTTTTACCTCAGTTTGATCCTCAAAAACCCACATTAAAAGAGCTGGGTATGGTGGAGCCCACTTAGAATCTTAGTGCCAATGGGGTGAATACAGGCAGATTATTCAAGCTTTCTAGTGGGCTACCACAGCCCACTTGGTGAATTCCAGGCCAGTGAGAGGCCCTGTCTTTAAAATAAAGAGGGGGGAAGATTGATAGAAGAACACCTGATGTTTTCTCTTGATCTGCACACAAGTGTACCTACCCCCCAAATGTGAACCTGTTCACACATACACACACTCATACCCACACATACCCCAGGGAATTTTCTCTTGCTGGTCTCAGGGTTGAGCACGAGATGGGTTTGCCACACTGTTTCTGGTTTGAAAATAGAAAATGCCAGGTGATGAGGGAGGTGAGCGACCTTTAGGACTCTTAGAGCACCCCTCAGCAGTCAGCCATCAAAGAAATAAAACCCCTAGTCCTTCAGCTTCGAGCAATGAATCCTGCCAGGGACCAGTGAGCTTCCAGAGAGATCCAAAGCTCCAGATGAGCATGGCTGCCCTGGCGGACACCTTCATTTTAGCCTATTGAGATCCTGAACAAGAAACACAGCCACTTAGGGCCTTAAGGGAACAATGGTATAATACAGTTATATTGAAGGGGGTGATGGCGAGACACCAGAAGAGGTGGCCCATGACCCATAGTTCCTCCATAGAAATAAATATGTAGCATCTATCCATGGACAAAAGTGACTTCACAGAGGCTTTGGTACCCAAGTAGAAGGCTGTGAAATCCTATTGGAGCTTAGAACCAAAAGGGATGTTTGAGAAGATCCCATGGTCCCAGCTGTGGACTAGAAGCAGCATAGTCTTCCTCTGGACTGAGCTTCTGGACTGACACCATCAGAAGAAACTGATGAGGGACCAGTAACCTACCTGTGCGGGCCACTCTTATGTCACCTTGACACAAGCTAGAGTCATTTGGGAAAACAGAACTCAACTGAGAAAATGCCACCACCAGACTGACCTATGGGCAAGCTCATGGTGATTTTCTTAGTGATTGATGTGGGTGGCCCCAGCACATTTGTGGGTGGCACCACCCCTGAGCAGGTGGTCCTGGGTGATACAGGAAAGCAGGATGAGCGAGCCTTGGGGAGCAAACCTGTAAGTAGCGTTCCTTCACAGCTCTGCATCACCTCCTGCCTCCAAGGTTCCTGCCTTGAGTTCCTGCCCTTACTTCCCTGGACTACAAGCTCTAAGATGAAATAAACCCTTTCTTCCCCACGATGCTTTTGGTCATGGCGTTTTTGTCACAGCAGTGGTCCCCCTAACTGAGACATACCTGACTAGTGAAGTGCCTGATAGCAGAAAGGAATCACCTTAAAGGAGCTCAACAAAGAGCCTAGACTGACAAGCAGACGACATCAGAAACACAGTGCACGGAAGTGCCATGTTTAGAAAGAGAGGCCTAGAGCTGAAAAATCCAGCTATTGAACTAAAAACCACAACAATAAGGAGTTTCAGCAGTAGACAATAGAGCATGTAAACCAGGGAACTCGAAAAACTGGTCATTTGCAATGATCATTTAGAGAAACAAAAATTTAAAAACCAAGAATGACAAAGAGCGAAGAAAAGCCTAAAGGAATTGGAGCTTCAACTTAACCTGTGAGCTACAGGGACCCCACGAGGAGCAGAGGGAGAGAGAGAGAGTTTAGTCAATGATATGATGCCAAAGGGGTGCAGTGTCTCATGCATCATAGTTTACAAAGCCTTTTTCATTGTGAAATCTTCCCCCACACATTTAATTCCACCTCCACCTCCACCACCTTCCACAAGTGCTGGGGAGCAGAGCCATCACATTAGCATAAGGGAAACTGGGAATGGGGAGGCAGAAGTCTCTGTGAATCTGCCTACCCTTTGTTGTTAAGTCAGATGGATTTGTTTCTAAAGACAGGGTCTCACTATCTAGCCTCGGCTAGCCTGGAACATTCTATGAAGACCAGGCTGACTTGAACTCATAGAGATCTGACGGCCTCTGCCCCCTGTGCCACCATGTCCTGCACTAAGGAATTTAAAAGAGAGAAATAATTACTATCTATTTTCACTACAACTTCACACATCACATAATTCTAACATCCCCAAAACATCAGAGAGGATACAGATCCAGAATAGGAGGTAACTGTATACAAATGCATAACCTTAGCTTCCTGTAAGACTAATAGTTTTCATTATGACACTTGCTCAGGGCACTGAGGTGCCTTGGGAACCTCTGATTTACACTGTAAGTACTTTGCAGGCAAGGCGAGTCCTATACAGCAACTCCTCTCTTTTTTCATGGCCTTGTCAAAAACTTGTACATACAATCCCATGTAACAGAGATACATGTTTTACACTGAATGGGGGGGGTATGCATAAATTTTCCACAGAGGGCTGGAGACAGGGCTTGGTGGTTAAGAGCACTTGCTGCTCTTGCAGAGAACCAGAGTTCTGTTTCCAGCACTCACAGGGCAGCTCACAACCTTCAGGAACTCCAGTTCCAGGGGAACTGACACCCTCCTCTGGCCTTTGAGAGCACCACACATGTGGTCCACATACCACACAGGCAAAACGCTCATATATGGAATTTAAAAAACAAATAAAATCTTAAATTTTTTTTCCATATTCTGGAAAGAACCCATGCAATCAGAACTGTTTTAGAGCTAAAACAAGACAACGTCCTCTAGTCGTCATAAAGGTAACTG
This sequence comes from Peromyscus leucopus, assembly GCF_004664715.2. Classification (NCBI taxonomy): domain Eukaryota; kingdom Metazoa; phylum Chordata; class Mammalia; order Rodentia; family Cricetidae; genus Peromyscus; species Peromyscus leucopus. The sequence goes on along the minus strand of NC_051069.1, from coordinate 12,811,245 downwards.
CAGGCTTCAATAGACAATTTCAAAACACAAATCCTTCTAGAACAAGGGCAATTTAGGTGTGCATTTTGTCTCATTGCAGGATGTTCAATATAGTCTACTAAAAGCAATCCGCATGTCCTAGTCTTCAGTACATTTCTGGATATATGAAAGCTTTCATTTTCCTTGTGCATTTTCTTCCATAATTATTATTTTCCTGCAAAGGTTAACACAAAGACCCAGAACTGCTCCATGAGTAGAAAGTAAGAGACTACAGATTGTCCATTCCTAAATAGGACATCTGTATCACACTCCTCCTCCCAAGGCTCAGGGATCCTCATGGAGGATGGGGAGGAAAGATGGAAAGGGCCAGAGGTGCTGGTGTCTATAAGAGACACAACAGAACACACAGGAACTTACAGCAATTAGGATAGCGTGCAGAAGACCAGGGCAAGCTCAAGCCAGACAAAAATCTCAGCAGGGAAAGGGGCGGGAGGAAGGAAGTCCCGCCCCCCACCCAAGCATCCATTGACATTTGATAGCTTCTGGGAGAAGGAGAATCATTTTCTTTAAGGGTGTGACCGGTGGTAGGTTGACCAAGCTCCATAGCCAGCTCCACACCCAAGAGTATTTGGGAAACAAATTGGACTGAATAGGTTGAGAGAGAGAGAGAGAGAGAGAGAGAGAGAGAGAGAGAGAGAGAAGAGAGAGAGAGAGAGAAGCACACCTCAAGTCAGGTGGGGCAGTCTGTGAAGGTACAACTGGGAGGCATTGGGTGGGGGGGGGATTGGCAATATAATCAAAATCAAATTCTCAAAGAATTAACAAGAATATTTAAAAAATAGACTTAAGACAATTTACAAAAGTATACAGTGTGATAAAAGAGATTTAAAGTAAATAGGCAGGAGAGCCATTGAAATCATCAAGAAGCTAAAACCAGCCCCAAGGCTCACATCCCAAGTCTTCCTACTTGCTGACAGGGGGCCAGAACTTGAAGCTTCCCAGTAAACAGCCTGAAGACATCGGTGGGATGGGACGGTGGCTCAGCTGGTGATGGAGGGACCACTGCTCTGGCTCCAGGTTGAACGGCACTCACCCTTTAGCCAGGCTGACAGAGGGGCTGCTCAGCACAGTGGACGCATACTGATGCCTACTATGCACCCTGGTAGGAGAAGAAGGGAGCGCATGTCTTTGCATGTTTACAGTTAAGTCCTTGCTTGCCCGAACCACAGAGATTCTCTCTGGTTCCTGAGATCCCTCAGAGGAGCATCCATAAAGCATGGAAGGTCCTTCATGGCGCAGACATTTATTAGGCACCTTGCTTGTTCCAGGCTTCTAGTAGGGCCTGGGGATACAGTGAAAATCAAAGGTAATCAAAGCCACACAATTAGTATTAGGTTTCTAAATGAAGTCACAACTCGTGAGACCACAAGAGATCAATCAGGCCTCATACTGACATTTATTATGGGCCATAATCCTTCAGAAACAGTTGATTCATAACCTCCCCCCACGGCAACGGCACACACGTGAATGAACATATTGTAGAGGGGAAATTAGATTATCCAATTCCCTAGAGAGTCATTAATTTATACAGTGGGTTTCAGGAAATATTTTTACATTAAAACAGTATGGTGTTTAACTTATTTCACAGGTGGCATTTGAGGGAAGAAGGGACCCATTGACTAGACCCAAACTATGCAATTCACAAAGCAGAGATTAAAGTTTAGAAGGGTCTAGAAACATTCCATTGGCCAGTCCACTCTGACAGCCGAATACCTTCTCAAAAGTCACACTCTGGTTTTTGTTCTTGGCTTAAAAAAAAAAAAATAATAATAGAGTGTGCTGGGTACTTGGCTTTAAAAATCAATGAAACTCATCTGTGTCCTTCCGAAATGTCTTTTTCATGGGGTCTGTCTCCTGTTCTCACTGCCACTGTCCTTGGCATCTATTGCCTGAATTTTCAGAACAGCCTCTTTAATGTCAGAAAATATTGAGTGCCTGGTGTGTATCAGGCACTGGGCAAGGCTATGGGTCAGTAGTCAACAGAAGCAACTGTGCTCACAAGACTCAGAGTCTTCACCTACCAGTCGTCCCCAGAAACCCTCAATTCTCTCAATTCTGCTGCCCATTGCTCCTTGCAGATGCCGCGGTGACCTTAAGTTCTGCCTCGTGTCAGCCTCCACTTGCAGCATGGTACAACTGCACATGTCCTTGAGAGGAAGCTGCCCTCATCGATGTAGCATCAAAGACCTCTTGGTGTCTGTCTTCAGCACAATTACCAGTGTAACCCTAGTCAAGTCTTCACAGGCGTCCTCAGCCTGGCCAGAACAGAGCTCTGGCACACACCCAGTCCAGCTGGGTTCCCTTTTTCAGGGCAGTTGGTCTTTCCTTCTCCACCCACTTCATTTTATCTTTAAATAACTAGATTGAGGGAGATGGTTCAGCTGAGGGAGTGCTCGTCTTGCAAGCATGAGGACCTCAGTTTGATTTCCCAGAACCCATATGAGAAAAGCTGGGTGCACTTGCAATCGCAGTACTGGGGAGACAGAGGAGGATCGCTGGGGCTCACTGGTCAGCTAACCTAGTCTTCCTGTGAGTTCAGGCCGGCAAGAGGTCCAGTCTTACAAACAAAGGTGGATCACATTTGATGAATACCTCCAGAGATGGCCTCATGGTCTCTACATACTCACATACATGTATGTATTTACTTACATATATATGTACCCTTCATACACATGTACCTACACACACACACACACACACACACACACACACACACAGCCTTTCTTGGGGACCCCTCTCCCCAGTCTTTCATACCACCTCCAAAGAGTACCCCTTAGATTAGCCTGCGACACTGAGGCTGCCTCCTGAGTTCAGAATTGTTATCAGGCACGATGTACACTTAGTCCCAGGGTCCCCGTCACTCTCCCCAAAGGTAAGCCAGGATCTTAATTTCCCTATCCTTAGAGCCAGCCTTGTGCCCAGTGTGCACTGTACGGTCTGGGTGTGGCCACCAGGCAACAGTGGCTGACTTGAAGGTGGGTTGGAAGTAAAAAGGTGGAAACTAGGAGAAACTTTGTGCATAGAAAGGGGTTAAAATAATGGCCTACCTCATTCACCTGACTGGTGTATGCCTCCTGACAGCTCAGTGACATGGGATAATTGTTTACAGAATCCCATAGATATTATCTCTCAAATGCAAATTCACATTAATTGGCAAGTATTGAGGATAAATAACTATGAACAAACACACTTTTAGGTTATTATTTGTGTGCATGTGCATAGTTTATGTGTATGGAAGTGTTTGGGCCTCTGGATGCAAAGAGGCCAGTGGAAGATGCTGAATGTCATGTTCTATCAGGCCCTCCTTTAGTCCCCTGGGACACTGACCCTGGAGGTAGGCTGGACGCCAACGCATCCCAGTGATGTGCCTGGCTCTCTGCCAGACTCCCAGAGGTCAGATTACAGGTGCACATGCAGTCATGCTGGCTTTAACAAGCATACCATCTATCTATCTATCTATCTATCTATCTATCTATCTATCTATCTATCTATCTATCTATAATATAGCTATCATATATCTATCTGTTTTTCTATCTATTTACTTGTTTGTTTATTTGGGAGTGGGGATGGTACATGTGCCAGGAAGCATATATAGAGGTCAAAGGACACTCACAGGACTTGGTTCTCTCCTTTCACCTTGTGTGTTCTGGGGAGCAAACTCAGGCCATCAGGCTTGGCAAGAACCTTATTGGCTGAGCCTTCCTCTGGCCCCGACAACACACTTTTACAAATCCAAAATACTAATGGCAGAAGCAGGAGAGATGGCTCAGTGGTTATGAGCATTGACTGCTCTTACAGGGGGCCCGTGTTCAGTTCCTAGCACCCACATGGTGGCTTACAACCTTTTATAATCCCAGTCCCAGCAACTGATACACCCTCTGGCCTCCATGGATACCAAAAACAGCCATACACATAAAATAAATAAAATTAAAAAAATAAAAATACTAACACCAGTAAGCTTATTGTAGTGAGACTGTATTTGAATTCATTATACTATTCTAAATTCTTCCCTATAATGTCTGTCTGTTCTTTTCTGTCTCTCTGTCTCTTTTTCTCAACAATTACTATAAGTTACAGTTACAATAAAAGCCAAATACTCTAAAAAGAAGTCAGACTGGCAGAGAATGAAGTGGGTAAAAAAAATCGACTCTGCTAAGTTGCTGAGGAAAGAAACTCAGAGATACCACCCAGGTTGTTCCCGGATGTCATGCTAGCTAACAAGATGAGCTGCTCATGGTCACCCAGGCAGCTGGCTGTACTGCCATTGTCAAGGCGGACAGAGAGATGGCCATGTGAACGTGTAATACCGTAGGACTGGGGTGATGGCTCAGTTGGAAAAGTGCTTGCTGAACAAGCCTGAGGACCTGAGTTCAGATCCCAGCACCCACGTCATAAAAAGGCCAGGCTCAGCAGCATGCGTCTGTAATCCCAGAGCTGGGGCAGACACCGGAGGGTCCTGGACCTCCTGGTCAGCCGCTCTAGCTGAGTCAGTGAATTCCAGGTTCAGCGAAAGAGGAGGTCCCCCCAAAAAATACAGAGGAGAGTGATAAAGGAAGACACAATATCGACCTCTGACCACCATCCATGTGTGTTCACACAGACATCCCACACACACAAGTGCACTCATATGTAGATAAATGAACATGCACACACACCTACACACATGAGTGAAATGTTGTACAGTATAGAAAGACACACACAAGCGCAATATCAGGCAGTATAGAAACACACGCACATAAATGCAATTATTATACAGTACAGAACGACACACAAATATATACACAAGGGCAATATTATATAGTATAGAAAGATGCATACATACACACATGTGCAGTATTATACAGAATGGAAGAGTCAGCACATATGGAAGACAAGAGTACCTGTAGACCATGGCAGGAATGTCTACAGTTTCTTCTGCATCCTTTGCAAGGATACTCATCTCCATCTCTCCTGCAGGGCTACAGGAGAATCCTGTTCACCATAAGTACTCAAAATGTGTTCTAGGGGATAAATTCAGGCTTAAGAAGAAAACAAAACCAAACCATCCAGACAGCTGAGGATTTGGTGAGGTGACCTTCCCTCACTGCAACGGGAACATGGAAATCACATTTTGAAATAGAAGCCTGGGGATCTCTTTTTTCCATTAAATAAGGAATTTCTTGGGATTTGCTAAACATTTCTGTTTTATTCAATGCAGAAACTTTAAGGCACCAGGGGTGCCAGGAACAAACCTGGGGCCTTAAGCCTAGGATGGTGTTTGTTTATCTGGGCACAGGAAACCAGCACACAGAGTTCTGCACCCCTGCTCCCCCCCCCCCCCCCGAGGGAAACCCTTCCACGGAGGCACAGGGAAGAATGCAAGATAGTGAGTATGGATCCTTGGGCTCAGAGTTCTTGTTTGTTTGTTTTTGTTGAGTTCTGCACCAGGTCTGACTCCAGTGTCTGGAGCTCTCCACTTTGACTCTTGCTCAGATAATCCACGGAAGATAAAGCATCTGTCAAGTGGCAACAAAATATGTCCTGTGGGCGCCTTGGAAACACCCTGTGAGCACCTGGGCTCACACTGAGTTCTGGCTTCTCTCAGCCTGTGAGACTCGGCCTCCCTGGCCTGGAGCAGGCTGAGGCAGTGGAGAAGGGTAAGTGATCCAGATACATCGAGTCCTACTGCAGAACAACCGCTAATGTGAAAATAACTCAGAACACCCTGGAGTGTAGTCTGGGAAACCGCCTGGAGCCACAGAGACACTAGGCTGTGGCAGCTGGAATGAACCTTCCTGGGTAAGTTGTCAACCCTCTCGCTTTCCAGCTGAAGAGGGCACAGTCCTGAGAAGAGAAGGGACTTGCCAGGCCCTACAATGTCAGTTAACGGCAGACCTAAGAACAGACCCCCAAAGCCAAATGTTCCTATTTTTAACACCAGGGGCTTGCTCTCTGCCATGATTACTATTGAGTGTCATCTTGACTGGATCTAGAATCCCCCGGGAGACACACCTCTGGGCCTGTCTGTGAGGGACTTTCCAGACTGAGTTAACTGAGGTGGGGAGACCCGTGCTAGTCGTGGGTGGTGTCAGTGCGTTGGCGGGGTTCTACGCTGAATTCAAAGGAAAAAGCAAGCTGAGGTCCAGCATTTGTTTCTCTCTGCTTCCTGACTCTGGATCCAGTGTCACCACTTCCCAGCTGTGATGGACTGTGGCCCTCAAACTGTGAGCCAAATAAGCCCTTCCATCAACAAGAAAAACCATAAACACATCCCTTAAATGATGAAGTGGTAGAAAAGGCTATCAGAAAGTTCTGGATTCACAGTCCAGGTCACCATTGATAAGGAGTGTGATCTTACTTCCCTCGTGTGTTATGAGTTTAATTGGAAATATTCCCACAGGTTTGTATTTGGAGCGTCTGTTCCCTAGCTGGCTGGTGGTGTTATTTGGGAGGCTGTGCAACCCTTAGGAGGCGGGGCCTAGGGGGGGCAGAAGGAGGTCACCAGGGGTGAAACTTTCAAAGTTATTATACCCAGCCCCTGGTTCCAGTCTTGGGCTTTCTACTTCCTGATCTGTTGCATGTGTATACTGACTAGGCCATGTTCCCACTGCCACAGAACAACTAAGTAAGAACAATCATCTTCTATGAAACATCAATTCTGCTTTCAAGATATAAGCAGCTGATGCATAGCATGTTTGTGTTGTGATTATGTGGGTGAAGATCACGGTTCACACAGGAGAAGTGCTTCAGCTGACGTTAGGTTACGTGGCTTGAGTTCTCAAGAATGGCTCTGACTCCCGCAATCAGAGGGAACCGCCCCTCATGCCCTGTTTCACTCCTTCAACCTGCCTAGCTCAGAAGCTCTCCTCAAAGGAATGCGCTTTGTTTTTCTGCCCTACAAGTTGCATATTTGAATATATTGGCTTCTTTGTTTTCACTACTAGGAAACTCAGAGCAAAACCCCCCATCTCTCTCCAGTAGTGACCTGGTGGCATGGGTTTTTGACATGAGTATTATTTGTATCTTACTTTTGTTCTACCTGTTTCTCCTTTACTGCAGTTTCCCTTCCTTACTGTTGACCTACATGCTATATTCACTTAATTAAAAAAGGTTGCCTCAAGTCGTTTTTAGAAGGAAGTCTCATAAGCAAATAAGTTTTGAGAGCTGATCAGTCACCACTGGCGGTCACAGAGAAGGGACACAAACAAGGGCTGGCAGGATGGTCCAGCAGGATGAAGACACCAGCTTCAAAGCACGATGACCTGAGTTTCATCCCTGGGTCCCACATGAAAGAAGATGAGAACTGACTCCTGCAATGTGTCCTCTGACCTGCACACATGTGCCATGGCACACACATGTGCACTCACAAACACACACAACAGATGTAAACAAACAAGAGTAGAATTTACCTTTTAAAGTCCCCCCATTCCCTTCCTTATTTTTTCCTCCTTTTAACTCTTACACGTGTGATATTTTCCTTGAAATACAAAACCAAATGGCTAAGAAAACCTTTGTGTGGGTCTGCCCCACATCTGTGAGCACTGGAGGACGGAATCGACATTCCTTCAGAGCTTTTGACCAGTGAAGAAAACAACAGACATTTTGAATGCTTCACTGTCAGGTCACATTTTATCCTGGAGGCCTCTAGCCATGCATCTACTTTTAGAAAGGAAAGCATGTAGGAGAGAGGACAAGGAATATTCAGATGGGGTGAAATAATTTCCATTTTCTCCCCATATGAAAGTAATGCATTTTTATTAAAGAAAATTGCTACATACTATGCAGATAAGCAGTGAAAAAAATTGATAAAAATCATGGACAGAAGGAAATATTTTAAACATTAGCTAAGGGGGGCATATGAGATTACAGCTATGGAAAGTTCTGGAGGCCACCGCTGCTGGTACTTGTTTTTGTTTATTTTTTATTTTTTTGCTTCGGTCTTTAGAAAGGGTTTTGAATTCTACCACACCAAAACTAAGAATCAGGAGACTCAGTCTGGCTCTGGGGGACTCTTACAGCATCACTCATGTGATGCCAGAGTCTCTTATTTTATAACATTGGGGGAAGAGAGACATTCTGCTTCTGTAGTCACTTTGAAGAATACATTCGCTTAACTTAATTTGCAGTTCTCTATGAGTCAGTTCACACTGACAGCCTGGGCAAGAACCTGGTGGTTTTTTTTTTTTTTTTCACGAAGTCAGGATCTTGAGGATGGAGATCAGGGACTCTGATTTTAAAGCTTAAATTTGTATAGAACAAGAGAAGATCCAGGAGTGTCGTGGGCACTGTGACTAGCCCCAGGTTTTCCTCTTTTTTTGCTGAGTCACTCGTTTTTATAATTCTTTGTACCTATTCTATACCAATAAAAGGACTTGAGGGGTTTTCAAAGGCATACCAAAATCAGATAGAGATAAATATACAAGAAAAGTGAGGGGCAAGGAAAGCAAGGAAGAGAAGTAGAGGAGAGTGAACAAAGATTCACCCTAGAGATCATGTCAGTAGTCAGAAGTGGGCTACAGAGTGGTCTGGGCTTCTAAATGACCAAAGTGAAGAAGCAGACACAATGAGTCATCAAAATCAGGGTTTGTAGATAAGCCTGCATAAGCTTTGCACACTTATGTGTGAGCACACACACAACACACTCACAAACAATATACATACTACACCACACACACACACACACACACACACACACACCTGTTCAAGCACACCCACCCACACCATACACATACCACACACACACACCACAACAACCCCCCACACCTCCACATGACACATAGATATTCTTGTTGCAGAATATTTAACTATAAAAAGATGTATTGCATTTATGTTGCAGAATATTTGTTTAACTATGTAAAGATGTATTATATTTGTTTAATTATGTAAAGATGTGTTGCAGTTTAACCTTGCCTGCCTAAGGCACCTGATTGGTCTAGTAGAAAGCTGAATAGCCAATAGCAAGAGAGGAGGTACAGGCAGACCTTCCAGACAGTGAGAGTAAGTAAGAGAAGGAATTTAGGTCTGAGAGAGAAAGAAAAAGAGACACCAGGGAGATGCCAGGGGCTAGCCAGCAGACATGGAGGAAGCAGGAAAGTAGGACATACAGAATGAAAGGAAAAGTAAAAAGCCCTGAGGCAAAATGTAGATGAATAGAAACAGGTTAAATTAAGTTAAAAGAGCTAGTGGGACAAACCTAAGCTAAAGCCAAGCATACATAATTAATAATAAGTCTGTGTGTCTTTATTTCGGAGCTGGTTGGTGGCCCAAAGAAAATTCCAACTATATATTCTGGCTTTCCTGGTTTTTACTGTTGATGGAGCCTCCTCTGCGGACCCTTGTGAATGGCTCTATCATTGCTCTGCCTCATCCCCTGTATTCTGTCAACAGTGAGCTCCTGAGAAGTTTTCAGGGATGACCTATGGCTCTGTCTGGGAGTGAGTTGGAGGTGACCTGTGGCTCTGTCTGGGAGTGAGTTGGAGGTGACCTGTGGCTCTGTCTTGGAGTGAGTGATGGCCTGTCGGAGAGTTGGAGGTGACCTGTGGCTCTGTCTGGGAGTGAGTACTGGTCTTAGAGTGGAGTGACCTGTGTCTTCTTGAGTTTGTGACCTGTGGCTCTGTCTGGAGTGAGTTGGAGGTGACCTGTGGCTCTGTCTGGGAGTGAGTTGGAGGTGCCCTGTGGCTCTGTCTGGGAGTGAGTGCTTGTCTGGGAGTGAGTTGGAGGTGCCCTGTGGCTCTGTCTGGGAGTGAGCTGGAGGTGGAGTGGAAAGGCTCCTGAAGCAGCTCTCAGCTGGAAAAGGTATGGATGGGTAAGTATGACATCATTTGTGCTTCTCCATGGGATAATTCTGAGTTCTGAGCTACACTACCTCCCAGAAGTCTCCACAAAATAGAGCCTGGGTGTCTACAGTGGCCACTGTGGGATAAACCTCTGTATTGATACCTTCTCTGTCTAAATAGTGTGTTCCTGGGGAAAAAAAAACCGGGAACTGAATGGAGACTTGGGGTTCCAGTCGACAGTGGTTCCAACATGGCTCAGCACACAGTGGTGATCAAAACACACTATCTCCTATGCACAGCCTCTTGACTGCCAAGGGCAGATACACATGATCAATGTCAAGGCTATAGCCAACACCATTCTGGTGAGAACCCATTTTATAGAATGAACTTGTAGCATCACTGTGTGAAGCTGAACCACTAGCTTCATTTAGCCTGCAGTTTCCTAGTCTATCTGTGTTTCTGCTCTCCACCACCCCCACATGGCTCTCTAAGTGTCTCTCTTTCTCTACACCTGCTCCCCCAGCCAAGGTCTATATATGCTGATATATATATATAGTTTTGAACTCTATATAGCTGAGATTGACCCTGAACTCTTCCTGTCTCTACCTCCTTAAGTGCTGATCACACGTGTGTGCCACCACACCTGGTTGTGAATGATGCCAGGGATTGAACCTGGGGCTCTGTGAATGTTAGGTGAATACCACCAATTAAGCTATACCCTGGGCCAACTTACTCTAGCATCTAACAAGAGATGACTGACTGAAATCCCTTCACATACAACACGCTCCATCTGCATGAGTTCAAGTGCTTGGTGAGGAAAAAAACCAATCACAATGTTTTTTCCCTGGTGTGCATGAGCCTTCAGGGTGGGAAGCTACAAGGTGGCCTCAGGGGAGAGGAAAACCAGTGTCTGGAGTGACTACCACATCTCTCAGTGGAAGGCCTACAAGAGGTGGTGTGGGGAGGGACAGGGCAGTCACTGTGGGGCCAGGGGGCATGAGGGCAATCTGTAAATAGCAGGGCCTTCGGAGGCTTGGCAAAGCACAAGTGGCACCATCTGCCTGGAGGACAAGTGAGGATAGGCAGAATGTCCTGAGAGCAGCATCTATACCAGGAGCTCTGGGTGCAGGATGCTGTCATGCAAAATGTGTGAGAACATGGAAGAATCTTAACCCCGCCCCTTGGCAAATCATATTCGGCACATTACTTCTTTAACCCCGAAGTGTGATATTAATCTCTATCACGGAGGACCATGGAGGAGATTACATGAGGACATCTAGTCCCCAACCACAAAGTAGACGTCCCGTCAGCTCTGAGGTTCCTGTTTGTTGGCTGATACTTAGGACAGGAAACACAAGGGCACCATCTTGGGCCACAGACGTGCCAATACTTTAAAAGTAAGCATTTTCCTCACAGCTATTTCAGACCTACTTTGCATTTTGATTTGATTAAATCCCTGTAAAGAGAAAACATGTACAACATTCAGATTATGTACTCTTATAGAATAACCATGCCTTAGGGTACTTGAATTCACTATTGAATTTCAGGGGAAACAAAGAAAAGAGAAAAAAAGAAAGAGAAAGAACTCTAAAATAAAACCAAATGAAATGCTTTGTTTGCTACTTAAGAGTTAGCTGTTATTACTGAACGGTTCTCCGCTTTGGACTCCAGATTTCCTGTAACGAAAATTGAGGTGGCAACTGGCCAGATGCACCTAAAATGCTATTCTTTTGGGTCTTTTGGTCTCTTTCAGTTCTAGGACCCGCTGAGAAAGCAGAGAAACAAGTCCTTTATGTGGTAATAAAGAGCCACTTCAGTGCGTCATTGTCACACTTGTGTGTTGAGGACCTCTGAAGCCCGCTTAGCCCTGCTAACCCCAATGATTCCCTTGGTTTTTTTTCTTCGTCAATAAATTAGAGAATGTTTTCCACCTTGTCACCATTCTGCTGTAATTTATTGTCCTGCGGTCTCAGAGGTTCATTCAAGGCCCAGGAAAATCTGTCTGCTAGTCCTTGAAGATTCACTGCAGTGTTTGTTTGTAATTAAACTTACAAGAGTCCTGTGAGCAGAAATCGGAGATAGTGGGTCTCTGCCGTCACTCCCAGCCAGTCTTCCCAGGCTCAGCCCCAGGTCTGTGAATCAGCCTGCAGAAGTCTCTTGCTATCTCATCTCTGTGCTGTGCAATTAGTTCCTTGATAATGGACTTTGAAAATTCTAATTGTCAGCTTCAGGGAGTTGAGCAGTGGCTTATGTCAGGTAGACTCTTCCCTGGTGTATGCATGCTACAGTGGGGTCCAAAACACGTTCTGCTCCTAAGATTGCATGATAATAAGCCATATTGTGTGGCTACATCGCTGATACCCATGAAGCAGATATCTGTGATTTTTAAAAAGATATTTCTTTTTATTAATTTTAATTACATGCATATTCTTGTGTGTCTGTGTATGCATGTGAGTAAAGGTGTCCCTAGAGTTCAGGAGAATGTCAGCGTCCCTGAAGCTGGAGTTATAGATGGCTGTGAGCTGCCCAACATGGGTTCTGGGAAGAAAACTCGGGTCCTCTGCAAGAGCAATCCCTGATCTAAATCTCTGCGCCCTCTCTCCAGATCCAGATACTTGTGAGTTTTTGCTTACCAAGCGTCAGTTTTCCTGGAAATACAATCCCCAAGTCTTCATAATCCAAGCAGGCCGAACCTACTACCCACTTCCAGTAGGTCTGTGCCAAGACTTAGGCTAGTCAACTAGTGTTTTCCCTGCGGACTCCAGGCTGTTTGCAGCCTAACTCTGGCAACTCTGTGCAGCTCTCAGAATCTGCTGGGACTATAGACACAGTCTTCTATTCAAAAATCTCTAAATCCCAAAAGCTTAACCACTCAAGGTGGATTTTCAGTGACTGATGTTTGGTTATTTATTTATGATAAGTTTGGTATTGTACTCATTTGGCTGTGAAACATGGCTTCACTGATGACATGCCATTAATGAGTCTCGACAAACCACACTTCTATGCTCAGACACAGTCAAGGGTTTGGGTAAAACCTGTGCTAAGTCTTATACCATACACGTACCATACTGTCATATTCTGAAACAGCTGTGTTTTGGATAAGAAATATGAACTAGGGCAGACATTTTGCATTTGTACATACTATTTCCCATCTGGAAAGTTCACCTACGCCACATCCATCCTTCTCAACTGAAAAAGTCCTGCTTATTTCACATGTTCCAAATGAAATCTCCTCTCCTCTGGGAAGATGCCCTGATCTCCTCAGCAGAATCAGCAATGCTGTTACTTTGTTTCTCCAAATATCCATATAAGGGGCCAAGGACACAGCTGGGGTAGAACATTTGCCTAGCATACACAAGGCCCTGGGCTCAGTCCTCAATACCATTAAGAGAAACAAAACAAAACAAAACAAAAACCCCTAAAAACCACAGAACCAAATACCGATCCATACATGGTCCAGTGGTTTCTATACTGTGCTCTGATCATCCCTGTCTGTTAGGAGCAGGGTCTGGTCCTGGGGTCTGCGCACAATGTAGGTATGGTGCCAGTGAGCATCTTACTGTAGTGCTTCCCACAGAGGCTTGAGTCGGGGAAACGGCACAGAGCCAAAGAGCACACACATCTAGTTCTTTACGTTGGAAAGCATAAGCGTCAGCACAGCCTATTTGGTGAAATAGTAAACAACTGTATTTTTTTTTTATCAATATAGCAAAATAACATGAGGAAAAATAAAATGCATCATAGAATTGTCTGACAGGCACAGCACTGGGACTGATGATGGACAGACCCCTCGTAATCCCAACAAGCTGAGGCTACCTCAAACCTGTGAGTCATAGGATCCCTCTGGGGGCTGATGCATGGTGGGGCCTCAGTGTACATTTGTCACATGGAATGAAAGATGTCCTCACCCATTGGGTAATTTATTGCCAATGAAAGTTGTGACCCGGAAGAAGGGAGCCCTGGCTGCAGACTAGCCCTTTGAGACTAGACAAGGCCTTATCTGTTAAGGACAATCTTCCTTTAAACTTGGCGAATCAGAGGTTATGAATATACTCACTACCTGGTTATTTAGAACTAATTAACATACACGGACTTTATTTTCTACTTTGGTGTGCTTTCCTTCTCAGGAGTAAGTACCAAAATGATTTGATTTGGCTTAACCATTGTGATGTGTATCTGGCTTCAGGTATTAATAGGTTTAGAATCCTGTTGATCATGAACATGTGTTGAGTAAATGGAGACAGAGGTGTGAATCCACCTTTCCCTTCCTCTTCAACTACCTTCCAACAATCTTAAGAGGTTGATGCTCAAATCTAACCATGACTGCAGGGTAAGCACACTTGGGGAACAAACTGTATGCAGCTGAGGTCTCTGTACAAAAAGCAGTCAACACATTCAATGTCTCCAGTTTAAACACATTGATTTAAAACCACAGACACTCCCAAGGAGCCCTAAGCCTTCATTCATTCAGTGGTCTTAGACACTGTAATTGGCTTCTATAGATCCAGTTGCTCTTGGACCACTCACTGTCCAACTGGGGCTAACCCATGCAGTGGTCCTGGGCACACCATAAACCTTCTCAATGATTTCTGTGCCTCCTAATAAAATGGGTGCAATGGACCGGATCATCTCCATGCATCCTTCCCTGTCATCCATACAACGGAACTGTATTTAACATACCTTTTTGGTTCCAGTGAAGAGAGTGTTTTAATCAAAGTTTCAGCTGAGGCTCTTTGCTGTGAAAATCATACAGACTTCCTAGCTCTGTGCTCCACCAACTGGGATGATATGACCAACTTGTAGCCTTAGGAACCCCATTTTTGTTCTCTCTCCCTTAGCAACAATATACTCCTACCTTCCCATGCTTTAGTATCCAAGACATTTTTCTCCTCCTGTCTCTTCCTTCTGAACCTCTGATGGCCATCAGATTTGCCAAAGGAATCTGGAGGCACATCTTGGGTTCTTGCTGATAAAATTCCCCTCTCCAGGGTCCTTTGTTTCCCTTTTTATTCTCAGGGATGATTGTCCCCTCCCACTCCTGTAAGCATCTCTCATCCCACTGACTTTATATTCTGGGTGTATAGGCCCGGGGTCAACTTTGGTGTGTGTGAGTGAGTCTCAGGTATTTTCTACTTGTTTTTAGAGACAGGGTCTCTCACCAAGTATTCTAGACTGGCTGGCCAATGAGCTCCAGGGACCCATCTGTCTTTTATCTTCTCGGTGCTGGGATCACTAGCATGCACCACCATGCCTGGCTTTTCAAAATAATGTGGGTCCTGGGGCTCAAACTCAAGTCTTCAGGCCTGGGTAGCAAGCATTTTACCAAATGCATCATCTTCCAACCCTACACTGTGCTTTGACACCCCCCAATAGCATTTCCTAACTCCCCTTCTCCCCTTATGCTAGGCTTTTGAGATTCTATTAGTTATTTTTGTGTAGCTATGACCAAATTATCTGAAAGAACACGTTAAAAGACAACGGACTTGTATTACCTTGTGGTTTCAGAGCTTCTGTCCGCCATGCTGGTAGGAGCACATGGCAAGGGAGTTTCTTCACCTCACTGTAGGCATGAAGTAGAAAGATACCAGGAGAAGCCAGGGACACCCCCAAGACCTGCCCCAATGACCTAGTTCCCTCAGGTTAGCCTCACATGCTAAAGTTTCTAGAACATCCCAAGAGAGTACCACCAGAAGGAGTAATTGAATGTGTCCATGGGGCATTTCATATTCAGAGCATAAGAGACACAGACATTGCTGTTTGCAACCCTGAGAGTTTCCACCCACTGAGCATTTGCTCCGCATAAACACATCTATGGGGGGGGCACTCTCCTCAAGCTCCTCAGCACTGATGCTGACATGATTCTCCCACTTGAATGATGAGGCTAAGTGATGCTTAAAGGAGTTATGCAACCTAGCTAAGCAAGAAACACAGAGGATCAGTGATTCGAGCTGAGATCTGGATGCCTTCAAACCAATGGGTTTTAAGTGCCCTCTGTACTGAGGGCTCTAACACTATTCAGGGGTTCACATTCTACATTTGTAGCTCAGACAATTTTAAAGCCGAAGTGCATTTGAGAGATCATTTAATCTTAGTGAGTTCTCGGAGAACCTAGGAGATTTAAGAACACATCCAAACAGAATAAGGGAATGGCATAATTATGTGGATGGGTGCCCAACATTACACATGTCTATATTTATACTACAAATGTAAAGTCTCTCTTTACAAGCTGCCATGGAACACTTTCAAAAATTGGTATATTTGGCCACAAAAACCTCCCCTCAATCCTTTTTATTTAGAATGCTGAGGTTGTATTGTGAACAACATGTCCTCCAGCCTACATGCATTATCTTCTCCTGTGGGTACTTAATGTTCCAGCCAAGAGGAACAAAACTGCCATTGTCTAAATATGCCCTTGCTTTCCCCAACTCAATACTTTCTTTGTGCATATTGTTCCTGAGGCCGAGGATGCCTCCCCAGTATCTGCCTATGGCACTTCTAAGCATTCCTCAGTCCCACCTCATATACTGTTTCCTTTGCAGGACTGGTCCTGACCCTTACATTTAGAGTTACTCACATCACATGACAGCTCTAACTAACATACTTCTTAGTGCCAACCTTTGGAGGTCACTCAGGTCTACCTTTAGGTATTTCTAACACACAACATGAAACCTTCCATACACAAAAGTACTCAAGACATAGACATTGGGTATAACTCAGAGTTGTTCATTTTGCTTTGTGGGAATGTAGAAATAAGAAAAAAAAATATAGGTTGACCAACTTCAATATATTTTAATATAAACCACTCTGTTTCACATTAAATACTCATTTTGTCCTTTAAATATGCCTGTGTTGAAATTGCAGCATTCTTTCTATGGATTCATATTAACTTTCTAAGCTAAAGTAAATAAATTTATATAATCGGCTGAATCAGCAAATAGGATTAAGTCAAAACATCTTTTAGAAGGAGAAATGGCTAATTGAGTATGAGTGTCAATAGTTAACATAAAGAAAACGAAAAGAAGAAAAGCAATCCATGGTAGGATTTGTTTTTAGACAATAATACTTTTATCTATAAAACATGACTTTTTAAAATGCATGTGTGTGCACGGTGAGTGTGTGTGTGTGTATGTGTGTGTGTACGTATGTAAATATGTATACATGTGTATGTATATGCAGGTGTGTACTGGTTAGTGTGTACATATGTAAATATGTATGTATGTGCATGTATATGAAGGTGTGTACTGACTAGTGTGTATGTATATAAATATGTCTGCATGTGCATGTATGTGTATGTATATTAAGGTGTGTACTGGTTAGTGTGTACATATGTAAATATGTATGTATGTGCATGTATGTATATATACAGGTGTGTACTGGTTAGTGTGTACATATGTAAATATGTATGTATGTGCATGTATGTGTATGTATATATACAGGTGTGTACTGGCTTGTGTGTACATATGTAAATATGTATCTGCATGTATGTGTATGTATATATACAGGTGTGTACTGGCTAGTGTGTACGTATGTAAATATGTATGTATGTGCATGTATGTATATATACAGGTGTGTACTGGCTAGTGTATATGTATGTGCATGTATGTGTATGTATATATATACAGGTGTGTACTGGTTAGTGTGTACGTATGTAAATATGTATGTATCTGCATGTATGTGTATGTATATATACAGGTGTGTACTGGCTAGTGTGTACGTATGTAAATATGTATGTATGTGCATGTATGTATAAATACAGGTGTGTACTGGCTAGTGTGTATGTATGTATATGCATGTATGTGTATGTATATATACAGGTATGTACTGGTTAGTGTGTACGTATGTAAATATGTATGTATGTGTATGTATATATACAGGTGTGTACTGGTTAGTTTTTTGTCAACTTGTTTGTCAACTACCTCCAGGGTCATCTGAGAAGAGAGAACTTCAGTTGAGAAATGTTTCCAACAGACTGGCCTGTGTCTGTGGGGCATTTTCTTGACTGATGGTTGGCAGAGGAGGCTCAGCTCTCTGTGGGCAGTGGTATACCTGGCAGGTAGTCCTGGGCTGTATAAGAAATCAGGCCGAGCAAGCCTGCAATTTGTGTTCCTCCATGGTCTCTGCTTTAGTTATCGCCTCCAGGTTTCTGCCCTGAGTTCCTGCCTTGGTTTCCCTTGATCAGCTATAACCTGTAAGCCAGATAAACTCTCCCCTCCTCAAATTGCCTTTAAAAAAATTTATCCTTTGTGTCTTTCACATTAAGCCTCCCAATCCTACTCATCTCCCTGTCCACCTCAAAATAAAACAAAATAAAATTTAAGAGGAAAAAAAGAAAAAAGTAGAAAGAAGGAAGAAGAGGAAAATCTCGTCATGGAAGCTACAGTGTGACCCAGTGAGTCACGCAGTAAACCCCTTTATCCATACATTTTTACATGCAGGAGTTCATCAAAAAGTATCAGTGGTCTGGTTTGAGGCCCCAGGTCTCTGCTGTACTATCGACACTGGACCCTCACCGGGATTCTTCGTGGACACCTCGTTGCTGCCCTGTGTCATGGATTGACACCCTGTGCCCCCCCCCACTGTGCTCCAGCAGGTCAAGATGGGGTGGATGTTGGGGTGGGCCAATACATAACTCTGGTTCTGTAGTTCACCCTTGCAGCTATGAGGAAGGGGCGGGGCCAGTTCTCTGGCTTTCCTGTCTTCAGAGTCGGCTCTCACACCTACACCTTCAGAAACAGCTCTGTTACATTGCCCAGAGGCGGTGTAGGGGCCACTCTCCAGAGTGCTGCAGCTGATGAGGGGCAGGGACAGCTCTCCAGATCTTATGAGCTCAGGGCCAGCCCTTCCACTTGCCTCAGTATTGATGGGCAGGGTATGGGGAGTCGGGGGTGGGGAGCATCTCTCCCAGAGATCCTTCTGTCAATCTCCACCTTCCCAGTGCAGGGATTACAAGTGCCTGCTACTAGGCATTTTTATGTGGGTTTGGGGGATTGAAGTCGGGCTTTCACGGCTCCAAGGCAAACAATTTATGAACTGAGCCATCCAGCCAGCCTCAAAACACAGGACTTTGTACTAATATGCCCAGTAGTTTGTTGGCAAGTGATACTGTCAAAAAGTGCAAACTGAATTTTAATTGAGCTTCTCATGATATCTCAGACACAATTGGCCATTTTCCTATGGTACATGTGTGCGGAAAGGAAAAGTTAAAGAGAGATGCCAAAGGCCACTCTTCACATCTGCATAAACCTCTGTAGTTTACCACGCTCCATCAACACCATCTTATTAATACTAGCATGATATTAATTATATTATTACATTATACAGTTTTATATTAACACCTTCTGAGATCAATATTACCATCACCCTATTTTGTAGATGAGACAACAGTGGTGTAAAAACTGTTTCTCCAATAAAGTTTTGTTTGGAGGGGAAAAAAGGACCCACATACATCTTACAGGGTTGGACAAGGGTATTTGTCTTCCTCTTCCCTTTCAAAGTTTCCCTGGGAATGGCAGGAAAGATACACATGTAACAACAACTATAAAACAAGAAAGGATGTGGTCAGCAGATAAAACTCTGAGGAATTTCTGGATGTGAGAGTTTATGTTGGCAAGAAGCCTCAGTGGAAGGGACTACCCAGATAGACCACTGCAAACATGGAAACATTCTAGACTCAGAAGCAACAGTTACAATGAGGAGGAGGCCTTCAGCACAAAGAACAGAATGACCTCATGAGACAGCAACCATGGCCCATCCCTTTTCAGGCCAGTAAAGAATTTGGTGGGAGATCTCAACAAGCTTCCTTCAAATACCAAAGACAAACACTAGTAAAGATACAGTAGGCATGGGCCATTTTATCTATAACCTTGATTTAATGAACACATCAAAGCATCCCTATTTATTGTGGCACCATTCACAAAAGGAATCAACCTAGGTATTCAGTCGTGGATGAATGGGTAGGGGAAATGTGGCATATACATACAGTGAAGTATTATTCAGCTAAAGGGAACGAAAGCTGCCATTACAGCAATTTGGATGGGGCTGGAGAACATTACGTTAAGGGAAACAAGCTAGGTACCAAGAGGCAAGGGCTGCCTTATCAGTGGGAGTTTAAAAATGGATCTCATAAAAGTAGATAGAATACTGGTTATCATAGGCTAGAACGGGTGGGTGGGAGGGGTGGAGGAAGGCTGGCTGATAGAGACAGGAATGTGAGTGGATAGGAAGAACAGTTCTAAGATTCTGCAACACAGTAGGATAGCTATGGTTGACATTAATTGTATAGTTCCAAAATGCTAATAGAAAGGATTTTGAAAACTCCCAGTACAAAGAAAAGAAAAATATTTGAGGGAATGCATATACCAAGTATCTTGGTCTGCTCATTACAAATTGCATGTATTCCACAAATAGGTACAATTATTGCATCAATGAAAATTTTAACAGACCATCAGTGAGGCAGCTCAATTGGCAAAATGCATGTTGCATAGGCAGGAAAGCCCGAGTTTGGTTCCCGTGTGAAAAGCAGAGCTCAGTGGTATACTTTCATTGGAATCCAGGGCTTGACAATTTAGGGACCCTCATTGCTAGGGAGGCAAAGCCAGGGGACCTCTAAATTATTGAGCCCCAGGTCCCAGTGAAAAATTGTGTCTCAGACAACCAGGGGGATAGCTCCTGAGGAATGATGGCCAAAACTGACCTCTGCTCTCCATACACAGGTGCATACACACACACACACACACACACACACACACACACACACACACACACACGCGCATCTTAATACTTCATTACAAACAAGTACATTTCTCCTACCCTCTTACCCACTACATAAAACTATAAAAGTATGCTCTTAAAGTTCCAGTACTCAATTATAAAAAAATATGCATCAAACTGAACATTTTCCTCAAATAACTCTCATAATGTTTTCAGAAAATCTGTCCATAAAACAAGCCAAAAAGCAATGACTCTCAACACCTCAGAATCACAGACATCACATTTTCTGACCAAAATATATTCAAGTTAGAAGTTAAATTGGGATTAGGAAAATAGAGCTAACTCTCCATACTTATTTTTTTTAAATTAGATAATACACAGGTCATGTCAATTTTTTAAAACACGAGAGTGAAAAATAACCATCATATATGAGGTCTTACAAGATATGGGCTGGAGAGATGGCTCGGCCATTAAAGACTCACAGATATAACCAAAATAGCAATTTTTCACACTAACAGATTAATGAAAGAGGACCAAATTATCTCAATAGACAGAAAATATCAAATAAAACCCAATACCTAAAGCCAGGGGTGGAGTAGCATGCCTTTAATCCCAGCACTAGGGAGGCAAATCAGGCAGTTATCTATGAGTTAAAGGTCAGCCTGGTCTATGTAAAGCATTATGGGCCAGCCAGGGCTATATATTGAGAACTTGTCTAAAAAAAAAAAATCAACACCTAGTCATAAAAAGTTCATTATCTTGACAGAGTAGGAATTGAAAAGATACTATCAAACTGACAAAGTGTGCAAGCAAAAAATTTATAGTAAGCTGTTTTCAGTAGCAACATATAGGAATTGAAAAAGGTAAAATGGTCATTATTTACAGATAATTATATACTTAGAAACTAAAAAAAGTTACATTTTCTTGAAAATCTTTAAAGACATAAACAAATGTGAAGGATATACTATGTTCATAGATAGAACGTTTCAATGTTTAAGTGACATCAGTGTCCTCATACAGAACTACAGATTTAATATAGGTCTGACAAAAATCTCCAAGGGCTTTTCAAGGAAAACTGACAATACCACTGCAAATTTCGTTAGGAAGAGCAAATATTGACATCAAGCTATGGCAACTCCCGAGAGCCAGATGGAGAG
This sequence comes from Peromyscus leucopus, assembly GCF_004664715.2. NCBI lineage: Eukaryota > Metazoa > Chordata > Mammalia > Rodentia > Cricetidae > Peromyscus > Peromyscus leucopus. Next base: position 12,789,584 of record NC_051069.1, on the reverse strand, counting down.
GCTGGCTCTACAGAGTGAGCTTGGCTATAAGCTTGAGGAACTAAGAACTTTAGTTATAAATGCAAAGGCAGAGAGGTGGTCACAGAGGACACAGAGACTGAGGAAAACACACATGAGAACTTGATAGTGGACAGAGGTAGCACTGTACATTTGGTGTAGATATACTGACTGAACAGGAGAGTATTCAATAAATGGGCCAATCAGTGAAGAACACAATGAAAATTTTATTTTTATTCACAGAACTTAGGAAAATCAGTTCTGGGTATCACCATATTAAGTGAATAAACCTACTACAGTTTGTTTTCCTTCATTTGTGGTTCTTAGGGAGGTGTGTGTGTGTGTGTGTGTGTGTGTGTGTGTGTGTGTGTGTGTGTGTGTGACTATCTAGAGGACAGAGGACACCAACAAGAGAGATGAGAGGGGAGAAAAGGGAGGGCAGAGAAATATGGGTGGGGAATATACTCAACATACAAACGCTGGAAGGTAAATAAAGTTCAATGTTTTTTTTAATATGATTTGCAAGACTTTGATAATTTTAGAAAACAATGTAAGAGATTACCTCTATATCCTTGGAAATAATTTCTTAGGAAACAGAAAGAATTAGCATAAAGAAATTAAGCTTACATTTAAACATACAAAACTGAGAGCCACTGTAGAGGCAAAAATACTATAAAATTTTAATATGAGCCATGGGAAAAATATTACAAGCAAATAACATTCATATTTAAATATAACAAGCAAAGTATTCATAATCAAACTATGTAATGAACCCCTAACTTGGTGCTGAAATAGCAAAAATCAAATTTAAAACCAGGAGATAGATCTAGACATCTCGCAGAAGAAGTATGCACAGTTTGTGTACACACACGGGTTACATGGCAATAGTTAATGGTCAGAGAAATGCCAATTCCATACTGATACTATCTTGTGCCTAACATGTCGGTAAAATTAACCTGTTCTATAATGTCAAATATTGGGAAGACGATGCATCCTTGAGAATTTGCCTGCACTTCTAGGAGACATGAGAACGGACACAACTGCTGCAGAAGCCAGCCTGGAATTGTCTTATGCTAAGCAAATGCGTGCTCTATGACCATTATCTTATGCTAAACAAATGCATGCTCTATGACCCATCAATGCAACTTGTAGGCATCCCCTACAGGAATTCTTGCTGATTTTTATGAGGACACATGTTCCAGAACATTCATAGCAGAATGTTTATAGCAGGAAGACAAACAAGAAAACCCAAATATTTGCGGCTGGAGACATGGCTCAGTAGTTAAGATCATTTACTGCTCTTACACAGGACCTGGGTTTGAGTCCCAGCACCCATTCAGTAACTCATGATGATCTGTAATTCCAGTTCCGGGATCCAGTGCCCTCTTCTGACCTTTGAGGACATCAGGCACATATGCAGTGCACATATGTACATGGCAGGCAAAACACTAATACACAGGAAAAAAACCCCTAAATTAAAAAAAAACCAAGTATTTATAGTAAGAATGATGCTATATTTACATATAGCAAGTTCTGCATACACAAGCTGTGTTGAGCTAAAATAAAGAATCATAGCTGCATGTATCAATCATGTTAAGTGAGAAATCAAGCTGAATACAATGTCACAAGATCATGTTTATACAATTTAAAACCAAACAAAATCAAGTAATACGGCCTTTAGAGATATATACATATATAATTACTACTACCACTATTTTTATATTATTTAAGACAGGATCTCACTATGTAGTACTAGCTGTCCTGGAACTTGCTATGTAGACCAGACTTGTCTTGCATTCAAAAACATTGGTGTGCTTCTGCCTCCCCAGTGCTGGGATTATAGGTGTATGCCATGCCCCCCACATACATACTAGCTTTGATTATCATTTTAAAACAATGGTAGGATAACCATACATTTCCAGGTGATGTTTTTTGTCTGAAGGAGAGAAGACAGGCCGGAGGGAACACCTGGTAGTGTGTACAGGGCTGGGAATGCCTGATTTTGTTAGCCAGGCAATGTCCACAGCTAATTATCCTGCTTTACAATCTGCTTCCTCAGTACACATTTTCTCCTGTACATATTAAGTGCTACACCTTTTATAGGAACAAGAGTCATTTTTAAAACACATGACTACTCAAAAGACCATGCCTCTACAAAAGGCCTTGGTGGTTTTACGATTCATTTTTAAAATCCTTTGAGAAAAAAGTTAATTCCTCTGGTGTTTGAACTGTTTCAAAGCATGTGAACAGATGATAGCCTTTTGAATTTTATAAAACTCTGGGCTAGCACAATTAAAGATCGCCATGAGCCAATGGCACGGATTTATAAAAGATAACAATGTAATATTCATAAATCAAGTAGCAAAGGTAATGAATACATCAAACCTAATAAGCAAATCAGTAGACTGATAACTGTAAAAACAGACAGTCCATGATCACATAGTGATCACATGATCACTATGTAAACACATCCAAGGAAAAAGGAACATGAGTATTTTGATGAAGGCGGACAAAGTTTGATAAAATTCAACAACCATTCCTGATAAAAGCATGGATAGGAACTCATAATGGACAGCATTATCTTCCTAACCTATCTGGCAGACCTCATGCTCAGTGGTGAAATACTAAGAGCACTCCCAGCTAAGTCTGGAAGGAGTTGAGACTGTTTGCTTCCATTGCTCTGGCTCAACTTTACCATTCTAGAAGGTCCTTGCAATTGCAATAGGCTAAGAGGCAGGAAGAGGTCAGTACAGGAAGAACTGTCATCATGTACAAATTGAAGGCACACATGCATTCATACGTACATGCACACAGACTTTCATTTATAAACGCATACAGATGATTCTGGATGGAGGATGCCTAACTGGGAACCATAGTTTTACCTGAGGAGAGAAGAAAGAGAGACTGAGGGTCAAGAGGAACCTTGAAAATGGGGCTGGGGAGATGGTTCAGTTGGTATAGTGCTTTCCTGGCAGAGCATGAGGACTTGAGTTCAGCACCCGTGTTGAAAAGCTGGGCATGGTGGTAGGTGCCTGTAATCTCACTGCGGAGGCAGAGGCAGCAGCATCCCAAGGGCTCATTGGTTGGCCAGGCTAGCTGAATCCGTGGGTTCCAGGTTCAGTGAGAGAGCCTGCCCTACCCCTATCTATGGGGTAGCTGGCAACTGATGGTTGCCAAGGAAGGGAAAGTCACTCTCCTTTGGGGATGTGGCTGCTAGCAGGTTGTTCTTGTCCCAGTGCACATAGGCAGCATTGACTGGACTCAAGGTTATTTATTAGTAACAAAACAAAACATAAGAGGACACCAAGTTGGAAGCAGATGGGATGGAGGGCACTAGGAGGAGCTGGAGGGAGGTAGGGGTGAATGGATATGGTCAATATATACTGTAGAATGTGTGAAACTTTCAAAGAATAAACAATTTTAAGAGCTGAACAAGGATGTCACCAATGGACATGTCAAACTGCACAGGGAAAAGCCCATGAGGCCTCAACCCTACACAAAGGACTATGGGCAACTGAGGAGAGCTGGGAGTGGGAGAGGTGGGCTTCCCCAGGGAAGAGCACACCGATTGGCTGTCCAATGCCAAATGGTCAGCCCTGAACACATACACACAAGGAACAACATATGGACTCAACAGGTTATATTGAGGAAAATATATGCGTGTACACACACACACACACACACACACACACACACTAAAAATTAGTGAAAAAAAAAGAAGTCATGAATTTGAAGGCAAGCAGGGAAGGGTATGTTGGAGGGTTTGGAGGGAGGAAAGGGAAGAAATGTAATTAAAGTATGATCTTGGAAGAGCTCGCCCCTGCACTTGGGAAAGATGGCCCCGCCCCTCATCACAGGCATGCACCTCACCTGGGAAGCACACTAGAGCTGACCCTGTGGTCAGGGAAACAGATGAGCTGCCCCCGAAGGCTTGAGAGCAGGATAGCTGACTCGCCCCCTTCGTCTGCCATGAGGTGACAGGGATGAGGAAAGATGCCCTCCCTCCTCTGTCCCTTGCGACCTGTGGCAGACAAGAGTGCTGACCCTGGGGTCACTAGAGTGAGAGAACTAGCCCTGCCCCACACCAGCTGCAGCGCAAGGAGAGTCGGCCCGCAGTCAGCCTGGGCAGCACACTGACCCTGCCCTCCCTCGTATTCCCCCTACAGCAATCAGGAGAGTGGGCCCAGCACCTTGCCTGGGCAAAACCAAAGAGCTGCCTCTGGTGATGTGAGTGTGAGGGACCCGGATTTGAGAGAGCAGGAGAACTGGTCCTGCTCCTTGCTGTAGGCTGCATTGGGTGAACTCTCTGAGGCAGAGCTGGAGGGCTCCCCAGGTAGTGATGATGAGGGAAAGCCAGCGGTCTGACCAACCCAGCTACCACCCAGGCCCAGAACCAGGGCTATGAGTTGGTCACTCCAACATCCACCAAATCTATGAACTGTTGGATCATGTGAAGGAGATGAACTTATAGATCCAAAACAGCAGGATCTCTATGGTACAGGACAACAGGATATCCAAGAGGAGCCCCAGGGAGAGCCCATTACTGGTGGTGTGGCAGGAACGGGAGGCCTCCAGCCAGACCGATGACTCATGGTAATGAACAACACTTGCAAGATGAATGGACTAAAGGGTAAACTGTGTGACTCAGAGGGCCACACTATAGCTTCCATGACAGATTCTTCTTCTTTGGTTTTGTTTGGTTTTTGGTTTTTCTTTTAAGTTTGGTTTTGATTTGGGTGGGAGGTTCCAAGGACAGAGGGCAGATGCCAGGGTATGGGGAGGGAGATAAATGGGGTCAGAATACATGATATGAAATCCACAAAGAATCAATAAAAGTTGAAGAAAATTATAATCTCAAAATTAAAATAACAAAAGTAGAGAGAGGAAGATGCTTGACATTGACCTCTGACCTCCACACACACACCCATGTACACACAGGCATGCCTACCTGCTCGCTCTCTCTCTCTCTCTCTCTCTCTCTCTCTCTCTCTCTCCACCATCAGTGGTTTTTAGTATAATCACCAAGTTGTGCAACTACCCCAACACCACCTAATTCCAAAACATTTTCATCACCACAAAAGGAAAATCTGCAACCATTAGCAGACCAAATATATATATATTTTAATTTGGGTAGGTATTGCCACATTGCTTTACCAAAATTAAAGTAACGTCCTTTGACATGGTCTCAGCACAGTACACGGCCCCTTGCGGGCTTCTGGTTGCCCTTACCTCCTCCTCCCTGAACACAACAGGACCTCACTGGTCTCGTTGGATAAGGAAGAACATGCAGTGGCCCCACTCTCTGTCTCCACACAGACACTGCATCCTGGCATGCTTTCCACACTCACAAAGGTAGCAAAAGAGCCGGGAATGGGGTGCAGGGGTACAGTTCTTGCCTCACATGAGCAAGGGCCATGGTTCCATGCCCAATATTGGAAATAGGGAACTAAATTCCAAGAAAGCATGTTTAAAAATCTCATCAAGGGCTGGAGAGATGGTTCAGCAGTTAAGAGGATCCTCTGCTCTTGCAGAAGATCTGCGTTTGGATCCCCACCCCATGTCAGGTGATTCACAGCTACCTGTAACTCCTGCTTCAGGAGATCTGATGCCCTCTTCTGGCTCCTGTGGGCACTGCACTCATGTGCATATGCCTACGCGCCACCCCCCTCAAAAGGACAAATAAATACAAAACGTTTTAAAAATGCACTGAAAGTCCAGCCTGACTTCAACAAGTGTTTTACAGTCCTTCAGAGGATGTACCACTGTGTACAAGTGTACACGGCTACTATTCTGATCTTGTCAGGGGCAAAGACATTCTAGTGACCCAAACGCTCAGAGTTCAATGCCATGGCAACCAAGAAACAAAGGCAACAACAGCTTTTTTCCAACTCATGCACCGACCTAATACCAGGTTGCTCTGTCCTTGAATGACAAGTACCTATGCCCACGGTGCCAGCCAACTGAGGCTTCCTCTGCATACACTTGCTTCCCCCACCTGTGGACCTCCAGGCCCCCATTTATCTGGAAAGACTTCACACCCCAGACAACAACTGGTTCTGCAAACTGGTCCCAGCTCTGTTGCTTGGCTCACAGCCCTGGGCTGAGAACACAGTCGTCTCGGCAGCCCGGGTGGACAACGCCTGCTTCCCCTTTTCCCTTTCCTCCTATGTGTTTTAAGGAACAGGCAAAGGGAAGATAATTAGAACCTGCAAGAAAACCCATGGGCAGGCAGGAGGAAAGAAAACTGTGGTGACTTAAGGACGCCGCCACATGTTTATAAGTACGCATTTGTAAGTAACACGGCAATAAAAAAGACGCTCCTATAAAATGCCACATACTTCAAAGCTCTATATAACTGACATTCTCTTTTAAGGGGTGGGGGACCCAGTCATGTCCCTTCCTCATCGTTTCACGTCCAACAAGCAAAAGGAATCCTAGTTATACCATTTCCCAGTTGTGCAGGCCTTTACAGGGCCAACTGCCCAGAAATACCCACACCCTTATATGCACACACAAAGATAAAGAAAAGGTACAGGGGAGTCTTTCTATGGCACAGCCGTGCAGTGCCAGGGGTGGCAGAGTAGGCATCTCGCTACCTCTCTCTGGGTTTTCTAGCTGCTCGGATTGAGCGTACACACTTGAACCCCAAAGCCAGTTTGGTCCCACTTTCCGTACACCATCAAAGCAAGGGTGTGCCTGTACGTGTGCTCCGCTCTCATTCCCTCCCCCCTTTGCTGACTGTGAGGTAAAGCAGAGCCCTTGGCCTGTGTAAGAGGCTCCAGGACATGCATTCCCGAGTGGCCCTCCCCAGGAGCCCATTGTGGGCAGGTAACTGAAGCCTGCCTTCGGCCTGGCTGTTAATAAGAGTAATTGGCACACCGCGGAGGGGCGGCGGCAGGGCCGTGATTTGCTCAGTACGGAGGTCTCCCCTGACCAGATGTGTCGGCAGCGGTGATAGAAATATTTTCCATATGAGCTTTCCTCTCGCCTGCTTAAGTGCTCCGGGCTGAGCGAGGTGGGCCCATTTGTCATTTACTCCACACAGTAAAAAAATCAACGGGGAAGTTGCAAACTTCAACTCCAAGCAGAGGCTGACGGTCTGCTTTCGGCTTTCAGCATTCCTAATCTACTGGGCATCTCCACTTCCCTCTCAAGAGCTCCGTTCCCCTGGAGACTACCCACAGCACAGAGGGCTTGGGTAACGACCAGGCGAAAAGCCTAGGACAAATGACCCAGGAGCTGGAAGCTCGTGGAACCTGCCTCAATCTTGCAGCATGGGCATAGGTTGGGGAGCACATCCTAAGCATGGAAGGGAGAAGAGCCATTACATGAGCTTTCAGGACTCACTAGGCTCCTGAAGGTGAACAAAAGGCCAAGCTGGGAAGCGGCCTCGTGGCCCTTTTAAAAGATATACACGGTCACTAGGCTTTTCGAAGAGGAAGATGAGTTCAGGACAAAGGTTGTATTTGCATTGCTCCAGTCTGGGAGGCTTTCCTTCAGAGTTAGTAGTGAAGGAATGGAGGAAGAGGGAACGTTGGTGCCGGCTCATCTGCAGGGCAGGCTGGAGACACTGAATGCTCCTTTCTCCCTGCTCAGTGATCAATACTTCAGGCTCTGCCTGCATGAAAATTGGCTCCTGGAGGCATCAGTCATGTTCAGAAACATACCCAGCAAAACCACGGGCTAGACCAATAAGAAGCTGTCCCCACAGACCTTAAACCATGCCTCCTTTTTCTGGCAGACCCAGGCACACTTGTAGCCCCCCTGCTGGCTGCCGCTTTCCCTCTCCACACTCATGACAGAAAGTGAAACACAGGTTTACCCATGCACATCAAAGCGAAGAGAGAGAAAAGCAGGGCACGGAGGGAGGCAGGAAAGAAAGGCAATCTCTCACGCATGCAGATCCCCTCTGAGGCACAGGGGGACAAATGCCTTGAAGGCAATGTCCTTCCTGCATCTGTAATAGATCCTACTGGAATCCGACATGCATCCCCCGCTCCCTGCCCTGACCCCTGCAAACAGCAGAAGCATGCATGCCATAGGTTTCTGTCACCCAGGCCATGCCAGGTCCCCAGGGTGGTAACTGCATGGACAGGCTCAGCACAAGGTTTTAGTAAGTACAGGATCCTTCAAGAAGAAAAGTTTCCCTGTAAGAAAAGCCTAAAGAAAAGTCATAAAAAGCGTTAATCTTTGCACACCCCAAGAACCCTATTCCCTGGTCCCTCTTCGTAGATGGAAGGGGACATTTAATGCAGACAAAAACAGAACTTCTGACGAGATAGTGCAGTTGGCTTACCTCTCCCCCAGGTCTTGCTAACACTGCTGTCTCAGTGTGGAACAATGTTAATAACAGGTAGCTGACAAACATTATTACCCAGACTCAGAGCTACCCTGGAGGAGAAGCCGGCCGCCCAGTGCGAACGCTAGCAGATGCACTTGTGGCTCTGGGATTCCAGCCTGGACTTCTGTAGGCACTGCGCTGGTTCCCCGGCTCCTTCCCTCACTGTACTACCCCGCGCTCCGAGCTCAGCCTCTGCTCTGAAGAAAACTGGTAAGCTGATCTCTTCATGTAATAACTTCTCCTGGCTGGGGGAGGGGACAGGAGCCAGCTGGGAGCTGGGGGGCTGCCTTTAACAGAAAGCAGAAAAGGGGAGGGACAGAAATGATCAATGTGGAGGCTGCATCTGGCCTCATTCATGAAAAGGGCTCCAAGGTAAGCACTTAACGCGGGGGATGGCTCTGCCTCCTCCACTGAGGCAGGCAGGAGGCAGTGGGCTGCAGGAGGAAGAGCTGCAGGCTGGCAGCTTGGAGACCCAGGAAACCCAGGGCCTTCTTACCTCTGGGTCTGAGTCTGGAGGGCTGGGTGACCTACACAAGTTGCCAGCCCTCTCTGGGATATAGTTCCTTTTTTTTTTTTTTCCTCACTGGTCCTAAGTCAAGAGGTGAGTGGATAGCTTCTACATTCCTTTCCATCTGATTCGATGGGTGCAGAAATCTAGGCAAAGACTCCATTATCAAAGGCAGCCTGGAAAGCATAGAGGTCACCAGAGTGCCACCTGCTTGGCACATGAGCATGAATGGATGGGAACTGTATTTCCCCTTGCTGCATTTCTGGGTCACTGTGCCTAAACCAGGATAACAAAGAATTATTGATGAGGATATAAAAATAAGTGGTAAAGTGTGGACCAGTGAACTCTGGGTGGCTACACTGTCAAGAATAACCTGTGGGATGCAAGGATGTTCTTGGAGAAAGAAGACTCCACCTTAGTGGATCAGAGGGACCATCAGAGTGGGACTGGGGCACATGAGGAGCACAGGGCCTCACACAGATCTGCTGAGCTCCAGAAACCAGCTTTGTTCTATCCTAGTATGAGTCAAGGTCCAAAGTGGGTTTCAATCCACCAAGGATTGGATTCTGCCTGTGGAGGCATACAAAAGCATTCTGAGGGGTTGGTGGCCGGGGAGAATAGGGCAACATCAGACCCAGTGTGTTCTAGGGGCCCCTCCTGTGAAATGGGGGAAATGTCACCTAATGATTAGGAAGACACATAGGTCACATTGGCTTACAACTTGGCGTAGTTTGTGCCATAGAAGTACTAGAGACCCTGGCTTTGTCTTTGGTCTGATGCAAGTTCAAAACTCAGTCCCAGAAAGTAAAATAACAAATGTTTGAAAGCTCCGGGTTATGGGCATAATCCTGCATGAATGAGGAACTGCTTACTCTAACTAACTACAGTTTGCAGCCTCTTAGCATCAAGGGCCATGCGATGATGATTTACTAGTGAGACTTCTGGGAAGGCTTGGGTGAAAAGCACTTAGAATTCCTCTTGCCAGAGAATAAGAGAAAGGAGGGTGCTACGGTCCCCTATCCACAAACTCCCTTTTGGTGGTCATTCGGAGCCCAAGATCAGGTATCAGGTCTTATAACCCTTCTGCTTCCCATACGGTCTGCTGGCAAAGACACCTGGGATTCCCTTGTTCCACCCTTACCTCCACAACCATCATTCTTCAAGCTATCATTTGCCCACCGTGACCAAGGAGAAAGGAGCAAGGAGAAAGAGAGAAATAAGTAGGGTTTATCTTAATTTTAATTTTTGCCTTTGTACCCTCTCCCTTCCCATTCATTGTTATGTGTCCACACTGAGTCTTTTCTGCTTCCTATTAGAGGAGAAAGGAACAAGGAGAAAGACAAGAAAAGAGAGAAATAAGTAGGTTTATCTTAATTTAATTTTTGCCTTTGTACCCTCTCCCTTCCCATTCATTGTTATGTGTCCACACTGAGTCTTTTCTGCTTCCTATTAGAGGAGGCACTGTTACTGACTCAGTGGTCTGCCAAAGTGCAGGCATTATTTAAGCCCAGCTCCTTAAAAGACCAGGGATGTTTCCTAGCCAGGGGTTGGGAAATTCCCTGCAGAGGGTTTGGCAGTAAATATTTTCAGTTTTGCAAACCATATGGTCGTCTCTGTGGCAGCTACTTAACTACCATCACAACGAATGAGCACGATAGATGTGGCCATGCCACAGTAAACTTGACTTGTACATATAGTCTCTCGTTGGCCTGGAACTTTGTACATATAGTCTCTCTGTACATATAGTCTCTCATTGGCCTGGAACTTTGTACATATAGTCTCTCGTTGGCCTGGAACTTTGTACATATAGTCTCTTTGTACATATAGTCTCTCATTGGCCTGGAACTTGGTACATATTGTCTCTTTGTACATACAGTCTCTCATTGGCCTGGAACTTTGCCCGGCAGGCCAGGCTGGCTAGCCCTCAAGCTTCCGGGAATCTGCCTGTCTCTGCCTCCTATCTCACCATCGCTGAGGTCATAGGCTTGTGTCAATGCATTTGGCTTTACATGCGGGTTCTGGGGATCCCAACTCAGGTTCTTGGGCTTTCAGGGCAAGTCTTTTTCCAACTGAGGCTGTTACTCCAATCCTGCAAGGTGATTTCTGTCACCTCTCCCCTGTCGCAGGAGCTCTGGAAATAGTACCAGTGGTCCTTCTGTCGCAAAGCACAAGAGGTCATGTTTTTAGCCCTTATGTGACTTCTTGGCAGCACTAACCATGATGCCCTTTAAAGAAATGTTGTGGTAAGCGATACCCAACTTCAGATTTAACCATCATTCATTATGCAATTGAGCAGCATTGGAAACACTCGCCATACTGTGCAGTCCTCACCACTATTGTTCCCAGAACTCTTTTGTCATCCTAACAGGACTCATGTAAGCATTAAACCCTCTCTCCCTACATCCCCCTCCCCTTGGTCCTTGGCAACCCCTAATCTTTAAGACTGTCTACTCACAGACATGGGATGACACACTTTGTCCCTTTCTCGCTGACTTATTTCACACCATGTACTGTTTTTAGAATTTACTAATGCTGCCGCATATATGGAAACTTCATCCCTTTTTAAGGCTGATTAATATTCAACTGTATAGATACACTGCATTGTACGCTTCTGCGAAGGCGAATAACGCTGCAAAGAACACAGGTGGACGAGTCTGTTTTGGAATCCTGCTTTCAGTTTGTCTGGATCTAAATCTGAAAGTTGAATTGCTGAATCCTAGGGCGACTCCCATGACCCTCCTGACTGCCTCTTCAGCGTACCCTACCTGCATGTTTAACTTGCTGAGGATTGGCTACACTGTGTCCCATGGTGGTTGCACCTCTGACATTTCTACCTGAAATACACAAAGGTGATGTAGTACACATCAGGTTTCCTTCCTCCCTGGCCAGTGCCTGTCATTTCCCATCTCCTGATACCGGCCATCGTAGTGGAGTGACGTGAATGCCCGTTTCGGATCGCTCTCTTCCATAGTTCCCTGGAGACCCCTACCTAGTTTCCTCTTCCTTATCAGCATTCTTTGAGCACCGTGGACACGGCAACATTCGGGCTGTGTCTAATCTAACCCTAACAACAGCATTGCTGTGCTAACTTGAGCCATGCCGTTCACTGTGCACATGGGTAGATGGGAGGGACAGTGTTCGGGTCCTAACATCCGCACCCCACTACTAGAACCCATCTCTCAATGGCAGAACAACACTGCCACCATTTTTTCTGGACACCCTCCAGTCTCCATGACACCTCCTGGGGCTGAGCTTCTAAATATCTGTGTCCCAGGCCATTTCCCTTCTACAGCTGCTCTCCTTGGGCCAGCTCCCTAGTTTACAAGGCTGGTCCTCAAGCACCCTTTACATACTCATTGCTGCCCCTGGCTAGTTACAGCCAGGACGTCCCCCCGACCTGCAGACCCACAGATGCAGTTGTCCAGGGCATAGGTCTATTTCCCTGCTGTATCCCAAATTCAACAGGTCTAAAAACAGAACAGCGTCCCTGAAAACCCATTCTTCCTCCTGTTTCTTGTCATCTCTCCAAGAACGATGTCATTTTGTACAACAGCATTGCTGATGTAATTCCAGAGGCTGACGAAGGTGATGACACCGTTCTTCCCAATCCCTCCCTTCTTTATTTAAACCACCATTGGATCATACAGAGATCCTGTCTGGCCACTTCTCTGGAGCCCTGCTGTTCTTGCTCCCTTCCAGCCCTCCACCATCTCACTGTGACTTTTTTTGGTCACCCCCTTTTTTCCTTCCAGTATTCTCCAGTAAAAGTACCAGTAAAATACAAGGCTCACCATGCTGTTCTTCTGATTTTCAAAACCTTTTATGTCAGAAAAATATTCAGACGTAATTCAACATGAACAGAATAGTTGCATAGGGAGATGAAAACTAGTTCTTCCTAATGTTAGTGTCGTAAATAGCTGGGGTGCAGTTATTAAAACTGTGTGTGTGTGTGTGTGTGTGTGTGTGTGTGTGTGTGTGTGGTGGGGGAGAGCGCATGCTTTTAATCCCAGCACTTGGGAGGCAGAGGCAGATGGATCTCGGTGAGTTGCAGGCCAGCATGGTCTACAGAGTGAGTTCCAGGACAGCCAGAGCTGTTACACAGAGAAACCTTGTCTCAAAAAAACCCAAAAAACCCCAAACAAACAAACTCACAAACAAACAAACAAAACAACAACAAAAAAGCAAACAAGCTGTTACCACTGTGCAATAATAATAACTTAGCTGTGGATTTGTTTTTGATTTTTCCTACAAAATCTCTATTTCCTGCTTCAGAACCCAACCCAGAATTACAAGTTGGAGCAAAGAATACCATGGAGGTGACATGCCCAAGACTACATTGGGCAGGGATGCACAACCTCACCGTGATGCACTGCAGACAATGTTTACCTTGACTGATGTGGCGAAAGTGCTACCAGCCAGGTTTCTCCCTGAGTAAAATGACTATTAATTCCTTTTCCTTTCCAAATTCTACTCATTATAAATGTGTCTGTGAGTCTAGTGGAATCAAGCCCACTTCCTGGGGAGGATGTATCAAAGAATATTCGGACATGTGGTAAAAGCGTCACCCCTCTAATAAATATTTGGAGAGATGTTCTGAGGCTATGCAAATAACCCTTTCTGCTTAGAGTTTGAGCAATTTTAGCATCCATCTGAGATCCTCCCTGCAGTAAATTGCTACTATAGTGTTCTGGCATGACTTTTCTGTTTCCCTCATACTTTCTACATGTAGAAAACAGAATTCACCAGTGTGGACGGTTTGCTGCCTTCTCCTATTAGCTCATTTATACTTTCCTGCCTCTTCGATGGCTCTCCCTTAGGGATGGTGCCCAAACCCCTTAGATGACAACTATGACCCATGGTCTTCTGCCCTCCCAGCTGCCTCCCTCTGCCTCTGTTCACAGCCACTCCACTCTCCAGCCACTTTATCCACAAGAAACCACCCCCAAACTACCACATGTCCCTGGGTTCCATGCCTGCTTCCACGTTGGCTCCTTCCAGAATGTCATTTTTCAAGTCTCGCTGATTGAGCTCCCGAGGCTCACGGCCTCTGAAAGTTCAGCTCAGATTGTTTGGGCGCACTAAGTGTCAGAAACCATTTAAATGGCCATCGGGAGGGACAAAGAGAACAACTTGTGACATTCACAAAATGAGATGCTTTGCCCCAATGCTCTGTTGTTGCTTTGAGACAGGGTTTTGCTCTGAAGTCCAGTCTGGCCTTAAGGTTTCAGTCTCCAGGTTCCTGAGAGTGGCCCACCACACCCTGCTCTCTGCAGCAACTAAAACAAAAAAAATCCACTGTGGGTGCTTCCTATGTAATGAGAGGAACCATTAAGATTTACTATAAAGTGAAAAAGAAAGGGTAGGCAACAGAGTGACTGGCATCCTACAACTCGTGTGTACATGCTTCTAGGTGCTCATATATGTATTAATCATCCGCAGTTACACACGATAGTTAGCTATCAGTGGCTAACTGGAGGGAGAGCTTCAGGGTGAAAATACGAGGGGATGCATTACCATATATCTGTGTTGTCTCATGTGACAGATGCTTAGTCACCTGTGGAGACCTGGGCACTTGAAATGCAGAGTTCAGCTTGCAGTGTGTGGTCACTGTTAACACTGGGTTAAATAAAGTACAGAATTAAATAACTTCATTTCACTTCTTTCAGTGTGGTCGTTAGCAAAATTTTAAATCACCTAGCATTTCTATGGGCAAGCATTTGTATATCCCTCCGCACTGAACTTTCGAGCATGAATACATTGCTATTCAAAGTTAAATAAAAATGGGGAAATGGTAATGACAATAGTTAACAGTCAAAGTGAGTTACTACATACCAGTCCCGCTCAGTCTCAACTTGCCTAGGTGCCATGTTTCCCAGGAGTCACACCTCATCAGGCTCCCTGTCCAATGGAGGGCAGTGACCTTGTGTCCTGTCTCCAGGTGTCCCCTCTGACCACTCCCAGTGTAGCATTTACCACCATCCTTTGAGGTAACTGTTAATGAATCAAGGCATAGAGTGGCCCTCTATGACAGCTGACGTGTCTTTGTGCCCATGCCCAGACTCAGCATAGGCTGCCTTGTTTGGGTGGGCTGAGGAAGGGAATGGGGGCCCAGGAAACTCTTGATGATGAGTGGACAGGTCTAACAGTTCATCCTAGACATCGGGAAAGGTAAAGGTGACAGGTGAGCATCCAGAACGATGTCAGGGAACACCAAAGTGACAAGGGGAAATGTAAGAGCGAGAGACACAAATATCAGAGGTCTAAAACCACATCCCTGATACCTTGTGACTTCTGTCTTACTAAGAATAAATTCACAGTGGATTTTCCTCTCTAAATATTTCACTTTATTTCTTGCAAAGCACGTCCCTCACTTGCAGGAAGATGCAGCCTTCTTCCCAGAGGCACACACCGCATATTTACATTGTATGGAACAGACCTATGGCAGGGGTTGGGTCAAGGAGCAGGCTTCAAGCACTGGAAATCAGGAGGAGAAGCAGGTGTTAGTAATTAGCTCTCCCTTTGTGTGAACTGAAGAGCCATTAACTGGCCACAGAAGTGGGAAGTGAAAAGCATTTTCCTATTGTGTTTCTAGCAACTTCTCTCCATTAAAGGTAAGGAAATCATGAGCACCCAAAACAAAGGGAGTCACCCTGCCCTTACCTCTCTCTGGTTTGGACCAAAGGGAGCCTGGCTGTATGAGCGCCCACAGTCAGGAGGACAGCTGTATGGACTTACAGAAGGCAGGGGCAGCTTTGTTGCTTGGCTTAGCAGGGTTCAGGGATGTGACAGAGAGAGCAGAGACCCCAGCAGGAAGACACTCACGTGCAGTGGTTCATCCTAACTCTGCAGACACACCACTGAATCACCTTAGAAAAGGCAGCAGGCCATTCTCACATTGGTCATATTCGTTATCTCAAGGATTTGCTGGAAAATACAGTCTCAAAACGTGCTCTCTGGATTAGCATCTTCAGACAACTTGCCAGAGATGCAAATACCTGCATCCCACCTTTTACTTACTGAATCAGGAATGCAAAGAATGGGTCCCATCAGTTGGTTATAACACAAGTGGATGCCCATCTGGGTGCCCTCTGCAGAAATTCTCTGCTCATATTTATTATTATACATCACTGCCGATCAATAGCTCTGTCTCGTCAACCTTATTTCAAATTCCAGCTCAAAGTATTATTTTATAAAAACTTATTTTCATATACAATGAAACTGCCAGGTATTAAAGCATAGTGCCAATCTACAATAAATAAAACTCAGCCAGTGAAGGAAGAGACAAGTCCTTTCCCCAACAAAGCGTGCCAAAGGATTGGTCTGTGTTCAGCAGGCCAATGCAATCCGGCAAGGGAAGGATGGGGAAGGCTGGGGACACGGCTGACTCTTGGGGAGCAAATGAAGCTATTTATCTAATTGCCACCATATGCCAGAATAAATCTCGGATGGATTAGAGAGCTCAGACAAATGAAACAAGAATGAAAGCTGGAGATGGGTGAATATTTCTATATCTGGGGGAATGGGAAAGGACTTGTATGCATGGTTCTAACAAGAACAGAGACTGGTTCTTTAAGTTACATATGTATGTATAGTTTTTTAAATCCCATCCATCAAAAATACCATAAAAAGAATTAAAAGTCGGATGCTGAGTGGAATATGTACTTCACTTTCTCATTTTCTTAACATGCCAGTTCTTATTATGGGGTCTGAAAATATGGTGATGAGCAAAAGCAAACTCAATTCCAGTCTTTGTGGACCTGACTGGCTCAGCAGGCTGAGGCTAATGAAATCCAAGAAATACTCCTGATAGCGCAATGCTAAGGGGCTGCAAAGGAAAGATACGTTATGGTATAAGAGGTCTGTCCTCATTAGAGGGATTGCCTTGCCTTGGGAGCAGTAATGGCTTTTCTGACAACCGGGGAGGGAGCAGGTGTGGATGAATAGAGTGAGCAAGAAGGAGGCCAGCATCAGCTTGGGCCAAAGACAAAGGGAGGCACCGTGAAAGAGTTTTGTCTTTCTTCCAATAAGCATCTACTGAAAGGGCAGGGGCAGCAGTTACAGGACACAATTTGCATTTTGCAAAGGCTACTCTGTTGTAGGGAGAGGGATCAGAAGGCACGAAGAAAGGAGGCTGGGAGAGGGCTCAGAAGATTGCAGCCACAGTCTGGACTAAAAGCGACAGACGCTAACACTAGGACGGTGGAAAGGGATGCAAATCAGACTCCATATCACAGAAAGAGGGCCATGCCTGGGCTGTGTCTTTTAAAAGTGCATGGATCATATAAAGGCAATGTTGACATTCAGGAGAGTAGCTGAATAAAGCATGGCATACCCCAAAAGTAAAATCCTACCCCATCACTTAGAGTGACCACATCATTTAATGATTTTATTGGCACAATTTTATACTATGCTTTAAGACCAAAGGAGACCACACGGTGAAGAACTCTTTCAATCACTGGTGCCAGGTTAGATGGACACCAACGTTCAGAAGAAGACGGGCCCTCTACCTTCTATTGCACACCAAATGAACTCAAAATGGATCAGATTGCCCATCATAGTGATCACAGTATATAACAGCCTATGCTATACAGTAATACAGTGTATACTGTACTAGTGTATAATATTGCATAGTGTATAGCAGCATAATATATTGGGTTATATACTTAAAATCTTCTCTCAGCAATTTTCCAGTGTGAAGCATAAAACCAGAATATGAGGTAATAAGTACGTCAAAAAGTTTGATTTAGTCATTCCATAACGTACACATATATCAAAACAATATGCGGTACAGCATACATATATATGATTTTTGTCAATTAAAAATCAGACAGAAGGATCCTAGGCTGGGGAAAGCCCCAACATGTCTACACCCTAATCCTTGGAGTCTGGGAACAGGCTATGTGTGCTGGTCAGCTTTTGGTCAACTTGACACAAGCTGGAGTCATCATCTGAGACCAGGGAACCTCAGTTAAGAAAATGCCTCCGTAAAGTTGGTCTGTAGGCAAGTCTGAGGGACATTTTTTGGTTAATGCTTGATGTGGAAAGGCCTAGGCCATTTGAGGTTGATGATATCCATGGGCAGGTGGTTCCAGGGTGTGTAAGAAAGCAATCTGAGCAAGCCAGTGAGCCATGGTCCTTCACAGCCTCTGACTCAGTTCTTGCCTCCAGCTTCCCACCCTGGCTTCTCTCAATGATGGACTACAAGCTTTAAGCTGAAATAAATCCTTTCCTCCCCAGTTGCTTTTGGCCTGTGTTTTTCTATTCTTAAAAACAGTGTTTTAAATTTATGAATTTTAGGTGTATGAGTGTTTTGCCTGCATGTATGTACACCATGTACATTCCTGGTGCCCATGGAGGTCAGAAGAGGGCACTGGATCTCCTGGGACTAATACAGATGGTTCTGAGCTGTTACATGGGTGCTGGGAATGAACCTTAACCACTGAGCCACTCTCCAGCTCCTTTGGCTAGTGTTTTATCTGGGTAATAGAAACATAACTAAGACATGGTAAAGGGAAATTAAAGAGCTGGTTGAACTACCATAGCTAATTGGATGACTTTAAAATAGGTAGGTTAGCTTGGATTATCCGGGTTGATTCAATTAATTACAAGGATCCCTTAAATATGAAAGAAGGAAGAAGATAACAAAGTCAGAAAGATTTGACTTGAGAGGAACTCAGTCTGCCATTGCTGGCTTCACAGCTGAATGGGAACCCCGTGGTCAGGAGCATACAGAAGCTTCAGGAGACAAGATAGTAGGACTCCTTCCTCGAGTCTCAAGGTATCCAGTCCTATGAACACCTATAGCAATACTATTATTATTATTATTATTATTATTATTATTATTATTATGTGTGTGCATGCCACAGTATATGCTAGAAGTTTACAGGAAAGCCCTCAGTAGCCTATTTATTATTATTATTATTATTATTATTATTATTATTATTTGTGCGTGTGCATGCACACATGTGTGCATGTGCATGCATGTCACAGTACACATGAGAAGCTTACAGGGAAGTGCTCAGGAGCCTGTAGTTGTTGTTGTGTGTGCACATGCATGTGTGCGTGTGCATGCATGTCACAGTACACATGAGAAGCTTACAGGGAAGTGCTCAGGAGCCCTTCTCACCTGCTGCCTTCACCTGAGTTCTGGGTTCAAACTCAGGTCAGCAGGCTTGCAGCAGTAAGTACCATGTTATTTGTTTGTAAGAGGTGAAACAGCGACCCAAGCGATGAGAGGAAGGACCCTTGAAAACATAAAGCTACCTGAGGGAAGCCAGGTCCCAAGAGCATCTGTTGGTGGCTGCCATCTATGTGAAAAGCATTTTCCTAGGCTGAGGAGCTAAAGGAGAGGTAGGGGAATGGCTGCTAAGGAATATGGAACTTTGCGGGGGAGGGAGGGGCGGGCTATTCCAGTGTGTGTGTGTGTGTGTGTGTGTGTGTGTGTGTGTGTGTGTGTGTGTGTGTGTGTGCGTGTGTGCATTTTAAACCAGTAAATTGCATGATATATGAGGTAGATCTTAATTAAACTGCTTTTTGAGGCAGCCAAAATTTGGTGTCCTTAAAAAAAATCTCTTTTGGGTAAGCACCAAAAATTATTAATCCCCTTCTTGTTTTGCAAATGTTAGTTATTTTCTACTTTTCTTTCATACAGGGCCAAAATAAACAAGTCAATTCAACTGACAAAGTTATTCATTTGGAAAAATTATGAAATAAAAGCAGGGAAGGCTATGAACAGGCCATCAGTAAATGGAGACTGGATCAAGAAAAAGAAGGTGGGATGCAGAAAACATCAGAGATACGCAAGGAAACAGAAAGCAACATGCTGCCACCTTCCCAGAAAATGATTTTTAGGAATGATTCCCATGGGGAAGCAGGTGGAATGAGCAGCGGGTGAAACCATGGGCAATGCAGGCGCTTCCAGCTGGGGCTTCTCAAACCTAGGTCGCCTAGAACCTTTACACGCCGTTTTTAATCAGGAGATCTGGGGAGGGGCCCCTGGTGATGCTGGCAGTCACTGCAGGGAGGGGCAGTGCCCACACTTTGAGTCATCAAGCCTCTAGTAGGCAATATCAGGAGCTTACTAACGCCCATGATTTGAAATAACACCAGTTCTCTATCTATGAATGACATTAATCCAAATTATGTAACGGCAGTTTCAGTATTGTTTGTAAGAGGGGGAAACCTTGGCAATGTCAATGTTTAACCACGGGATCTGAGTCACCTTTCTGTTTAACTTTGACTACCACCTAATTATATAAATAACATGTTTCAATATTTATTGACCCTGACTGGGGTTTACTATATTGATTCCTTGTCAAGTGAAGAAGTATCAACGCTCAGTTTTGAGGGTAGAGCCATTTCAGCATGGACACACAGAGAAGGTACCCAGACAGTGGCTCCCCTGCACCATAATGCTAGTTACCTTTGAGTGGTGATCTTTATTTTTTCCTATTTGTGAATCTACATATGTTAATGTTCCCGCCACAAACTTTCAAAATTTTAGTAATCTTAAGTAGTGAAATTTATTGTGAATCTACATATGTTAATGTTCCCGCCACAAACTTTCAAAATTTTAGTAATCTTAAGTAGTGAAATTTATTTGAATCCTGCTTCAGATCCTTGTAGCCCAGCCTCAGCAAAACATGCAACAGCGCCCTCTAGACATCATTCATGCAAACTTTAAACCTCTCACCAACAGGGCTGAGTCCAATATTTCCAGTGGATTCACGACAGTGCGCTAATCAGTTGCTTGGTTTTCTCCCAAGGGTCTCAATTATCACCCTCTTTCTCATGTTAATTTGACTTAATTAAATATGGCTAATTTTCTGATTTGAACACAACAGAGGTGATTATTTTCCTCTGGCTTTGTATGAACAGACCTGTCAAATTTCTATGTCAGTAAAGTAATAGCATCACATATGTTGATAGAATGGCTTAAACATGTAGGAGGAAGTTCCACCATTAAACAGCACTATCTTCAAAGTTGTTCTGATCTCATTGCTGTTGCCACAACAAAATACCTTGAGCAAAAGCAAGTCATGGGCGGAAAGAGTCCACTGGGCTCACAGTTCCAGGTTACAACCCACTGTGGAGAGGAAGCCAAGGCAGACGTGCAAGAGGCTAGTCACATCACATCCTCAGTCAAGAGCAGAGAGAAATGAACGCACTCATGCTGTCTGCCTGCTCTCTGCAGCTTATGCTGAAATACAGTTCAGGGTCCAGCCTATGGAATGGTGCCACCCACTGTGGGCTGGGTCAATTAACAATCAAGACAACCCCCCACAGACATGTCCATAGGCCAACCTCATCTAGATAGGTCTTCAGCTGAGATTCTCTACCTAGGTGACCCTAGGTTGTGGCATGGAAAAACTAGGCAGTACAGGGGTTCTGGTCAGTGCCAAGAGTTTAGTCTTGGGACCTCCCAGCATGTCTGTCTTTCTGCTTCACTTCTTCCAGGCCAAGGCTATAAGTGCCAAAGGAACCACAAAGCTCTGCTGCATTTCCAGTCATGGCTGAATACCTCTACTGTGCAAGGGTGCTCAATTCTCAACATTGTGTGAGCCCTTATTTCAGGCTGCAAAGCTCACAGATGTTCCCGAGGGGTTGTAGGAAGGAGCATAAACTGGAGAAACACCCTTGTAATGTGAACCTCAGACTGTTCCTATTAGTGAGCTAGAAAAGAGGACAGGAGGCACTCTCCACTGTGTTTTTTTTAAGACAGGGTCTCTCTCTTTGACCTGGAAATTTCCAATTCGGCGAGGCTGGCTGGCCAGGGAGTCCCAGGGAGCCACTAGTTCTGCCCGTTCTGCACCAGGATGACATGGGTGTCACCATATCCAGCACTCTTATGTGAGTTCTGGGAACAGAACCCAGGTCCTCATGTGTGTGGAGCAAATGCTTTAGTGAACAACCATCCCTAAACCTAGGGTCTTCTTCTCATAAGCTGCTTATCTTATGGAGTTTATCACAGCCACAGAAAGCGAATGTATCTGAATGTACCCATTTAAGGCAAGTCATAACTCAGCTGAAACCTTACCCCTCCCTGCCTTGCAGCAACAGAAAAGTAACATTTCCTGAAGACTTCACTTTCGACACTAAGAGAGAAGGGTGGCACAGTATCAATTACGTCACACACCAAGTTGACCCAGCAGGTCTTTTTGCAGATGAAGGGACCAAGGCTTAGAGAAGCTAACCTGGTGGTCAAAAGGCTGGTCATTGAGGGGCAAAGCAGAAATTCAAACCCAGGGCCTCTGTCTCCACAGCTGAGCCCTTAACCGTCCTGCAACTGTGATTGAATCCACCCACTTCTATACAAGTTCACTGCCTCCACTGGCCAAGCCACCCATCTCCCCAGACAGTTTCAATCGGCTCCTCTCTGAGATTCTACCCTGAGTGACACTGTAAACCAAGAGCAGAAACTGGCTGCCCGCCCCCTGTTAGGATCATCTTTTTGTACACCCAGTGAAGATGTGTCTCTGTCCTTCCTCACCTGCCTAAGGCACCCTCTGATTGGCTTAATAACAGGCTGAATGGCCAATAGTTAGGCAGGAGAGGATAGGCTGGACTTCCGGGGAGAGAAAGGAACTCTGGGAAAGAATAAGAGGCCAGCCAGCCACAGAGGAAATCGGATATATGGTACTGAGGAGAGATAACAAGCCACATGACAAAACATAGATTAATATAAATGGGTTAATTTAAGTTTTAAGAGCTAGTTAGGAACAAGCCTAAGCTAAGGCCAAGCATTCATAATTAATAAAGTCTTTGTCGTTATTCAGAAGCTGTAAGTCCAAAGAAAGTTTAACTACAGCCCCTATTATCTTAAGGTTTCCTGCTGACCTTGGGATAAATGAGAAGCCTTTGACCTGAATGAAGGAGTCCACAGCACCGCAGGAGGAACCACATGCCTGGTACTGTAAGTCTGGCCAAGAACCAGGGGTTGGGAAGTCTACAACTGCAGGGTGAACCTACTATTATTATTTTGCCAAGTAGAATTAATATTCTACTGCTCTCTAAATTCCCATCTCTCTACTCATAGAACAATGTCTTCCTCGGAGAAGCTTCTTTGTGCCATGGACCGTGGCTAATATATAAACTCTTAACTGGTCAAAATGCAGACAGAGTCAGTGGCTGGCATGCTCAGCCTCAAATGGGACATCCATGCCCCACCCGCAAGTCTCAGGGACCACTGTGGAAGGGGGACAGAAAGGCTGAGATCCACAGGTCAGGGAGGACCAGAGTAAGGCAGTGTCATCCAGACATGACGGGACGATCCGCTACTGCACTCACAGCAGCCGTGGCTGCCCGCACAGGACGCTGCACTGTACACTCACAGCAGCCGTGGCTGCCTGCACAGGACGCTGCACTGTACACTCACAGCAGCCGTGGCTGCCCCGCACAGGATGCTGCACTGTACACTCACAGCAGCCGTGGCTGCCCCCATAGGATGCTGCACAGGATCAAGCCAGTCGCCACTCTAGCATGGAATGGGAAAGGGGTTTGAAAACCCCCACCCCGAGGAGCTATGGAGAGCTGATGCTTCTGGGGGAGAGAGGTGAAGTGTGTGCCTCCTGGCAGGTTGTCCATGCTCCAATGCATGGCCCCATACATTGTGTACCAATTGAAGTAGATGGGCTATTAAATTTTTTAAAATATAAAATCGGAAGGGATGGATCCAGAATGAGTAAGGGGGAGGAGCTGAGGATGGGTCTGATCAAAATACGTTGTATGAAATTCTCAAAGAATTAATTAAAATATTTACTTTAAAAAAAGACACAAAGTTGGGGTGGTAGGAAGGTCATGGTGGAGCTGGGAGGAGCTAAGCGTATGATCAAAATACATTGTATGAAAAACACACAGAATTAATAAAGATATTTTTATAATAACTTTTTTGTTTTTTTGAGACAGCATTTCTCTGTGTAGCTTTGCGCCTTTCCTGGATCTCGCTCTGTAGACCAGGCTGGCCTCGAACTCACAAAGATCTGCCTGCCTCTGCCTCCCATGTGCTGGGATTAAAGGCGTGTGCTACCACCGCCCGGCTTATAATAACTTTTTTAAGGTATCTTTTTTTGAGGTTTATTTATTTTATGTATATGAGTACTCTATTTGCATGTATCCCTTTATGCCAGAAGAGGGCATCAGATCCAGGTCCTCTGGAAGAGCAGCCAGTGCTCTTGAACCACTGAGCCATCTCTCTAAGCCTTAATAAAAGTATTTTAGAAGAGAAGTCCTTAGCAGAACCAGGAAGTGCTAGGACCTAGCCCATCCCATCACATTCAAACACCATTGTTACTCCCTGGTCTTCAACCTTAGCTCCTCCTTGCTCATTCTGCCTGGCCGTAAACTTCACCTCATCTTCTCTCCTTTCCCCTTTTGCCTGGCAAAGGCAACTTCCTCTTGGGTATTACTCTCCATGAGGCATGCTCACCCAAAATCCAAGTGAGTGTCTTGCTCCCCCGCCAATCCCCCAGGATGATAATTCCTTTTCCTGCCTGTATTTTTTTCCTCTGGGTCCCTTTCCCCCGTCTATAGCACAGATTTCTCGTGTATTAATGTTAACTAGACTATGAAGTTTTGATGGCAGAACTCTGTGTGGCATTTTGGAGGAGGCGAGGAGGTCAATGGATATCTACTAGGCAAACACATGCATGAAAGAAGATAAACATTACCCCAATCCAAAGAGGTTAGGTGAGCCTACCTTAGCCAAGGTACACTGGATGAGGAGCTATTTGGAGGGGAGGTTTCCCTGAAGTCCCTCAAGTCACTGGCAATCAACTGACACCACCTTGAAAGCGTCGGTATATTCCGCTGGGCAACACGTTTTTGTTGTTGTTTTAATGCCTGGCCACCTCATTTTTAGCTTCAAAGTGATTTCAAACCCTGGTCATCTTTTTCTCCTTACCTATTTCCTCTCTCCGTTTCTCCTAGCCATAGATGCTGAGCTGGCAGGATGTCCAGAGCTCCGAGTTCTGCTAATCTCCTCCTGTGGAACCAGTCAGTCTTGGCTCTAAGTCAAGCGACACCAGCTACTGTAAACGCTGCTCCTATTCTTAACAATGATTTCTTCCATGGCTGCTTCCTATTCTTTCCCCTAAGAGGAGGGATCCGAAGAAGATAAATGCCATAGCAACCAGCCCAAAGGGACCAGCAGAAACCATCAAAAAGGACAACAGTCAATGTGATGACAGAGTGGTTGCCAACATCATTTAATGATTGGGGGAAGCAGCCAAGGATGATCACTCAAGTTCATAACTCCAAAACAAACTCCAACAAGCGAAGCTACTGAGGGAGGGTCAAAGGCCTTGATACTTACTGTGTGCATTATGGATATGCACTGTGCCATGCATCAGGCCGGGGTAGATGTGACCGCCCCCTCCAGCTGCTTCTCTTACATTTCTGGTGGTGACTCTAGCTTTAACAGACTAGGCCCTACTTGCTTCTCAGTCCTAGGACATGCTACCCTTCATTTTAGACTTGCTGAAGCTGAAGTCTGGGAAGATAAAATTTCTGCTTTGTTGAGGGCACTATAAACCTAAGGTACCAATTCAGACAAATATTTAGAGCAAAACTGACTAATTTTCTAATTTCTGAGTTTAAGATTGAGAAAAATAATACAGTTGTTTCTCCTCTTCTTTCTGAAATCCCCCACTCAGCCCAGCACCTGGCAGCAGGCGTGTTTAATCTAATCTAAAGCACACTTCTTATAGTTAATCACTAACTCCAGCTTTCGGCTGAAAACTGTTGGGTTAAAAAGAAAAAAACAAACAAAAAACCAGACCTCTCACTGACAGAGAACCACATTCCATGTGCCTTATGATCAACAGACAGAGAATATTTTAAATAAATGGGAGAGTTAATTTTTAGGCAACTATGAAATTTTTTCTCCCATGGTGACCAAACATAAAATGTGCTGACCTGTTCTGAGGAATGTCAAGTATTGTCCTAAGAGGGGCACATTTTTTAAAACATATTCCTTGTTTCAGCAGGTTTATGAGTTAAGAGAAAGCCAGCATGGTTACAGGTACACCTTGGAATCTCAGTGGCACAGAAAAGCTGCTTACTTGGCTTGAGTCTAGATGTTGGGGCAGTGTACCGCTCCTCGGGGCCTCTGTGTTCCTGAGGCACTGCATCTTGAGCATGTCATTTCCAAGGTCATCATCCTAGGTGTTGCTAGCCACATGGCAAACAGGGAGGGGAGATGGCACCTAGTCCACATCAGGCAAGATGTTACAGCAGGCACCAAACCCAGGAGCACAAATCAACAAAACCACAGTTATACGGGTGCAAAATCTCTCAGGGCAGAGGCTGGAGCTCAGCTGGCAGGGTGCTGGTCCAGCAAGTCTGAAGCCCTGGATTTGATCCCTACCTAGCAGTTCCTACACCGAGTGTAGCGGTGCGTGCCTGTGACCCCAGCACTCTGCAGGTGGAGGCAGGAGGAGTGGGAATCAAGACTGTCCTTGGCCACCGTGAGTTTGAAGCTAGCCTGTCTCAGAAAGGAAAAAAAGCCAACAAAATTTAAAGAAAAGAATGGTAAATAACTGGAGAGGGGGTCTAGGAAGGGAGAGAGAGGAAGAGGATGGGGAGGGAGGGAGGGAGGGAGGGAGAGGGAGGGAGAGAGAGAGAGAGAGAGAGAGAGAGAGAGAGAGAGAGAGAGAGAGAGAGAGAGAGAGATTTTCTTAGCGTCTATTGATGTTGTTGTGAATGGACCGGTGGTTTGCAAGCTTTTTATGTGTGTCGGCAAGGCATTTCCAAATATACTCAAAAGCTGTACATCTAAGGGCATTACGTATAACATTGATTATCAGTTTCAGAAAAGTACAAGAACTTGGCACGGTTGCCACATTCTCCATCCTGTGGCCCCTGCCATTGGAAAGTATTGTTTTCACTGCCCTGCCCATAATGCTTTTTCTTATAGTCATGGGAGCAAGTGCTTGATTAGTTCAATAAACAAGTTAGTCCATGTATGCATGTGTAAAAGCGCTAAAACCAATTGATAAAATGTAAAAATTTGTTTCTCACAATTCAGAGCCAAGATCAAGCAGCTTCAGCTGGTGTTGGTGGGGCCTGTGTCTCCTTGGAAAGTGGGGCCTTGTTGCTGGGGTTCCACAAGGCAGAAGAGGAAAGACCTCGTGACCCGGTTACCTTGGAAACCTCCTACACCTCTTCACACTATTGTATTGGGGATGGAGTTTCAACATAATTTGAGGGTCATTTGGTCCCTAGTACTGGCCATTTCTCACATGTGTGAACTTGATGTGATATCGTGTGTGGCATATTGTACCTCATTGGGTGCCATGCCCATAACCTGCTCAGATCAACCGACCACCCGACACACTAAGAGACCTATTCTAGGTTGAAGTAAAAATAAATTGTACCCGGAGACCAAAGCTTGGCAGACTAGTCGTGTGTCCTGCTAAGTGGTGATACATCACCGGGCTGGTTTTAGGGATTCGCATCACCTAAATGGAAAGATGTCAAATAAAAGCCACAGCATTGGCACAAGTGATGGATAACGCTTCCTTTCACATGTCTGGTCTGTCATCCAGGCCATAAACACGCCAAAAGAGATTCAAACTCATGTTTCCAAGGCCGACTGAAGAAACCATTTCTTTCAGGGAAAACCTCCCCTCCCCCAAACACAACCTTAAAAACATCACTCAGATAAACCCAAGAAAAGCACAATGCAGCCGACGGCCAAGAAGGACAGCCTGTCTAGCCAGGAGAGCAAACGACTGTCTACACACAAGGAAGGAGGGGCTTGACAATGTTCTGCCTGGGCCGTGTTGTGTGATTTAAGAGAGGAAATACTTAAAGGCTTAGGAGACCTTTGCAGGGATCCTGGAGGCTTTCTGTGAGTCTGAAGACACTCACATTCCCTGGAATCCAGACGCCCTTCTCTCTGGGAACCACCCGGAAGTCAAGTCCATACACTGAGATTTTAGAGGGACTGTGAGGCAGGCAATGAATCAGACCAAATTGAAACCCGGTTCAAGCAGGTAGCAATATATCGTGGTTATTGTCACGGGCTACAGGGAGAAAAGCTAGACTTTCACAGTGAAATAGTGGCCAGTCACTGAAAAGGCTTTAACCCTGGATAAGGTATCCAGGAGCATTGGCAGTTGAATAGGGTGGGCTCCTCTTCCTCCGGTCTGCAGGGCAGCAGAGGGTAGAAGCCCCTGGATGAGACACACTTCCCTGGCCCTCTAGAGCGCAAAGGCTACAAGGACTTGGAAGGGCAGCGTTCCAGTAGTTAGGGATGCTCCAGAGGGCAGAGCCTTTCGGTATCATTTACCAAACACTGTGGTTTTCTTTGTGCTCATATGCTCATGCTCACGTGAGTAGAGGCTGGAAGACAGCCTCAGGTGTCATTCCTCAGGCCCCGCCTACCTTTCTGTTAAAAAAACATTATATGTATGTGTGTGTGCCCGTGCATGGTTTGTGCACACACGTGCAGTGTCTGAGGGAGCCGGAAGGAGATAGATAGATCCCCTGGAGCTGACTCATAGGCAACTTGAGCCATCTGACCAGGACCTGAACTCGGGTCCTCTGCTGAGCCACCCTCCATACGCCACCCTTCTTTCTTGAGACAGGGTCTCTTCCTGCCTAGAACTTAGGAGGCTAGGCTGGCTGGCCGGTGAGCCCAGTATCTCTCTCTGCCCTCGTGCTGGGATTTCAAAGCTACTATGCCCAGCTTCCTGTACACCTGCTGGGAATTCAAATCAGGTCCTCCTGTTTGCAAGACAAACACTTTGTCAGCTGAGCTACCTCCCCAGACCAGCACCAGGTTTTTCTCCTGCACATGTGAGCCGAGGGAAATTTCTCTACTTCTCAAAAGCCTCAGTAGGTCCTGGCATTTAGTGTGAGGTGCCATGCAGACTTCAGAGTCTGTGTCCTGTGAAACAGAACAGTGAGGACGTTCTGCCCGTGGAATAGGATAATGGTCATCAGGTCCTTGATTTCCTAGTAATGAGTGCTACTAGGAACAGCATCCCACTGGTCCGCAAAACCTTCACATCGAAGTCTCTCTGAACTTAACTCTGCGTAACCAACTCTCTACCACACGTTCACACAAACGCATTCACAGGCATTTTCTGACCACTTCCCTGATGGCCCTGGGCCCAGGACTGACCTTCCCCATCTGCACTGCCCTCTGCCAACTTCCATTTGCAAATCTGATCAAAGTCTCAAAAAAAAAAAAAAAAAAAAAAAAAAAAAGGACAGTTAAGTCCACACACTCACAGTTAGGAGCATTAGTTTTCACATTTAATTTTCTTGAGTCAAACGTAGGTAATATCATTTCCTTGCTGTGTGACCTTGGGAAACTTATTTAATCTCTGTGCCTATGTTCCTCATCTACATAACTAGACGAGTGACAGTACATACCCCTTAATGCTGTTTCAAGAATTAAATGAGGTATTATACACAAAACATGTAACATGGTACCTGATGTAAAGCAAATGTCCCGAAACTCTAGGCTGTTGGGGGGTGGACAGCAGTGGGGATTGAGACTGGGGTCTTGCTCAGACTAGGCAAGTACTCTCCCATTGGGTTATATTCCCAGCCCTCCTTTGACTTTGACATAGTCTCATTCAGTTGCACGGGCCAGCCTTGAATTCATGCTGTAGCCCAGGCAGGCCCTGAACTTCCAATCTCCCTGGCTCAGACTCCTGAGCTGCTGAGGTTGCAGGCTTGGACCATCAAACTAGCTATTGGTCCTTTTCACTCTTTGTTACAAAGCCGATGAGGATGTTTCTATTTTAAGTATCAATGATGTTCCTTCTGGATGAGGGATGTGTGCTGAAGATCAGGGAGTCTAGGCCTAGTGTGGCAGTGGCCGGCCCCTTTTGATAGATGGAGAAGGAAGGGAGTGGGGTATGAATGAGACAAGGTCCTGACTCCTAGTCTGTATCCTGCACTCACGGCAGACATTGCTAGTCACCCACAGCACTCCTTCCCACCCAGCCTCCCCGCATCTCAGCAGCTTAGCTTCCTCCAAGGTGGTAAGAGAGTCAGTCACCCAAGGGATCTGAGTCGTACACTAGTTGTCACACCTACTCCAAAGTGGTAACTTCTGCTGGGAAAAAGGTCCCAGAGAAAGAAAGAAAAAAAAACAAAAAACTAGACCAAACAGCTGTGGGGACTCTGAATAAAAATTAGAGTCTCTGTGCCAGGCTGCAGTGGCTTCTGGCAAGTGGCAGCTGCTGGCGTGGGTCCCTGTGGCTCTTTTCAAAGCTGGCAGAGATCTCAAGAAAGAAACCTGGCCTTCCACAGACCACCTGGTTCAATTTTTCTTCTCTCCATCTTTCTGGGCCTCACTCACATCCTCTTTCCTCAGAGGGCAGGGAGCCACACAGCGGTGCTTTCCAGAGGTGTGTGGACCATTTGGTTTTTCAGATATCCTGACAAACAGGTCCGTGGTCAATTGGTCAAAAGGCTGTTCCCAGAAACCTTCCTAAGGCGAGAATAATAAA
Source organism: Peromyscus leucopus (assembly GCF_004664715.2). Lineage (NCBI taxonomy): Eukaryota > Metazoa > Chordata > Mammalia > Rodentia > Cricetidae > Peromyscus > Peromyscus leucopus. Next base: position 12,759,271 of record NC_051069.1, on the reverse strand, counting down.
TATCATGTTAAAGGCTAGAAATCCTAAAGGACACAGGCCTATCCTGCAAGAGTGACCTTCTGGCCCCTTTCCTCACCCAGTGCCTACCCATGTAGCTGTCACATCTCAAGAGCACACAGCTCTCAGTAACATGTCTAATTAAGATGCAGTCTTTCTTTCATGAGTCACACCAGTCAGGCCCCAAGCAAAGTCAGCCCTAAAGTTTCTCCTGGTTCTGTCTCCTCTGGGTTCCCATGGTCTCCCTATTGGTTAGAGCAGCTGAAGAGCCTGGGGTTTCCACCTGCCTTCCCTCATCACTCTTGCCATCCTACACCCCCATGGAACTAGCTTTCTAGCATATCATCTGGCTTTTTTACTTGGGAACTGAGGATCCAAACTCTAGTCCTGGCTTACACACACACACAGACTGAGAAGCAACCGAAGACAGTTACATGTCATGTTTGTTTGTATAAGTGCGTGCGTGCGTGTATGTGTGTGTGTGTGTGTGTGTGTGTGTGTGTGTGTGTGTGTACGCGTGCGCCCGTGCACGCAGGCATGCATATCCCACGGTGCATTTGTAGAGGTCAGAGAAAACTTCAGACGTCAGTCTTTGCCCTCAACTCAGTTTGGATTTGTGTCTTATTTACTGCAGTATACACAGGCTCGCTGGCCTTGGGCTTCCAGGAAGCCTCCTGCTTCTGCCTCTCACTTGGGATAACCCAGATTACAGATGTATGCTACCATGACTGGCTTTTACACAGGTTTAGAGGATTCAAACCCAGGCCCCTAGGTCGCAAAGCAAGTGCCTTACAAACCACTGAGCCGTCTCTCCAGCCTTAGAGGATGGTTTTGAATGTGTCACAGGGACAGCCACTGAGACGTTATGAACTGTCCCATTTGCTGGCCGCTCTCTATTTCCGAAGTGAGGCTGAGATGCGATCAGCCAGCTCCCCGTTCCTGCTGCCATGCCTCCCCAGCCATGACGGACTCTCTCCGCATGGAGCTGTGAGCCAAAGGAAGCCCTTTCCTGCCTAAGTCACTTGGGATCAGCATATTTTATCATTAGCAACAGAACAGAAACTCTACCCCGCGTGTTTATTTCCTTTAAAATTTCGGGAAACTAAGACAGAAACCGTCCATAATTTCACCGCGTGTTTTGTTTGAGGGAACGAATGGAGAACTAGACAGCTTTGGGGGTCCTTCCTGGGTAAAGCCACACTCAAATGGTGTGGCTTTTAGATTAAGCAGCGGTAAAGAAGGAGACCAGTGACGTCCCCTTCCCCTCCATCTGTGTCTTCCCCCAAGGCCAGTACCTCCAGATTCTCTCCTGACACTGCTGTTTCATCTATCAACATTTCAGAATCAGTATGGTCACAGAAAGAGATGCTGGCTGCTCTTGTCCAAGCTTCTCACCTGATGTTGCAACAGCCTTTGGTTCTTTTTGGTGCACCGAGACTTCTTGAGAAGTACTTGAGCAACCCCCCAAAGTGCTTGCAGCTAGGTGCGTGAGGCTATAACCTCCGGTGCCCAGCTCTTAGACGCCAAATCTCAGGTCCATCACTTATTACATAATTGTGACCAGCCTAGTTAGGGTCAGAGCCTAGGCAGCCCTAACAAGCCAGGCTATCCGCATAGGCCGGTTAAACACACAAGTAACCCTGAAAAGCAGAGAGAGGAGGTTCATTCGACGTGATGATGTCGGGAAGGGGAACTAATAAAGTAGTCCATGGACACCCCACACCTGACCCCCCAAATCCATCTTTAGGGTCTTGACATGAGGTTTAGGTTTAAACAGAAGGCGAGAACTATGTATAGCTAAGCAGTTCTGGTAAAGATGCGGTCCTGCCTGTCATGTCTCCGCTCCAGTCTCGCCTGTCACGTGGTCTGACACACTGCCAGGACCAATTGAAATCTCTTTCCAAGACACAAGCTCCCCCTCTGACTGGTAGCAGGCAGGTTCAGCCTGTTCCTTCCTCCCAGCGTGAGATTCCTGGGGAAATTCCAGTTTCATGGGACCATTGTTTTGACAGTTGATGGTCAAAGGGAGGGGCACAGCGTCTCTTTAGAACATCTTCATTCCTGCCAGGACAGTTACATAATCACTTTGGGCAAATTATGGAAGCTGTGTAGAGCTTGGGGGAATCCATTAGAAAAGCAAAGGGTAGCCACTGTGCCACAGGAGGGTTGTGTTTATTGGAAGGATCAGGCATGCCCGGTGCCCGCACAGAATCGGCACATTGAAGGCTTAGCCACGGCTACAGCTTCTATTCCAGAGAACAGGTCTGTGTAAACCTGAGCTTTCTTGGGAACCAAGGGCAGTGGGGTAGGAGGGAACACGATACTGCCTTGCGGAGAGGAAATCATTATTGCTCCATGAGCCGCCACCAAAGAGAACCATTCCAAGTAAGGAGGTCCTGGAGCCACCCTACGGGAACTGCAGGACACAGCAGCTCCTGGTGGTGAACCTCAAGTATGAACACCCCTGTGCAAGTTCTTTCACTTCCACCCCACTCCACCTCGCGGCTGTCCCTCCAGTCTCCACAGCAGGCCCCTCTCTTTAGTGAGGTGGCTCTGCGTCGCTCTCTGAGGAACCCTCGTTCCCACTCTGGCCTCCAAAACTAAGAGTCTGTCTTTCTAGCCATACTGTCTGTTAGCTTCAAGTGTTTCTTGACTCTGTGCCTCGTTTTCCTATGTAAAATGGGCCTATCAACTGTGTGCAGGCCAGCTTTTCATCGCTGTGGCAAATGTGAGAAATTACTGAGAGAAGGAAGATTCATCTGGACTCATAGTTTCCGGCCATGGTTGGCTGACTCCAGTGTTGGTGGTGAGGAAGAACATAATGGTAGTGGGAGACTGTGTCAGAGGGAGAGGGAGGAAGAGGAGAGGAAAGAGAGAGAGAGACAGACAGACAGACAGACAGACAGACAGAGACAGGAAGTAGCAAGGGCAAGATACACCCTTTAAAGACACATCCTCAATGACCTATTTCCTCTAGCCAGATGCCCCATTCTATCAACAGATGAAGTTAGTGTTCTTAGAATTCAGTCCTCTCTCAGTAGCACCACCCCCTGGAGACCAAATGGTGCAGGAATCTGTTGGGAGGCCAACTTCTTATCTACATCGAAACAAACAGTGTTGTTGTGAGAATTCAGTTACTGCAAGAAAGGCTTAGATGTTGGATAGACTCAGGAGAAAATGGCTCCCATTGCTGTCATTTGCCACCAATACCGCAGCAGGGAGTCCTCTGCAGCCACACTTTTCTCACAATTCCCGTGACTTTCACCCACTAACTGTGCCTCACTGGCTTCTCAGAGTCGTCCCCCCCAACTCTGACTGAGAGGGAAGATAAACAGATTTTTTTTTTTAAACCTCCTTCCCTTGGTACCGAAATGTTGGGATTACTGGCTACTCCCCCAGCTACATGACCGCACATGTGCAGTAGCCAAGCAAGGAGCCTTACATCCTAGTAATCGCGCTCTACATGATCACATAATTTGCGTGCAGCGTGATCATGCAATCTATGTGCATGCATGGCATATCCGGGAAAAGCATAAAAAGCAGGTCACAGACTCCACCCCCAGCCCCCACATGTGTCTTCTACAGGCCTAGTCACATTCTCTTCCGTCCCTCCCTTCTCCTAATAAAACTCTTATAGTGGGTTTTGTCATACCTCGTGGTCTTTCTCGCACAGTTAACAGCACCGCTTAGTGAATAACATTGCGCCACTGAATTAAAATCAACACCAAGTATTAACCCTAGAACCTCAAGTAACTCTTATAAAGGAAAACATTTCATTGGGACTTGCTTACATTTCAGAGGCTTAGTCCATTATCATCATGGCGGGAAGCATGGCAGCATGCAGGCAGACATGGTGCTGGAGAAGGAGCTGAGAGGTCTACATTCAGATCAGCAGGCAGCAGGAAGAAAGAGAGCCATTGGGCCTGGCCGAGCTTCTGAAACCTCAAAGCCCACCCCCAGTGACACATTTCCTCCAACAAGGCCACGCCTCCTAATGCCACTAGCTAAGCATTCAAATACGAGTCTACAGGAGCCGTTCTTATTCAAACCACCACACCTGCAGATAGCCATGGCCAGGTCCAGTCTGCTAGCCATGCTCAGTCTACTTCTTTTTCTCTCTGCTCTGGACTCTTCCAGATGCCTTTGGATATTCTCTCTCTCTTATCTAATAAAAATCTTCCCCTTAACTATACCATAGAGTGATCATGTCAGCAGTTTCTTTACTATACCCACTAACATACATCTGGTGCAGCACTCATATACGATTTTACTTTATTTATTTGTGTGCATGTGTGTATGTGTGCATTTGAGTATGTGTGAAAGTACACACAAAAGTCAACGGACAACTCAGGTGTCATTCCTCAGGTGCTATACACCTTTTAAAATAATTTTAAAGATTTATTTTTATTATTTTATGTATTTATTAGTCAGAGTTCTCTAGAGTCACAGAACTTATGACTCTCATATATGATTTATTAGAATGATTTACAGGCTGCAGTCCAGCTCATCCATCAATGGCTGACTGTGAATGGAAAGTTCAAGAACCTAGTAGTTGTTCAGTCTACAAGGCTAGGTGTCTCAGCTGGTCTTCTGTATATGCTGGAATCCTGGAGAAACAGACTCCAATGCTAGTGAAGGGATGGATGTGCTAGCGAGGTGAGAGCAAGTAGGCAAGAGCAAGAGCTTCCTTCTTCCATGTCCTTATAAGTTTCCAGCAGAAGGTGTGGCCAGATGAAAGGGCTGTCTTCCAGCCTCAAGATCTGGATCAAAGGCGTGACTTCCTACCACCCTATCTAAAGCTCAGGACTAGAAGTTGATTCACCCACTTCAAATCAAGCAAACACTCTCCCAGAGATACACCCTCCATATCTGGATTTTAGTTCATTCTAGACATAGTCAAGCTGACAACCAAGAATTGCCATCACAGTGTGTATGAGTGTTTTGCCTGTGTGTATGTATGTGTACCATGTACATGCTTGGTGCCCACAGAGGTCAGAGAAGAGTATCAGTTACCCTGGAATTGGAGTTACAGATAGTTGTAACCCACCATGTGGGTGCTGAGAAGAGAAACTAAGTCCTCTTAACCTCTGAGCCATCTCTCCAGTCCCATCTACCTTTTAAAAGTCAGTCTCTCAATGACCGGCCAGCAAGTCTCAGAAACATGCTTGTCTCCTCCTTTCAGTGTTAGGATTTTTAAAAGAAAGTGCCTTAAAAAATGTGTGTGTGTGTGTGTGTGTGTGTGTGTGTGTGTGTGTGTGTGAGAGAGAGAGAGAGAGAGAGAGTGTGATGTGTGTGAGATAGTTTGTGTGTGTGTGTGTGTGTGTGTGTGTGTGTGTGTGAGAGAGAGAGAGAGAGAGAGAGAGAGAGAGAGAGAGAGAGAGAGAGAGAGAGAGAGATGTGTGTATGTGTGTGAGAGATGGGTTTTTTTTTTTGTGTGTGTGTGTGTGTGTGTGTGTGTGTGTGTGTGTGTGTGTGTTTTCTGGGTCTCAAACTCCCCTCTTCCTGCTTGCAAGGCAAGCAATTTACCAAGTAATCCTCAGCTTGGATTGTGTTTTCATTGCTCGTTGTGGAATCTCTTGAGCCCAGAATAGTGCTGGGCCCACAGTAATCCTCACTGACTATTGCTGGATGAACAAGGAAGGACAGGAGGGTGCGGTTCAAACACCACCACGAGTTCTGATTAGACACATCTGGCTTTACATCTGTATTTTCTGTGTGGTTTTTGACAACTTACCTCTCTGGGACTCAAATTCTAACTAAAACAAGGAGGAAGGGGGAAATCACATCACTGGGGTGTGGTGAGGCCCATGAGGTTGTGTCCACCACATCTACCACACAGCTTCAAGGGACAGCTGTTCCAGTAGCTAGGATCCATGGGAAGATGAAAACGGTGTACTGAGGTTACCTAGCGACAGGATAGCTCTATTATCCCACCCAGGTGCAGACTTCACTTGGGGAAAATTGCCTTCCTTTGTCCAGGACAGGTATCAGCTCATCACACGGCCTTCCTGATGAAAACTGAACCCATATTTTAGGGCTTAAGGCTAACAAATGCAGGATCCCCAGGTATTCCAACGTCTTGTATAAATTATCTAGAGGAACTAAATTTTCCATAGCCTAATTGAATGTTTTAAGAATTGGGGGGAAAGAACACAAGAACCTTTCAGCTTCGTGCTCCCAGGGAATGGCTTACTTTGTGCAATCAAATAAAGCATGCATGTTCCCAGAGCCTCCTGCTCCTCTGAGGCTTCCCAGACCCACTTCTCCTGCACTTTCCCGCCCGAGGTCTCTGGATAATTAAGTCAAGAGAAGGTCTGGTCTGTCCTAGTTGCCAGCATTCACAGCTAACAGAAGCATCATCTGCTACAGCGTTGTCTTCCTCTAGGGACCCTCGAGCGGCTTCACAGCTCCGGCAGGATGTTTTTTTTTTTTTTTTTAGTAAGTGGTTCAGATCTGGGGATGGGAAGCTGGCACAATTGGCGAAGTACTTGTTGCACAAGCATGGGGACCTGGGTTGGATCTCCAGCACACACGTACAAAGCAAGGCATCTCAGTGTGCCCTCATGATCCCGGCACTGGGGAAGTGGACAGGGGAGGGTCCCCTGGGGGTGACAGCCAGCCAGCTTAGTCGACACTGGGTGCTCCAAGTTCAGGGAAAGATCCTTGCTCTAAAACAAGGTGGGTAACTCCTGAGGAGTGACACCTGAAGCTGACTAGGGGAAATCAGACCTGTGAAACACACACACACACACACACACACACACACACACACACACACACACACACCACTACACTGAAGCTCCAGAAAGACTCATTACTATGAGTCCAGAGGGTAAGAAGAGTGATGTTAAGTTTTTGTCACATGAGAGAGAGTGAGCGGGGAAAGGAGCTGTGACTGGGTGATCTGATAGAGAGAACAGAGATGGTCAGCCTGAGGTTGTTGGGGAGGTCATCAGGCCACTCACCATCAACACTAGGCAGCTGCTCATGGTGACATCCCAGAAATACAGTGTGGAGCTGAGGAGGCATGCCCACAGAGTCTGCATACCATAAAGTACCCAGTTCAAATGTCCTTCTGCTGGATTCTCTCCTTCCTGCCCTTGCTCACATCTCTTCAGGATGCTACATGAACCGTCTTAGTGGCCCACAGATCCTTTTGTAAAGAATACAACCCCCTGCAAGCTTTTGGGTATCTGTTTCCTATACCACGATGACCAAAGTGTTCCCACGTGGTCCTGAACCCTACACAGGCCCAGGATGAGTGCTCTGTAAAAGCCTGGCCTCTGACTCGGTCATCAATGTGCACAGTTGGTCTCCTGCAAGGAGACCATCTCATCTCGCAAGCCATTACATCTGCTGATCCTTTGAAAAAGATGCCAGGGTTCTGCCAGAGTGTGCCCTGAAAGATAGCCAAGGCACAAATTAACACCCACTTTCCGGCAATGGGAACCATTCCTGAAAAAGGCACTTGCAGAACCGGAGGCAATCTGGCATAATCTGAGAGCCAGCACATGATTTATTGCTTCACAAGGACTGTGGTCCAACGGTAAGCTAGCTGCTGGGATTTTTCCTTTCCCACACAACTGTATTTCAAAGGCCTGACACTTGGTTTACACGCCCGGCCTTTGAGCAGAGGGCTGTAAACAGCAGGAGATCTACAGGGTGCCATAACTGAAAACCAAGTAGTCTGGATCCTCCTCAGTCTATCATCCTAGAGATGGGGACCCAGGGGCCCAGAGGGCTACGTCAGTCACATACCCCTGGTCACACAGCAAGACAGCATTGCAGCCAGCCCCCAAATCAAAGTATCAGAACCAAAAATCACTCCTTTTTCTAGCTCCCCCATTTTTTCTACAGCCGTCAACCCACCGTTGTGTTCAAATGAACAATTTTGAAAGAACTATTTTTCTTCTCAAAGTAGCCCTTGGAAGCCAGAAGAGGGCATGGAATCCCTTGGAACTGGAGAAAAAGATGGATATGAGCATCTGACATGGTGTGAGTTCTGGAAGTGAGACCCAGCTCCTTTAGAAGAGCAGAGAGCCCTCAACTGCTGGCCTGTCTCTAGTCCCTACGCTGCCCTCTTTTAATGAACACAATGATCCTGAGACCCATTCATCCTCACTTTTGCATCAATTGTTTGCTGCTGAGTGTATCTCTCCTATTCATCAACTAAAACTTGTCTACTCATCCACCTACTGAAAGATGTTTGGGTTGTTTCCATTTCTGAGTTATGAATACAGCTGGTATTAATAGCCATGTCCACATTCCCCCTCTTTTCCTCTTTCTAGCAATATGTGTGCACAGGCATGGTTTGAGTTCTTCTCAGTAAATGCCTAGAACAGAAATTGCATGTCATTTCTGCAACGGGTTGTGCCATTTCATGAGCCTGCCAGCAATGTCTGTGCGGCTTTTAGTCTCCCATTCTTTTCAACACTTATTCTCTCTAGGGATGCCATCTTAATGGCTTTACAGCAGGTTTCTACTTGCATTTTCCAGGTGGTTTATGATGTTGAACATTTTACAAAATTATTGGTCATTCATATACCTTCCCATGCTACACATTGATTTGAGCATTTTGCCCTTCAAAAAAATCAAGTTAGTCTTACGACTCAGTTTATGAGTTTTATCTTTTTATATAGTCTGTATACAAGTCCTTTGTCATTAAAATGGCTCTAAGGATACTTTCCTACCCCCATCAAAGTGAGGACCAAGATGATTCTATGACAGTCATTTCTAAGGGACAGCAAAGCTGGGGCTGAGAACAGTGCAAGGATGATGTGACCCCTGTGTACAAGACAATGGAGGCCACCAGCTCTCCCCTTCTTGGGAAGCCATGAACAGCCACCCAAAGGTGTGCTCTAGCATGCCATTGCCGTGATTAATTCTCTCTTCTGCTCCACACGACTTCTCCACTTGCTCCCATTGCTGTGATAAAGCCCTCTGACCACAAGCAACTCAGGGGTCCAGAGTTGGTCTTTTGGATTTGTGTGGGAGTTGCTTTAACCTCGGAACCATCACCCTATCCTGAAAACACAGCATTTAAACAGGGCCTGAGGAAGCGGTGGTACATCAGAAAGATGAGGATGGAAGGAAACACTCCAATACAACACGCTTCATCAAACCTTTCACTTTTCAAGGTGCTGGAAGATCTTAATTCATATACCAGATCTAGGTCAGTATCTGCTGATTTTCATTAAGTTCAGCAGCTGCCCCTCAAGCAACTGCTGTCCTAATCGGCAACTGTAACTCCACATTTACCAGCAGCAGTTCAGCCATGCTGGCCTTAACCAGGTGGGGTTCTGTTCCCTTAGCACTGGCTCCATCACACCACTAAAGGGAACTTTACCTAGATCTCTATCCCTCTATAGAACTCAGGAGTCCAAGGGTCAGGTGAAATTCTGCTCGTTCAAAGAAGCTGAATAGCAAGTAGCTAACCTTCTCTCCTAGCTCATGTCTCCCCCAAACCAGGGCATTCTTCTGCTCAGCCCCCACTTAGAACCCTAGCTACCCATGGTTCCTCCCTATCACTTCCTGTCAGCTAGTTGCTGACTCAGCCTCCTCATCCCAGGTTAATTTTATATAATCAAACAAATGTAACACATCTTTGCATCATTAAACAAATACTCCACAGCACAAAGGAATGTAACACATCTTAAATTAATATTCCACAACAAGTATCTCCCCGAGTTCTCCTATTTAAAGAGAGTCTGTGAGAGGAGAAAACTGGCAGACACAGAGCTTGGGTAGTCTCCACCACAGGGTACCCTGTACTATAGCCCTGGCTGGCTTTGACGGTCTGACTAACATCGGGTAAGCTGTGTAAAACAAAGCCTAAGTCTGCTGTGTTCGTTGTTAGAATGCCTCGGCACTCAACAGCTGATAAAGAGGTGGGCGCGTGAACCCCTGAGTGGGAAATGAGGGAGGCGTGCTGCCCTGCAGCTAGAATGCCACCCTATGCCACAGGGCGTCCTATAGTACCCTCCCTCCCCTCTTTCCGTTCCCACCTTGTGCTACCATTTAGATTCTTGCTTTGCGTATTTACATTCACTTACTACCATCTGAAAGTAAACTTAGATCATTTATTCCTGTTTGAGAAAGGACGTTAGGGGAAATTATTTTTGTGAAATAAACTTGAAATAAACTCTTAAAAATCCCCTAGGACTCCTACGATCGGCCCATGATACTTTCCAGGTATTTCCTAGAACTAACTCATATGGGCTGAATCCCACATTCAAAAACTCCAAACCCCAAACTTGTGAGTGCCACCATCATGATGCTACAAATGGAAGATTCCATGCCAAGACTCATGGACTGGAGATGAAGCTCAGGTGGTAAAGTGTTTGCTGGGCACACACGGTCCCCAGCACCATATACAGCCAGTGTGGTGCATGCTGATCATCCCAGCACTCAGGAAGTAGAGGCAGGAGGATCAGAAGTGGAAGGCCATCCTCAGCTACAAAGTGAATTTGAGGCCAGCCTGGGGTACACAAGACCTTGTCTCAAAAACCAACGAGTGACTCTGCTTCATGCACAAAATGCTAAAAATATCGCATGAACTGCCTTTGGGCTACTTATATAAAAGGCAGCATTCAAACTACGGTGTATAAGCTATGGAAAACAGTCTGGCAGTCACAGGATGGTAGGAATACAGTCACCACATGAGCCTTCATGAGTGGAATTAGAGCCCCTTAGTAATGAGGTTGATGGAGTTTGTCCCCATCACCGCACGAGGATGCAGCCAGAAGGTTCCATCTGCGAAGTAGAGCCTGAGCCCTCACTCGATCTGTTGGTGCTTGATCTTAAACTTCTGGTCTCCAGAATTGTGAGCCATGCACATCTGCTATTGATAAAATTATGTAGCCTAATAAATGTGGGCCATTGGAAGCCAAAGAACTAATACAACAGCCACAAGTTAAATGGAGACAAATGACAATCAGTTGGTGAGTAGATGACCAAAAACAACATGTGGAATCATATTTTGTCACAGAGAGGGATGAAGTGCTGCACACATTATACATAGATGGGCTCTGAAAATACTCTGCTAAGTGTAAGAAGCCAATCATAAAGACCACATACTGATGCATGATTTCATTCTTATGAAACAGAGTAGGCCCACCTAGAGACATGGAAAGTAGGTTAGTGATTGTTCTCCCCCCCCATGATAAAATATCCCGACAAAAAGCAAATTAGGGGAAGAAGGGGCTTACTAGTCCAGTTCACAGTCCATGGAGCAGAAGTCAAAGAGGCCAAAGGCCAAAGCAGCTGGTCCTAGTTTATCCACTCAAGAGTAGAGAGGAAAAATGCACACAAGTCTGCTTGCCTGTTCACTTTTTCCTCCCTTACCCACTTTGGGATCCTCTGCCTAGAGAATGGCACCACCCACAATGGTCTGGGTCCTACCCACATCAATTACTAATTAAGGCAATGTCCCACAGACATGCCTATAGGCCAACCTGATCTAGATAATTCCTCAATTAAGATTATCTTCCTGAGTGAATCTTTTAGTTTGTGTCAGGTTGACATTTAAAAACCAACAAGTATAATGATATGTGCTGGGGTTTGCTGGGAAATGGGGCGTGGTTATAAACATAGGCTTTCTGTTTGGGGTGCTATAACATTATAAAATGAATGGTTATACAACCTTGTACACACACATATAGGGGGAGAAGGGGAGAGGGAGGGAGGGAGGGAGGGAGAGAGAGAGAGAGAGAGAGAGAGAGAGAGAGAGAGAGAGAGAGAGAGAGAGAGAGAGAGAGCCAAAGAGAGAGCCAAAGAGAGAGCCAAAGAGCTAGCAACAGTGGACTATAGTTATTTTTTAAAGGTCAAGTCACAAAGAGAAGTCCAGGTATGTTCGGGATTTGCCATTCCCGAGGTGAGGAGGGTCTCAAAGCAACACATGAACCACTGCTGGTCTTTGTGGTCCTTTTATAGATGTTTACGCTAACTCCGCCAGCATGCTCTAATAGGGCAGTTCCTACCCTGTGATGGCTAGTTTTGAACTGTCAACTTGCCACAGCCTCAACTCACTTGAGAATTGGGTGGATCAGGTTAGCCTGTGACCATGTCTGTGGATAGATTAGGTTAGTCAGTGTCCACATGTCTACCCACATGTCTGTGGATAATTGTGCTGTCAATCCATGTAGACCCAGCCCATTATTCCCTGGGAGAGGGTCCTGAAACAGAAGAAAGTGAGCAACCAGCAACATCCATGAATTCACTTCTCCCTGTTCTTTACTGGAAGCGTGATGTGACCAGATGCTTGAGTTCCTTCATCGGCTTCCCCAAAACGACATAACTGAGACTATAACTTACAACCGTAAGCCTAATGAGCCCCCTCCTCCCCTCATTGCATTTGGCCAGGGCATTTTATCTCAGCCATGGAAGTGAAGCCAGAACCTACCCAACACACAGCTATTTACACCTAAGTTCTTAAATAGGAGAACGGTTCAGAACTCAGCTCCTCCTCTAGCACTTGGTAGCTATGAGCGATCTGGCAGACACAGAGGAGTGCCAGCCCCGCGGAAGGTTCTGATCGAACGGGGCTCTCGTGGTGACTGTTGGCTGCCTCAGCCCAGTGGTAATGGTGCTTTGTCTAGCATGTGATGGCTAACAGTCTAAGTTTGCACCACACAAAGAAGCAGGCCCCTGTAAAGCACGGAGGTCTAACAGGACCTACTCTGCATGGGGGTCACTTGGACACATACATAGTCACCCTGTCCTGTGGGATGCTGAATGCTTTCGTTTCTTTAAAACAGAAACACAGGGGGGAAAGTTGGTAAAGAATCCTGGTCTTGTTGTTAGCATGTTGGTAGAATAATAAACAACTGTTTAATGCTCTGAGGAGAAAGACCGAGCCCCCAGGGACTCAGGAGGGGAGAGAGATCAATATTTACAGCGGTCCTTACCCCATGTTAAATATTAGCTTAAACTTAAAACCCATGGCTTTTGCGGCTGCCTTTCCTTCAGCTCCCATTACAGTGGTAGAGACAATCGCCTCAGAAGCAGTGGGGACAGCTTGAACTATGGCCACTCTATATGTTTTACTGTCGTCTCTGATGGTTTCTGTAAACACAAGGGTCTTGGGGAAATACCCCCTCCCCCCGAAGTGGTTCAACCTCTGTGACATGTAAACCTCAGCGGAGCCACTGGCCAGCGACGAGGTTGAAGGAGCAACATTAAAATGATCTGTGGGCTGAGGAGAAGGTTCAGTGAACAGCACTTGTCCTGCAAATGTGAGGACCTGAGTTTAATTCCCAGACCAGAGAGGGCTGGGCACAGCAGCACACACCTATAATCCAGGTACTCCTATGGTGAAACAGGAGGCAGAGGCAGGGGGATATCCACAAACTTACAGGCCAGTCAGCCTGGCAGACGCAGTAGCAAGACCTGGCCTCAAGCAAGATGGGAGGCAAGGACCCACACTTGGGGTTGTCCTCTGACCTTCACACATGCACCATAGCAGCTGTGTGCCCACGTGGGCACACAAGCACACACGCATGCATATGTGCACACACAGGATACAAAAGAAAAAAAAGAGTCATTTGCTAGAGTGCTCAAGAAAACCCGTGAGCTAAACTGGAGGTTTGGCATTTTACATGAACCCTCAAAAAAAGGAACATTAGCTGATGGCTGCTGGGCCTCTGCCCACGGTACCAGAACCCCATTGAACTGGAACCTTAAAACCAAAGACGAACACACAAGGCAAGGCAGGGAATTTGCCCTTTATTCATCCCTGGTGCCCATGACAAAACTTCATGTTCATTCTTTTTAGCAAACATGGGTTGGTGAGATGGCTCCATGGGTATGGTTGCTTGCTGCCAAGCCTGATGACCTCGGTTCGATCCCAGGGATGGGTCCTTTTTATATAGTAGAAGGAGAAAATCGATTCCCATAAGTTGTCTTCTGATCTTTACATGAACACTATGATATGCATAAACCCACAAACACATACCCAGATAGATAGATAGATAGATAGATAGATGATAGATAGATGATAGATAGATAGATGTATAAAACAATTCTAAAGCCCCCAAACCAAAAAAAAAAAAAAAGAATAAAAACGTAGTTTTTAGAGGGGCCAGAGGTTTTCTGTGGGGAATATGGAGTCAAAGAGGAGGCCATTCTAGAACCATGGGGAAGTGTTAATCAGCAAATCCCCCTTTGCACATTGAACTATTCACAGGCTCGCCCTGCCCAGGCCTTCCATAAAGAGCCTTAACAAACACTGACTGAACACAATCCCCACACCAGCTCTGTGGGTGTGTGCATTAAATCCCAGGGCTTTTCTTATCAATGCTCCAGAGGCGAAGGGACTGGCCCGAAGTACCAGCCCAGGTGCTCTGGCTTCTGAACATGCTTTGTTGAACTTCATCGCAATCACACAGCACCTGACAAGAAACAATCCCGAGACAGAGCACTCTGGGAGCTGAGCAGTGATCTCATCAAAGCTGCTTATGTGATTGATGGTTGGAAGGCTCAAAGAATCAATGTTACAGACGAAGCAAAAGCCAAAACTAAACAGGGGGGGAGGGGTGAGAGGGTTTTGGAGATCTGGTGTTCTCCACATAGATCATTCATGAATATGAACCAAACAAACACTCAAAGGTCTGCAAATGAAACTTTTTTTTTCTTTTTTGAGACAAGGTCTTTCAGAGGCCAGGCTGACCTTGAATGTGCTGTGTAGCTCAGTATGACCTTGAACTTCTGATCCTCCTGCTCCTACCTCCCAAGTGTTGGGATTCCTGGCTTGTGTCACACCATCCAGGATTTACGTAGTACAGGGGACGGAACCCAGGGCTTCACACATGACAGGCATGCAATCTCCTAACAGAGCAACATCTTCAGCCTATGAAAGTATGTTTAAATTGATTTTTTCTGGAAAAAAATAGCTAATTCTATGGTGTTCCACTCAGTGAGAATACTCAGGCTTTAAAGAGAGTCCTCATCCTGTCACCATTATTGCCAACTTTCTTATTGACGGGGGAGAGAACTGCCGTGTCTCCTTCAGTGTGTAGAGAGGAAAGCCCAGAAGAGGTGGCCCCAGCTTCTACCTTGGTTCAATCCCCAATTCGATGAAGACCGAGTCTGTGACCAGGCCACAGACAGCGCAGCCCTTCCCTGCTCCCATCTCCTCAGTTCGTCATTTCCATTTGACTCCTCTCCAATCAGGGGCCAGAATGTAGCCATCTTTATTCTCTTTCAACCCGCCCCCCCCCCCCCCCGCCTGCATCACTTAGACACATACTTCTCCTCCACTGTGTAAGAGCCTAGGATGTAGCCAGATTTGTTAAACTCAAGCAAGAGTATATTTTCTGCCCTGTAACAGCACCTGAAGAGCACCAGACCTCTGAGCAGCCTTCCTCATATGGAGGCTCTGCTGCTTCCGGTTCTGGCCCCGGATAGTGGAGACTGAGGTGGAAGGGAGATGAGGGTCCAACAAGGGAAAAAGGGGGGGCTTCAAGCAAACCTAGCTCCTTGTCAGTTCCATCTCACGCTGGTTCTAGATCTGTGACAGTGTCTTTGGCGCTGAGTCCCTCCCTTTATTCAGGTCCTCAGCACCTACCCCACCTCGACCACACAATCTAAAACAGCTCCTTCAAGACACCCCCCTGCAGCTTCTTTCACATACGTGCGTGTGTGTGTGTGTGTGTGTGTGTGTGTGTGTGTGTGTGTGTGTGTGTGTGTACAGGTGTGCTATATGTGCAAGTACGTGTGCATGTGTGCCTGCATAGATGCACACATCTGGAGGGCAAGGGGACCTTGGGTGTCCTCCTCTATCACTATTTTATACCCTTAATGACATGGTTTTTCAGAGAACCTGGAGCTAGGCTGGCAGTCAGAAAACCACAACAATCCCCCTGTCTCCACCCTGCTCCCCTGGCACTGGGGTTCCATATTCCTATGCAGCCACACAGGACATTTTGTTTGTTTGTTTGAGACAGGGTTTCTCTGTGTAGCCCTGGCTATCCTGGAACTCACTCTGTAGACCAAGCTGGCCTCGAACTCACAGAGATCCGCCTGTCTCTGCCTCCCAAGTTCTGGGATTAAAGGATGTGCGCCATCACCACCCGGCATCACATGCGACATTTTACCTGGGAGCTGTGGATTTGAACCCAGGTCCTCATGTTTGCACATCTGCCCTTACCCACTAGGCGATCTTCCCAGTCCCTAATTAAATGTTCTTTACATATTTACAAAATTGTGTCTGCAGGGGGGATGTATGTGTCACGGCACATGTGTAGTCAGAGGACAGCTTTCAGGCGTCCGTCCTATCTTATTTTGAAGCAGGGTCTGTCTTGTTTTCTACTCCCGTGGCGTCAACTGGCCTGCCAGCTTCCAGCAGGGCTGCTTGTCCCTACCTCCCATCTCACTATCAGAGTGCTGAAATGACCGATACACACCACGGGAGCTGCTGGTTCTTTACACGAGTTCCAGGGATGGAACTCGGGTCGTCAGGCATGCGCAGCAAGTTTTTGCTCACTGAGCCATCTCTCCGGCTCCTTCGACACCCTTTGAGACTTTGGTCACCGATGTTTGATGTCTGTGTACTTGTCTATCGTCCGCTACCCTTGAAAAGGACAGCACATGTGCCGCATCCACTGCTGGGTCTTTTGTGCCTAGTACAGTGTCTGTCCTTTGAAGAGACACCCAGCAAAGCCTGTGGAATAGATGCACAGATAGCTCTCACTCCATGGGAGAAACGGTCACCAATCCCATTTCATAACTCGGCCTCCCAGCTGTTGAGTGCTTTCTAGATATTAGACACTGGGCTGAGGCCTGTGAGCAGGCAGCTTGCTGGGTGTTCCAACAAAGTGATTTTTATATCAATGGGCACCGCCCGCTCTGTTTTTAATCAGTAAAGCCTCTTACGCTAGTACGGTAGCGTCATATGTCCCTAGGGCTGTTCGTTACCCATTCTGTATAAGTTCCAAGAACTTATACTTTCTGCCAATGCATAGTAGAATGATTCCTACTGTATTTGTTTCATTTTTTAAAAATATTATTGGAGAAAAAAATTCTTTTTAAAGCCAATAAAACACCACAATAACCGATGTAGACGGTTTCACTCAATCTGAATGAGCCAGTGGGTGGCTTGGTGGATGAATCCTCAAATAAGTCACAGATGGTAGTCCTGACATCTAACTGAGGTCAATGACTTTCCTTACTGAAGAGTCCATCTAGTTATTAGAGGATCTAATGGGGGAAAGCAACTGATAAAACTTGTAGGCTCTGAGGTCTAAAGGATCCAGGTTAGGGTCTAGTCTTAGCTGTAGCATTAAGGGGGTGCTTTTTCTCCGAGGTCTCGACAGGCTTGCTGCCCAGGGGTCACTGTCTAACTAGCATGTATTAATTATTTGGTCCAGGGGTTGAATTTACCCCACATGCTAGCTGGTTTCACAGATACAGGCAGATCTGAGATGGCCAAACAAGGAGACAAAAGGCTTCCTTCCATATGGCTCAGCAGGCAGCATGGGCATCCACATTTGCTCACACCACTTTTGTCCCAAGTCCACTGAGTCAAGGTGGAAAGGACTACGGCGTGTGTGTGTGCGTGTGCATGTGCGTGTGTGTGTGTGTGTGTGTGTGTGTGTGTGTGTGTGTGTATGCATGTTCATGTGGAGGCCAGAGGTCCACATTGGATGTTTTCCTCAGTCATCTTTCACCTTCTTTTTGGAGGCAGGGTCTCTCACTGAACCTGTGGTCAATGGTCTGGCTAACTGCTGGCCAGCAAGGCCAAGGGATCCCATTGTCTTTGTCTCCCCAGTGCTGGGATTATAGGAGCCTGCTACCACACCCAGCTTTTTCATGTTGGTTCTGGGGATCAAACTCAGGGTCTCATGTTTCCACAGCAAACTCCGTACAGACTTGAGCCATCTCTCCAGCTCCACGTCAACCTTTTGACATCATTACACTATATGCCATCTACAAAGTTCACATGCGAGAAACACACAATCAAATTACAAAATTCTTTTCATAATGTTGTAAGTTAGCTATCCAGGGACACATGTGGTCCACAGGCTTGAGCCTGAACACTCGAGGCTGCCCGTGCAGCATGTTGGCACTGCAGCAGAAGAACACAGAACTTGGAGATGTAATGCTTTTATAGCAATCAATAAACAAGCCTTGGGACTAGAATCAGCAGTGAAGAGCTCTTGTGTAGTCATGAGGACTGGGGCTCAGATCTCAGCACTCACGCAATGAGCCAGGCATCCTGCGAGCATCTGCAGCCTATCTCTGAGGTGGAGGCAGCGATGGGAAGACTACTGGGGCTCACTAGCTTCTGGCCTCGCTGCGAAAATGTGAGCCTCGGGTTCAGAGAGAGACCCTGCCTCAAAGGCCTAAGAGGAGAAGGATACAGTAGGACACCCAATGCTATTTTTCTGGAGGCTGTGCTCTGACACACTTGTCCATATACTCACAGACATATGCACACACATAAATAAATATTGCTGAGGGATGTCCTGTATAGTGTGAATATATGTTGCTATGATTGATTGATAAATAAAACACTGATTGGCCAGTAGCCAGGCAGGAAGGATAGGGTAGGTGGGACAAGGAGGAGGAGAATTCAGAAGGCTGAGGGAGAGAGACGCTGCCAGACGCCACAAGGAGAAGGATGATGTAAGATACTGGTAAGCCATGAGCCACGTAGCAAGGTATAGATTTATAGAAATGGGTTTATTTAAGATATAAGAACAGATAGCAAGCAGCCTGCCATGGCCATACAGTTTATAAGTAATATAAGTCTCTGTGTGTTTACTTGGGGGACGTGAGTGGGAGAGATTTGTCCTGACTGCCTGCAGGCCAGGACACAGGAAAACTTCGGCTACAAAATAATAAATCTCAAAAAAAAAAAAAAAAAAAAAAAAATGAGCAAGCCTGTTTTTTCACCCTAGAAATAGAGCTCATTTCTAAAGATGGCTCACTCCAAACACAAGCTTGGAGAGGGGCTCAAGTAAGCAGCAGCCACGGCTCATAACCTTGGCATACCAGCAAGCCGTCAGCATGAGCCAGCCATGGAGAACTGTCTCCCAACACAGATAGGATCATATCACGCTCTGAAGATGCTAGCTCTCATCACTCTTGAAAAGGCTTCCCTTTATAAAAAGGGCCTCCCTTGTGGCTTTCAGCATTGCCACTCAAAGAAATCCAAATGTGTCTTCTAGAAGGCTATTTTCAAAAACCATTTAAAGTTTTAAGAAGCTATTAAAAATGATACAGTGTTGGGGAGGTACTGGCGAGATAGCTCAGTGTCTAAGAGTGTATGCTGCTCTTGAAAATGACCCATGTGAAACAGTTCACAAGTGTCTGCAACTCCAGCCCCAGGGGATCTGACACCGTCTTCTAGACTTAGCGGGCCCTGGCATGTACATGTGTACATACCAGCTCCCATATATACATATAATTAAAAATGAAGCTTTAAAATTATATTGTGAGGCTGACAGATGGCTCAATAGTTAAGAGAAGCGGCTGCTCTCCCAGAGGACCCAGGTTTGATTCCCGGCACCCACATGGTGGTTCAAAACCATCTGTAACTCCAGTTCCAGGAGGTCTGACACCCATTTCTGGTCTCCCTGGGCATCAGGCATGCATGCAGTACACAGACATACCTGCAGCAAAACATGTAACTATATACATTTTTTTAAATTTAAAAACTATATTGGGGCTGAGGAGGCAGCTTGGTGGTGAAGTGCTTGCCAGGGCAGGCATGGGGACCAGAGTTTGGATTCTTAGCACCTACATAAATACTGAGTGGCATGACAACCTGCTTGTAATACCAGTATTCAGAAGGTGGAGATGGGGGAATCCCTGGAATAAGCTGGATAGCTAGAGTAGCCAAATCAGAAAACTCTGGGTGTTGAGCAATCAAGGGAGACACTCAATGTCAACACACTAATACATGCAACATGCCGACACACATGCAAAAATCCATATACATGGGTCACATTCCACACACACATACGCAAGTTTTTCTCAGATGACATTTTTTCCGGTTTGTCTTAAGGAACATCCCCATTGGCTCACATGTTTGAACACTTGGTCCCCAAGTGGTGGTGCTATTTGGGGAGGTTCTGGAACCCCTAGGAGGTAGAACTTGCTAGAGAAAGGATGTCACTGGGGGTGGGCTTTGAAACGTTATAGCTTTGCCTCACTTCCTCTGTCAGCTGAAGTGGGACTGCTCTGCCTCCTGACGGCCAGGCCAACCTCATGCTC
This sequence comes from Peromyscus leucopus, assembly GCF_004664715.2. Classification (NCBI taxonomy): domain Eukaryota; kingdom Metazoa; phylum Chordata; class Mammalia; order Rodentia; family Cricetidae; genus Peromyscus; species Peromyscus leucopus. The sequence continues at coordinate 12,739,060 of NC_051069.1, read as the reverse complement.
CCACTGCCTCGATGGACGATGGACGATGTGCCCTCTGGAGCTGTAAGCTAAATAAACCCCTGTTCCTCTCAGCTGCTTTTGCCATAATGTTTCATTGTAGCAACAGAAGAGTAACTAGTCCAGACATAGTTTTGTGTTTTGTTCATTGATGGAAAACTTTACACAAATATAAACAGCAGGATCTAGAACTGTATTTATAATATTTACAAATTACATGCATGATGGGTTTTTTTTGCGTGTTTTACAGATTGTACATTAAAACATGCCATCTATTCTTCTACTCGGAAGAGAAAGGGGAATGCTCTGGTTTAGGTCCTTTGCTTCGTCGGCAAGGTGCCGGGAGCAGGCATTTAAACGACCTGCTTTAGGTTCCTAGCAGCCCATTTCACAGAGTTGGTGCTCTGTGCACCCAACCTCCTTTCCCAGAGCTACGGCTTCTCCTGGTCCTCTAGGGATTTGGGGAGAGGCGGTAGGGCAGGACTGGGTAGGAAGGGTCTGACGAAAGTAATTATGACCATCTGGCCCTGCGGGAAGAATCCTTGGCCTGTGGACCAACTGCTGGCAGCTGGACATAAGTTCCCGCCTGCAGTGAATGTGAGGGAGAAGACACATTCCCTCAGGCCCCGCCTCCCTCAGGCCCCTCCTCCCTCAGACACCCCCTCAGGCCCCTCCTTACTCCCTCAGGCCCCTCCTCCCCAGGCTCCTCCTTCCTCAGGCTCCTCCTCCTTCAGGCCTGAGCATCTGATGGTGAATCATCATCGTTAATAGTTGGCAGCTGATAGGTATGGCTTAATCCAGAGCAAATGCAGCTTGGAAACTGGTAGGCAGGGCTACAGGTGGTCTCTGGTGGAGACAGAGGGGACTAGCTGCGACCTCTGCTCTGACTTATCTAGACAGTTCCCCACTCCCTGGGTCAGGAAGAAGTTCCCTATTTGCCTCCTTAGCGAGGTTCAAACTCACAGAAAGCACTTTCTCAATCACGAGCTCATCTCTCTCTCCTCTCTCCACTACTATCGTCTCCCAGGAAGTAACCCTACTGTGTCACTGGGAAGCGATAAGCTGCTTGCTGTTGCTGTTGTTAATTAAGCCTTCCCTAGCAATGCCCTGGCCATTCCTCAATTGCAGAGGTGTCAGAGAGGTGGTGGTGGTGGTGCCATACATCATCATGTCTGATTGGGGAACTGGTTAATGAGTTCAGCTAAGTTACAGTGGATACTCTGGAACTTCATGGAATTAGTCCCTAAAAGCATGGTTCTGGTCCTGCTTCCATGGGAGTGTGTCTGTGTAGACCGAACTCAAGGATCCATGCTAACCCCGGACCAGGTCTGAGGAGCATGGGGTCCAAAGAGTCAGTCTTTTGCCTTTGTGGAGTCTGAGGTGCACAGGGAGGTGGATGAAGTTCAAAGTGAACATAAGTAAAGTAACAGCCAAGAATAGCAGTTAATACTAAATTATTACTGCTCAGCCCTTTGCTTTCAAAGTTTGGGAAGATGGAGAAGACAGTGTCACTGCTGTGACTGGCAGGGAACTACATGGCCAAGTGCAAGTCTTTCAATACATCCCTCCAAAGCCCTGTGTTCTAGAAGAAGTGGTCTGAGATAGTGTCCTGTAAAGGGCAGCCAAGGGCAATGACTTTTACCCCAAGTAGGAAGGGTGATGTCTGGAGTCTGCCTTGGGGTTTGTTAAACACACAGACAGAAGGATATCTACTGGCCTATGGCTACTAGGAAAGCTGAGGATGTGGAGTCATGGCCTGGTGAGGCAGCCATAGAAAGTCCAAATGGGAAGGCCAGCCAGCTGCAGACTCAGAACCCCAAGTTAGAGGGAGCCTAAGGCCTCCCATCCTCCCTCCCCACCCGTGTGTGTGTGTGTGTGTGTGTGTGTGTGTGTGTGTGTGTGTGTGTGTTCCTGTTGAAGATAACAATTCAATGCTCACTACTGTACTTCTCACAGCCTAGGAAATGCATGAACCAGCCTAACTTGCATGGTGTACTAAGATACACACACACACACACACACACACACACACACACACACACACACCCTTTCCCCATCGTTTGTTAACTAATCAGCATCACAATATAAGACAGAGCAGCACAAGCTGCACCTTCTCCAGGGCAGGAGACCCCCTTGCAGCAGAGGCATGTGGATGGGAGGACACTCCTGAAGGCGTCAGGAGCAAGCAAACCATCGTTCATCCCAACAGAGATGCCATTTCAAAACACATGGCCACCACCTGGATTACAGAGAGGCAAACGAACACTGTAAATAAAAACTTGTCTGCAGGGCTGAGGATGTGGTTCAGGTGGGAGAGTTCTTGCCTAGCATTCACAAAGCCCTGAGTTCAATTCCCAGCACCACACAGACCAGGTGGCTCACACCTATAATCTCAGCACTCAGAAGATGCGAACAGGAGGGTCAGAAGCTCAAGACCATCTGATGCTACATAAGCAGTTCCAGGCCAGTCTGGGCTCCTTGAGACCCCGGCTCAGAAAGCAAGCAAGCATGTAACAACGACAACAATTAAATTTGCTCACAGGAGATTTGGTTCCCAAGACATAAGCCAATAAAACTGCAAATGGGAGTTAGGCAAGAATTAGATGTAAAGGAACTGCACCATGACTTCTTGTGGGCAGAAACCAACCCTTGACACCATGCCTGCACTGATGAGGTTGCAGTGACTTCTCCCAAACAAAAGAAAACATTCGTTATGACACTGTGGGCACAGGCCACAATGGGCAAACACTTTTCTTGCACTTTGCCCCTCAGAATAAACAAACAAAACACCATTTTGCTGATCCGGTATTTTAAAAAGGTTTCTTAAGCTTTTTTTGAATTCTTCTGCTGTATGCTTCTCAAAACCAAATAAACATCTGGACCTCCTGATTATACAAAGAAAACAGGCCAGAGTTCTGGTCCTCTGGATGGTCCTTCAACCTCCTCATTAAGCCTGAGCTAATAGCTATTAATCACCTTTGGGCTGCCAAAAGGCTGTTTGTGCTTCCTAAATTATAGCACTTTCCTTGTGCGAGATCAGATAACTGTATTATTTGGCATTTCATTAAAAATGGCTCTACCTATTGGAAATGTACTTTTCCATCTCTGTTTCTATTCCTATGCAAACTTGAACCACTTAAATTTCCTCTACTTTTGCAAAATTTTAAAGCTGGAAACTCTCTCCCTCTTTTTTATTTTTAAACTTCAGCTTTTGACTATGGTTTTTCCATTTTGACATTTGCTATTTTAGTCACAAACTTTGGCCCTGTTTGACTTGGCGGTCTACTTTTGGCCGCCATCTTGTTCTTTTTCTATATCTAATTTAGCGTTTCAGGTCTTTTAGTTTCCTTCCCCCAAGCCCTCAGAAAACCTCCTCTTAAAACCCTTCCTCCCTCCTTGGTAAGAAGGCCAAACAGAACCCTAATGGGTACAGAGTCACAACGAGGTCCAGAAAGACATCTCTCAGTATTCCTTTACTAGCTCTGAACCCCTCAAAGACAATGCTGTGGGAAGATGGGACTTTGGTAAAAACAGATCAATGTTAATCTCCCCAGTAACCTTATGCGCCCTCTAAAATCGTCACGAAGCTATTTCTCCTCTGTGGTTTTCTTCCCTGAGAGCCACTGTCCCATTATGATCTCTAGAAAATGCCTGAGAACCCATCATGAGGGATAGTCCACAACACACCTGACCACGTTCTTCAAAAACATCAAGACCATAATACACAGAGAAGGCTGGAAAACTGCCACAGACCTGAGCAGACTAAGGAGATGCAATGACTCAGGAAGAGTGGATCCTGGGACAGTTAGGGAGAGAATGGGCAGTCCGCCGTAGTCTAGAAGACAGCTAACAGTTAAGTAGCAAGGGTGGCATTCCGTCTTGACAGACACACCTTGGTAGCTTACGGAGTTGACATGGCAGTACTGATACCAGCTGAACTATCCCCAGATCAAACATCTACCCAGAAAAGGCGACTAGTAGATAAAGAGCCCTCAACTGTTTGAACAGGTGGCTTTGGCCACAGGGTCTATTCTCCACCTTCCTTTGTCCCTGCCTCCTGTGAGAACACACATAAGCTGTCTGTGAGACGAATGTGTGGCTTTAGCTCTCATTCCACTAGATTTTCCTTTAAGGTCTCCAGACTTAGTCAAGAGGTTCTTTTCTTTCTCACTGTGGGTCTAGGGGGTCTAGTCACTAACGTGCTTGCCTTGTCAGCGTGAGGTTGAGCTCAGTCCCTGGGACGCAGGTGCAAACACCAGGAATGATGGCGTGTGCTTGTAATCCGGCATTGCAGAGGATCGGGGCTCGCTGGCCCAGGAACTTCAAGTGAGCATGAATGAATTCATGAGATGAATGAAATGAGTGGCTTCCTGAGCATGATAGCCAAAATTGTCCTCCGGCCTCCACATGTGTACATATGTATGAACACATGCACACACATTGTCTTTACCCCTGAACACATACGTGTCTCATTTACTCACATATTTACTCACCATGCACACACTTAGTCTACCACAGGCCAGGTCTTGAGCTTCACTCGTGACCTGATCTGCTTTGGTGTGCCAGCTCTCATGTCGTCATGACAACGGATGTGCAGCTGAAGCAGGCACCACAGCCTGCTCTGCAATTTGCAAAGCCTGTGTCTTATTCTTTTCTGCCCCTTACTTCTTTCCCTAAACCCAACTCACTAAGGAGCTGAGTCCACGGGCACTTGAATGATGAGCACTGGCATGGACCCACTTTTCATAGATGTTATGGTGCCAAGGCCCGTTCTTGTGCTTGGTGTATGACTTTGCTCCCTTGAGAGAGATGGGAAGGGTGACTCCGTGAATAGCATGCTTGTCCTGGTTAATGTTGAACGGTGCAGTTAACTGAGGCCAGTGACTCCAGCTGTTGGTGAGGGGGTGGCACCCTTGTCTGGGGGTGTGGCTTAGTGCTCAGGACCAGGGCACTTGCCTATCAAGGCCTGGGTCCAATCTCCAGCATGAAAAAAGAGGTGAAGCTGACCCTTCTTCCTTACTAAAGATGACCTGGGCAGCCCTCTCGTACACAGAGTGAAGATGTCCCTGACCTGGGTCCTAGGAAGGATGATGGAGTTCTGCTGGCTTCCCACACAGTGCAGAGATGGAAGATGTCTTGCTTCATTTTCAGCTGTAGACCAGATGGGCTCTCAAAGCAGGGGGACGGGGGGAGGCTGAGAACCCCAAGGTAGAATAGCTCCGTACAAAATCCAGGTCATGAGGCCTTTGCTTTGGGTCCTGGGATAATGGGAAAGTGTGCTATACACTTGAGTTGAGGAGCAAATGGTGGGCTTCACATTCAACCTCAGGTTAGCTGTCTCCAAAGAGGGCTTTAGCCACATCTCTCAAGCCACATCAAGACTAGTTCAGTGCTGCTTCCCAAACTGTCTTGGTTTATGGCACCCTACACTACCTGGAAGTCAGTTCTGAACTGTGTATGTTTAACGCAACACATATAACTTCACACACACACACACACACACACACACACACACACACACACACACGTATACACACATATGCATATTTATGTATATATGTATAAACAGAAGACATATTGTAGTCTATGTAAGCTCACATACCATATAATCAATTGTAGGAGTTCATTTGACTACACAGGTTTGAATAGCCAGAGGACCCTGATGCACATAGGAAACAAAATATTAGCACATTGTGTCTGAGGACTGGGGACTCTAATATTTTGGCCATTTGTCAAGAAAGGCTTCATTTATAAAACAATTCATTTTCTCTTTTTCTCTCTCCAATTCTTATTTAAAATATTTCCTACTTTTATCCATGTAAAGGAGCCTGAATTTATCTTCTGTAGAGAACCTAGCTCCTATTGTATATGTATATATTGTATGTATTATGTACTTTATATATATAGTTTCTCATATAGCATTAAATCCACGGCATAGCATATATGATGCTTCAGAATGTTATGTCAGCTCTTTTGATTCTTCTGATGCTTTTTTTTTTTTTCGTTTTTAGAGACAGGGTTTCTTTTTTTTGGGGGGGGGGGTTTGAGACAGGGTTTCTCTGTGTAGCTTTGCGCCTTTCCTGGAACTCGCTTTGGAGACCAGGCTGGCCTCGAACTCACAGAGATCCACCTGCCTCTGCCTCCTGAGTGCTGGGATTAAAGGCTTGCGCCACCACCGCCCGGCTAGAGACAGGGTTTCTATGTGTAGGTTTGTGCCTTTCTTGGAACTCACTTGGTAGCCCAGGCTGGCCTCAAACTCACAGAGATCCCCCTGCCTCTGCCTCCCGAGTGGTGGCACCGCCTTCTGATGCTTTAATCTACAGTGTTTCAATCTCTTTTGTCTTCTCCTCACCTTCTTTCAAGGTCCCTGCTCCTCCCTCTCTAATATGTGAAGCATTAGACAGGAACCATCAAGACTGTGTGCAGCTCAGGTTGAACTGAAGGGAGTAGATTGTACCATTGCTAAAACATTTCTTACTTACTTTTTTTTTTTTTTAAAGTTTACAAAAAATTGCTGGGCGGTTGTGGTGCACACCTTTAATCCTAGCACTCAGGAGGCAGAGCCAGGTGGATCTTTGTGAGTTCAAGGCCAGCCTGGTCTACAGAGCAAGATCCAGGAAAGGCGCAAAGCTACACAGAGAACCCCTGTCTCGAAAAACCAAAAAAAAAAAAAAAGTTTACATCTATTTGTTTATTTGTTTGTTTACTTATTTATTTACTGGGGGAACATGTGACATGGTACAAGTGTACAGAGGTCAGAGGACAACTTGCAGGAGACTGTTTTCTCTTCCCACCATGTATGACCTAGACATGGAACTCATGTGGCCAAGCTTGGTGGCAAGCACTTTTACCTTCAAAGCCAACTTGCCAGGTCCTTCTTGCTGGCTTCTGGATGACATATTTGTTCCTTTTCACTTGTGGTCCATAAAGACTTCCAGATTGTTTTCAATATTGTGTGTGTGTGTGTGTGTGTGTGTGTGTGTGTGTGTGTGTGTGTGTGGTGTTTGTACACACATACGTGCAGGTGCTTGTTCGTGCTTATGTGAAGGCTACAGGACACTGTGTGTCCTCTGTTACCCTCTGCCGTATTTTCTTGAGGCAGGGTCTGTCACTGAAACTGGAGAGAGGCTGGCAGCCAGCAAAGCCCACCAGACCTCCCGTCCCCACCCTGCACAGTACTGGAGACACAGGCGTGCACGGCCACACTGGATTTGAACGTAAGTACACATGATTATTCAACAAGCTCTCTTACCCACTGAGCCAGCTCCCAGTGCCCTTCAAAAAGTTTTCTACCTGGAAGAATATGCATTGTTTTCATTCATTTCTTCATCCCAGTATTCTGATTTGTGTTATTATTCCTAATTAATTTCTGAGACACAGAGAAAGTGCCGGGGGGCACTATGAAACACTGCTGTATTTTCAGGCAGCTCTAAGCAGACCTGCCCCAGTTATGCATTTCCATTCAGTAAATGTATCAACTCCGCGACCTTGCCGTTGATCCCTTGCTGTTGGTCCCTGTACAAGGGGGCCCTCACAAAGGGCCACTTCCCACAATGGTCTAGGATTTGATGAAATATGTCTCTATGAGATCAGTGTTGTGGATTAGCTCTACTTTATTCCTGGACATTCATCACTGTCAAAGTCCTCATTCGAAGCCTCACATTTACATGCGTTCTGCATTCCTGGCCAGATCTTAAACAGAGTTCAGTCAGTGTGTCCCTCTGCATGCTGCGTTCCTTCTTCAGTGGTGGAAATTACAGAACATATGCTAAATAAGGAATGCAGAAATGAGAAAGAGGAGCCAGGAGATGGTCCTGGAGGGTCATAGGTGTGTGTGTGTGTGTGTGTGTGTGTGTGTGTGTGTGTGTGTGTGTGTGGTTTATTTCCAGCTTTAATTTCATTACCCACTGATGTCAGCTGTTCCAGACACCAGCCAAGTGCAGTAGGTTAAGCAGCTCATGGGGCTATTCTAGCCACTCAGTCTTGACATGCTGAAAGGCTTTCTCCCGGTGACCTTGGCATTCCCTAGCACTGGTATTAGGATAGTCAACAGCTCACAGTGGCGGAGCTAGAAAACAGCTGCATGGAACAGGAGAGGTGGGGACAGCAGAGGAGAGATTGAAAATGAGAAGGAACAGAAGCCATGTTGGGAAACTAGACTGACCTGTGCTGGATGATCCCATACTGACACACAGCGGGCATGTGACCTTTGCAAACAGTCATTAAATGCACGTCTTGGCTTCTTCCTTCGTGAAGTGAGAACATAGCCACACACTGCAGTTTTACACTAAGGATAACCATACACAGAAAGGATGTGGGACAAAGACAGTGCCGCATACACATTAGTAGCTGCTGCTTCTCTCTGCTCTTAAGAAAGTGGGGCAGGGGAGCATAAGTCAGAGTGCTTTGGTAGTTAGCTAATCTTATCATCAACTATCTTATCATCAACAAGTGTCTTGTTATATATAAAAATCTGTACTGAGAAAATGCCTCATAGTTATGGATTATGAGACTCAATACTGGGGCTAGAGAGATGATCAGTGGGTAAAAGGGCATGCTGCCTACCTGACAACCTGAGTTTGGTCCCTGGGAGTCATATTCACACGGTGGAAGGAGAGAACCAACTCCTGAAAGTTGTCTCTCCCCTCATCGCCACCCCCGCAACTTTCTTGTGTCAAGGAAATCTCCAGGAAGAGCAAAGCTAATGTGTATATGTGTCTGTGTATGAGGTGTGTGTGTGTGTATGTGTGTGTGTGTGTGTTACCACAATCAAAAGGAAAAGTAAGGACCCGAGTTCGATCCCTAGAACTGATGTTAAAAAGCCAAGTATGGTAGTGTGTTTTGTTTTTGTTTTTCGAGACAGGGTTTCTCTGTGTAGCTTTGCACCTTTCCTGGATCTCGCTCTGTAGACCAGGCTGGCCTGGAACTTACAAAGATCCACCTGGCTCTGCCTCCCAAGTGCTGGGATTAAAGGCGTGCGCCATCACCGTCCGGCATTGGTGGATTCTTACAGAAGCACTGTTGGGCAGCTGGAGACAGGCAGATCTCGGAAGCTTGCTGGTCAGTTAGACTAAACTAAAATTGGTTATCTCCAAGTCACAAAGAGTCTCCATCTACAAAAACAAAACAAAATCAAAGATGAACGACCCGAGGAACAACACCCAAGGTCAACCTCTGGCCTCCACACTCGTGCACATACATGTGCACCCACATAGGCACTTACACGCACACACCTGTACACATACACAACTGTAGAAAACTAATTATACAAACAATATAGCACCCGATTTCCTAGGTGACATAGTAGTGTTGTGCGGGGGATAATATGGTATTCAAACACTAAGTGTTGGGAAGTCTGCTATTCCTTGGGCGGCCACAGCAAATAGAGAAAGGCTTTTTTTTTTTCTCAGAGCCTTGGAGGAGGGAGAACTCAGGAAGAGTGTGGAGGCCACTGGGTCAGCAAAACTGCAGTATATGGAGGGTAGTACTCAGATGAGGAGTGGTACAGACCATAAGCATTAGACATCGAAAGTCTGTGCTGAGAGCTTGGGAGAGATGAGCTGGGAAAGGCTGAAAAAACTAAGCACTAAGAATCTGGTCTAGCATCGGTTCAACACTAGCTTGCCAATCCAATGACCAAGACCTCGTCCTATGAAGACCGACCTTATGGCAACACTGAGATTTATGGGAAAGGCAGAACTGAGGGCAGAGAGCATGGCTGGTGGATCCTGCAGCGTCTCAGAGCCACTGGAGAAGTCTGGACTTGGAGCAGGAACGGAAGGAAGGCAGGATCTAGACAGACAGTATGGAGGAGGGATCCAGTATGGAAGACAGTATCTGAGGGAGACCCCCACAGAGGGGAGAAAAGCAAGAAATTAAAAAGAGAAAATAATTAAAGTTTCCCATGACTATTAACTAGACATCATTGACTTGCAGGTGCAAGAAGAGCAGGAAAAGGAAAAGAAAAGTGAAATAGTCCAACATCCAATATCCGTTGCTGGCACTTGGGCACAGCAGGAAGGTTCTTTGGGTCACAACTTGCAACAAGCCCTAAAATGTTAGCATTTTTAATTAGGGGAGAAGTAATCAGCTTTCCCAAGATGGAGTCTTTCCCTGGAAAGCATGATAAATGAGGACGCTGTGCGGATTACGCCCCTGGATTCTTTCTGCGTGTAAAGTGGTCTAATCCAGCAGCAGGGTTTCTATTTGTAAGCAGTGCAGTGTTAGGTCCCCGGAGCTCCCCTCCTGCTGCCCTGGCTGGGTTAAACGCCCAAGTCATTTTTTAATGTCAGCTATAGTCCATTCAGTAGATGGTCCCAGAGCAATCCCTGATTCACAGAACATCAGAAGCATTTGTTTTGTTAAATGTGGCCTTAAAAACTCATCCTGAGAAATATGTAGCCCCCACAGCTACACGTGGAGCCTGACAACCTTAACTGGAAAGAAAATCCACCCCAGGTTCCACATAGCAGAGAGATCATGTGGTACTTTTATCTTTCTGAGTCTGGCTTACTCCACTCAATAGGATGAGCTCCAGTTTTTACTTTTTTTTTTTTTCCAAATGATGTGCATTTTTAAAGATCTATTTATTTTTATGTGTGTGGGTGTTTTACCTGCATATATGACTGTGTACTATGTCCATGAAGTGCCTGAGGAGGCCAGAAGAGAGTGACAGGTCCCCAAGGCTAGCGTTAGAGTCAGTTTTGAGCTACCGAGTGGGTGCTGAGAACCAAATCCTAGTCCTCTGGAAAAGCAGTATGTGTTGCTGAGCTACCTCATCTCTCTAGCCCCCAAATGACATATGTCTTATCTTTATAGGTGAATAAGCCCCATTGTATAAATTCATCACATTCTCTTCGTGTACTCATCTGCTGGTAGACATCTGGACTGGTGCCATATCTTGGAGCTGAGGATCATCTTGAACCTTCAACTTCCAGTCCTCCTGCCTCCTGGGCCCAGTGCTGGGATGGCAGGCGTGTGCCACCACGACCAGTTTTTATATTCCATATGTCTATGTACAGTCTTTCAAGGACGTACATCCGTTCAGAGACACAACCAGACAACTGTTCTCTTTTCCTTACTAATAAGACCTTTTGTAAGACATTCCAACTAGAGCAACTGTGTAGAAGTGTCCTCCCTGTAGAAGTGTCCTCCCTGTAGAAGGGTCCTCCCTGTAGAAGTGTGCTCCCTGTAGAAGGGTCCTCCCTGTAGAAGGGTCCTCCCTGTAGAAGGGTGCTCCCTGTAGAAGTGCCCTCCCTGTAGGAGTGTGCTCCCTGTAGAAGGGTCCTCCCTGTAGAAGTGTGCTCCCTGTAGAAGAGTGCTCCCTGTAGAAGGGTCCTCCCTGTAGAAGAGTGCTCCCTGTAGAAGGGTGCTCCCTGTAGAAGTGCCCTCCCTGTAGGAGTGTGCTCCCTGTAGAAGTGTGCTCCCTGTAGGAGTGTGCTCCCTGTAGAAGGGTCCTCCCTGTAGAAGAGTGCTCCCTGTAGAAGGGTGCTCCCTGTAGAAGGGTGCTCCCTGTAGGAGTGTGCTCCCTGTAGAAGGATGCTCCCTGTAGAAGGGTGCTCCCTGTAGAAGAATGCTCCCTGTAGAAGGATGCTCCCTGTAGGAGTGTGCTCCCTGTAGAAGGGTGCTCCCTGTAGAAGGGTCCTCCCTGTGGGTGACAGCTCCAGAATCCGAGGGCCACCCTCCTTCCTGCTGAGCCCTGTCTGGAGTTGGAGGACAGCGTTGGCTGGGGTTCTCAATCCTAGGATGGGAAGGTCTGACGTGCTCAGGGCTCTTGCATTCCCTTTCTGTCATTACTCCATTCAGGATGGAAGAGCTGTCAGAAAAGGCTTCCAGGGTGGCTTCGCTCACCACCGGCCACTGCCGCACCCAACTTGGAGAGGCAGAGAGCACCTCAGACTCTTCTTGCTAATGCTGCTGTGGTGGACGCTCTGAGTCATTCCCCTGCACCCACTCCCCTCTTCCTGAGGACGGAATGCCAGTTTCATTTTATGACCAATGCGCCTGTGTGGATGACTGACGTCTGCTGCCTCCTCCAGGGAAAGGCCTTAACCTCAAACATGGAGGAACGCACTTGTAGCTTTTCTCTTCTTCCATTAGCCTGACACCTGGGGTGCGGCTCTGCTGACTAGAGCAGCCACCATGGGCCCTCACACAAGCTGGCTGAAAGGGCCATATTGAGGGTGTCAGAATAAAGAGGGACTCAGCATGGCGGCTGCCCACACTCAGATTCCTTTCAACTAAAACGACAAAACAAACAAACAAACAAACCAACCCTTTGGGACTGATGGTTATCTTTGCGTCTTCTGTCCATGCATTTGATTCTAATTTCAATTAACACAATATTTGATCCAACAGTGCTGTACTGTGAAATGTAATATGCTCAGTTTATTTTTTTTTTTCTGCCATGAAGTGACAGCAGGATCGAAAGCTGTAGCTCAGGTTAGTACAGGTGTGACTGCACATCCCTACATTGGCTTACCTCCGCTTAACCAAAGAACACCTCAGATTCACACAGGACCGGGGCATCTGTAACTGAAGTAGCCAAAGTATGGTATTTAGCCATAATCCGTCTCTTCCTGCTGGGGAGCAGCTGCCTCCGCCAGGCAAAACCATGAAGAGTTGGCTGTTTTGCTGCACAGGGGAGAGAGGCATGGGAGCTCTGGCTCCCTTCAGAGGAAAAGCGCCTCCAAGATCTGGACTTCGAATTGGTCCCTCGGACGAATGCCATGAGCTTATAAGGTAGACATTCATTTCCTGAAGAGGGGAGCCCAAGAAAGCAACTAAAACCCCAAAGTACAGGGTGCCAGGTGAGACCCCGGGAACGGGGAAGCATGTGTGTGCAACAGTTCTCAAGGTGCAGTACTCATTCCTCTGTGGCACATGGGAGGATTCGCATTCCAGATTTGTGTGTGTGCGCGTGCATGTGTGTGCACATGGAAGCCAGAGGACATCCTCAAGGGTCATTCCTCAGGAGCCATCCAGCCTCGCTTTCAGACAGGCTGTCTCACTGGCCTGATTTTGTTCAGTGGGTTAGAAAGGCCAGGCGGTGATCCCTAGGGATCTGCCGGTCTCTGCCCCCACAGTGTTTTACCAAGTGGGTTCTGGGAACGAAGTCAGGTCCTCAGGCTTGTATGACAAGCACTTTCCCAGCAGAGGTACTACTCCTCAGGCCTCACTACAGATTCCTATTCACCACAAGGACAATGACAACTGGCCCTCATTTCAACCCTGGGCATTGTGTAATCTGTACCCGTTTGATTTGAGGATGCCAGAAGTCTTAGGCACAGAAATAAAAGCCCTGTTCCCCCCCCCCCACACACACACCCGTCCGCCTTGCCATTTTCTAATGGAGAGAAATCACACAGTTAGGATCCCATTTCCATTCAGAGTGTTGTGGGTAGATGAGGACTAGAGCGGGATATTCAGGATAGCCCAAGTTCAGAGTCCGCCGCTGTCCTGGGCAGACCTTGACTGTGGGAGACAGGCTCTGGGCTCCTGGCTGGCTCTGATAAAGGAACTGGGGTGTCTGGACGGAGGGCCCTGCATTTGAGGGCAGGGCTGGTATCACAGCAAGCAGGAGGAGGAGAGCACTCATTTTAGCATTCTGAAAGATCACCCAATGCCTCAAATTTACAGCAAGAAAGCAAGGCTGGGCTGCTACTGGCAGCTGTCCCCTTGAAGAGTTAGCAGTTTCTACCTTTCGAGGAAACCCGGGTCTCTCCCACATCTCCCCGCTTTCTGAAAATCCATAAATCACCCATGTTTCTGCAGCCTCCCTCTCCTCACTCAGCCAAGAGCCATAGCTGGGTCAGCTGTATCAATACCTGGGAAGGTGCTTGGCCCATTAAGTAGGGGAGCAAGAGGGGTCCTGTCTCCCAGCACCTCATCAGGTCCCATAAATCACTTTCTAGGCCCTGGAAGAGAAAAATACACCCCAAAAGTTGCCGATTTATAAAATGTTTTCCTATCCTTAGAGTATTTTATTCCTCCAGCTTCATGTGACATAAATAGCTTATAACCCTGACACAGGATTTTTTAATAACCAGCTGTGACATTTCACTAGCACTGGTACAAAGTCAAGGGCCAAAAATAACTCATCCCAATGTATAGAGGCCTCTGTCCTTGGTCAAGCTTTGGTTTGGTAACGGCTTATGAAGCCCATGCTTCTTCCTGGACAGAAGCAGAACTTCACAGAGAAATATCCAATGCACGTGCCGGCACCAAGCCAGAAGGTATTTCCTTTAGGGTCCATTACGAGGTCTTGGAAGGAAAGAGCCAGAATGGAGAAGAGTGAAGAGGAAACACTACATTAATACAGACGTAGGTTGCCTGAGAGCTTTTAGAAACATTTAATTAACAATCAGCACCATGGGCCGGGGATGTTGGCAGAGTGCCTGCCTAGCATGTAGGAAACTCTGGGTCCCATGCCCAGAATTGTATGAACTGGGCATGATCGTACACCCCGCTGTCATCGTAGCACTTGGGAGGCGGAAACAGGAGGATCAGAAGTTCAAGGCCATCTTGGGCTGCATACTGAATCTGAGGCCAGCCTCAGCTATATGAGACCCTGTCTCCAATAGAGGTCTAGGAGCTGCTGTGCTTCCTTTGAATTTGTGGAATGTGATAGCAACTTGTGACCTTTGGCACATCCAGGGCACAGGTTCCCAGACCTGTGGGATCAGAGAGGAAAAGATGAAGACAGAGATGAGACCAGCCCTCCCGTGTCCAGGTTAGTGGTGGCCATAGCTTAAACAACACCCATCCTGAGCAAGCTCAGTTTCCAAACACAGGCGAGAAGAGCGCCCCTGGAGGGTCTGCATTCACAAAGCTTTGGGTGTCAGTTTTCAAACCTCCTATCCACATATATAATCTCCTCAGAAAGTTGACCCTTAGCCTGGGGTCGTAAGCTCAGAGGCAGAGTTCTTGCCAGCAAGCACCAGGCTCTGGGGACCATGCCCAGCACTGAAAAAAAAAAAAAGTTGACTTTCACAACTTTCAAAGTAGAAGCAGGTTAGGGTCAAGGCTGCTGGATGTCACAGCCCCAGGACTGGAGCCACACAGGGCAGAGTTCTCATCCTCCTGAACTTGCAAGCAACAGTGCTGTAACCCCATGAGGATGCTGCTGGGGGCACACCACCCCGCCACAAGCTGGGATGACAGCCATGGCCTCTTGGTCACATGCATTTTGGCTAATACCATAGGCTATGTGGAAGGCACTCAGATGAATGGCCGGACCACTGTGAGAATGCAATAGATACCCACTCTCTTGATGGCGGAAGCTGTCCCCAGAACTAAGAGAGACCTGTGAGCAACTGTGAGGTATCTCAACCGTGTTCACCATTCATAAGTATGGAGGTACTAGAGTAAACCAAGCCCTGGTTCATACTCAAAGGCTGGTGTACATTAGCCATTTGATGCACATCAGTACACAAAGGGTCTTGGGACCTCAGTTTATTGCACCATACAATAGAGACAGTGATTATGTTTCCCCACATGATAAAGATTTCATGTAAGAAGTGCAATGAGCACTGTACAAACATAGGTTATTATTAAACTTGAGATGGCTCCAGTCCAAACTCAGAGGGAAGGATATAAATGTGTCAAAGCTGTAGGCTTGGGTGACGATTTAGTCAGCAAAGTGCTTGTCATGCAAGCATGAAGACCCCAGTTTGATTCCCAGAACCCACTTATAAACAAGCTGGGGCATGGTGGTGTGTGCTTACAATCCTAGCAACAGGCAAGTGTAGGCAGGTGGATCCTTTGGGCTCCCTGGCAGGCCAGCCTAGCCCATTAATGAGTTCCAGGTACTGAGGGATTCTGTCTCAAAAACAAGCTGCATGGCACGTGGGGAACAACTGAGGCTGGCTGTCCTCGGACCTGTATCCACATGCATACATATACCGGCACACCCATACACATATATACCTACATACACAAACACACAAACATGTATACAAACACACATGTACATGTACAAAACTCAGAGTAGAGGCCACCGATGGTGGTATAGTTCAATGTCAAAAGCCTCTGGCTCTGACACAAAAATTCTGCTGTCACACCGCCCTGGAACACAGGAAGTCTGAAGACGAGCAAGCTGATCTAGTACTCATGCTAGTTTGCAAACCCCACTGAGGGCTTCCCAACCCCACGTTGCCCTAGCAACCCAGGCAGTTCCTGTCTCTCAACACACAAGGAGCATCCATGTGTCTCAGAAGAACCTTTCTGTGGACTCTTTCTCAGCCAAGATGCCTATCCCAAGTCACAGTTTTTATTTGGAAAGTCTGAGGCCTGGGGTGGTTTTTCAAGGGGGCAATTTTACTCATCATGGTGATTAATCCTTTTAATAGCTCGTTACATGGTGTCTGAAAACACATAAAAAGACTTAAATAGAGTGTATTCGGAAAAACGCTTGCCATAAACAGAATGACACCCGGTTACTGGGCTCTTTGTACATGGAACTGATTTAGGGGCTTCTTCAGGAAAGTCAGGGGTTCTTTTCTGTCTTGAAGAAATGCTGTGTTGATTCTAGTCCTAAGGAAGAAGAAAAAAAGAAGATGCCTCCTCCTAGTGTCAACTATTTTCTTGGAAGCCCTCTTTTTACTGGTTAAGGGAGAGAAAGGAACTTGGAGTGTGAGGAGGAAATGCATTGGCATCGAGGGTAGCAGGGCCTTGGCATTTGGCTTCCCTCCTGAACACATGTCAAGGGGTCCCTTCAAAGCAGCACCCCAGGGAGGTGTGTTAGTGCACACTCTCAATCCCAGCGCTGGCAGGCTGAGCAGGTGGATCCCTGAGGCTCACATGTCAGCCAGCCTAGAGATCAAGACTAGTTAGGAGACTGTCTGAAAAACACAGGTAGATAGTGAAAGGACCAAGCAGATGCCTTAGCAGGCTGCTCTGTCTTCTCTCCGAGATCAGGCCTCAATTTCAGTTTCCTGAGACTGACCAAGCAGTTTCTGGGAAGGCTTTGAACAAAAGACAATTAATCACTGATGCTCCTGCCAGCAGGGACAGGGAGATAGCACGCTGGCCACTGAGCCAGCCCCACACAGTCAGTACATGCTAGGCCAGCCAGACTCCACAGCAGCTCCAGGACAAAGCATGGGATTTGTTCAGGCCTGCCCAAAATGGATAACTGTAACCCCCAACTAACCCTAATCAATTAAAAGTTACTAACATGATTGCCACTCACATAAACCAACCCTGAATCTGTTCCTATGTAGTCTGTAGACCTCAAGACCCGCCCCCTTGCTTTAACCCCTATAAAAACCCTGCCCCATTTCTACTTGAGTTCTCTCCTGATCTGCTGCTGTGTCAAGTTAAGTAGCAAAAGTAAAGACTCTTTGCTTTTGCATCGGATTGGTCTCTTGGTGGTCTTTGGGGGACTCTGGATACAACAGATAGCATTCCAGGAAGGACTGCCAAGGTTGTTCTCTGGTCTCCACATTCGTGTACATACACACACACACACACACACACACACACACACACACACACGCACATGCGCGCACACACACACACTGAAACTGTGAGAGCCGCCAAACTACTTTAGATGAATGGAGTCCCATCAACCATGGGACACTGACAGTACCACTGTTTTGAGAAAAGCCGTCACAATTTCCATCATGTATAAATGGGTTTCACAGGCCAGCAAGAGAAGATCACCACCTCCCAACCTGAAAACAGGCCAAAGGCATGCACAGGTCATTCAAAAAGGAGCCCGTGGTGATAACAAAGAAACATTCCACCTCCTCAGCAATTGAACCAAGCAGAAATAAGACATTCTTCCTCAACTTTCTAATTTTGTAAAGATTAAAAATGTAATTATGGGGCAGGGAGACAGCTGAGTTGGTAAATTGCTTGCTTGCAAGCATGAGAATCTGAGTTTGAACCCTAGAACCCACTTAAAAATATCTGGGTGTGGAGTGCACTAGTAATCTTAGTCCTGGGGAAACTGTAACAGGCAGCGCCCGAGAGCCTTCTAGCCAGTCTAGCCGATTCGGTGAGTTCAATGCCAGAGAAAGTCCCTGTCTCAAAAAAAAAAAAAAAAAAAAAAAAGGTGGATGGCACCCAAGAATGACACCTGAGGATGTCCTCTGGCCTCCACACACATTTACACTCACTTGTGCATAACCCTTACCCCCACACAAACAAGACTGTGCTCATTGTCATCATGACTGTGAGCAAAGGGACAGATTTTCACTTTCTCATAATAGATAATAGTGTATTAGCTTTTCTGGTGGACAGTCTGGCAATGCCATAAGGATATTCACATCCCTTTGACCAAAATACTTCATTTTCTTTGGGAAAATGCTGAGAATATACATATATTCACAGAAATATGCCTGGAAAGATTTTTTTTTTTTTTTTTTTTTTTTTTTGCTGTAGCACAATCACATGGAAACTTTGATTTAAAAGGCTAATAGTTTATGTTTTAGACTTGACTGGTCTCTTATGTAACTACGCAATGCCACCATTTTATCAAAGAACTTGCCATTGATAATACATAAATAAATAGGCATAACTGTGTTCCACTATAAAACTTATGAATAAAAACAAACACCAGTGGCTGAGTTTAGTCTATAAGCTATAATTTGCCAACCTGAATAGTACAAATTATAATTAAAAAATAGAGCCACCTACATTTCTACCAATCTGAAATGACAAAATACTTCATATGGTCAGTACAACCTTTTCTTAGGGATATGGGGAAACACTTGTGTGGAAAAAAAATCTGGACACAGGCCGTAGGCTTAGAGAAATCCCAATTCCCTAAGGGAGAGAAAATATGTAAGCATGGAAAAAGGATTAGAAAGAAGCATACAAGATTTTAACGGCATTGGTGGTTTTAATTTTCTTTTTATACTTCTCAGGATCCAAATCCCCTATAATGTGTATGTGTTTAATTTTTTAAATTGAAAAAGCAAAGTTTGAGAAGACACAAGTGGACTGACTTCTGCTGTGAGCACGATTGCACAAGCCAGGACGTCCCCCGTTCATGTGGAAATAATCCAAACTCGAGAACAAAGAAGAAAAACCTGGCATCTTCCACTTCTGGAAGAATCAGGAGATAAAACAGCACAACTTTAAAAATCTTATTTTTGTGTGTGTGCATGCACGTGCATGTGTGTGCATGTGCATGTACATGTGTGTGTGCCCATGAAGGCCAGAAGAGGGTATTGAATCCACAGGAGCTGGAGTTATGGTTGTGAGCTGCCCAGCATGGGTGCCAAGATCGGAACCTGGCCCCTCTGGAAGAGCAATATGTGCTCTTAACCACTGAACCATCTCTCCGGCCCCTGACAAACACTAAGATTTCTTTTTTAAGAGATCCATATAGTTGGCCAGGCGGTGGTGGTGCACACCTTTAATCCCAGCACTCGGGAGGCAGAGCCAGGTGGATCTCTGTGAGTTTGAGGCCAGCCTGGGCTACCAAGTGAGTTCCAGGAAAAGCGCAAAGCTACACAGAGAAACCCTGTCTTGAAAAACCAAAAAAAAAAAAAAAAAAAAAAAAAAGAGAGAGAGAGAGAGAGAGAGATCCATATAGCAAACAGTATAGAGAGGGATACATACAGAAGACAAGGCAGACTTTAGAGGTAGCACATTTCATAAAACCCGAAAAACAATGTACTTCTGGAGATCTGTCTCCTTCTAGTCCCTCTCCCATAATGCCTGACCGCCACACTACAGCTTTCCCTATTTTTTTTTTTTTTTGATACACAGTCATAATCATGTTTTAGGACAATATGCTTTAACATTCAGGAACTCACAGTACTGATCCCATGAGCCCTTCTGGAGAAATTCCTAGAAGATAAACGCCAGCCAACTGAAAGGTAACTGAGTAGAAACTGGGACACTATGGATATACTAATGGTAAGAGCAAGACCACAGAAAATGTGGGCAGTGGAAGTTAGAACAGGAAAAATAAACTGAGGAGGAGCATCAGGAAGGAATTAATAAAAATAACAGCAGGTATTAGAGCGATGGAATAACTCACTAATAGAATAAATAGAACTAAAAGCTTTCAGAGGGTAAGATAGCCATCTGCTAACTAGCTTAATCAGGAAAGGGGAAGGAGTAAACCATTCACAGTAAGAAATGTTCTAAAGAAACAACTGCAAGATCTAAGCAGCAATCATAAGAGACTGCTTTACTAAAATCAAGACAAACACATATGAAAACCTAGATGAATGGGACTATTTTCAAAAACAATAGAATTTGCCTAAACGGACTCCAGAAGAGGAAATGTAAACAGCCTGATTTCCATGAAGGAGTAAAAAGAGGATCATAGGTAAGGAGCTTCTTCCCTAAAAGTACCAGACTCGGTCGGTTCCATGAAGGCTTCCATCCAGCCTCACAGAGCAGGAAATGCCAAACTTATCAAAACTATCGAAGAACTTAGATGTAAGACACATCTCTCACATACTCCAAAGTGAGCACTGAAAAAAATGAATGTGTACACATTGGTGTAAAAATCACGATATCAATATTAACAAACATTCCATGATACTGACAGAACTATCATAATCAGGTGTTTTATGACAGGAATAAAGACCATTTAATTGTAGAAGATATATTAACTTTTCCTATTAATAAGTTATAAGTATTTGTCACTTAATACCCAATTTTTTTTTTTTTTTTTTTTGTAGGATGAAGGATTGAGTCAGGGTATCTCTGTGTGGCCTTGGCTGTTCTGGAACTCATTATCTAGATGAGACTGGCATCAAACTTGAGGCCATCCTCTTAGTTCTGCTTCCCAAGTGCCAGGGTACCAGATGTGCCCACTGCATCAGTTTTTACTGCCTATTCTTGATCGGAACATTCAAAACAAAAGAATGCTATCTTAATATAATAATAAATCTGTTGTTTCCTAGTAATTTATATTATGCAGAAGGGAGAAATTCAAGATGCATTTCTGATAATATCTAAACTAGGACAAGAATTTAACTTTTATTTAACATTGTATTGGAGGTCGTAGCCTATGTAATTCGATAAGAAAAGACCTGAAGGTTAAAAAAAAATTGATCAGGAAGAGGTCAGATCATTGTGACTAGAAGATGATATAGTTATGAGCCTTAAATGCCAAAAAGAAACAAAGGAAATAGGAATTTACAGAATTCAAGACTTTCATATTTATGAACAGTAAGTACATTTGAACTATACTAGAGCAAATTCACAATAGCGAAAAAAGGATGAAATACACAGAAGACAGGTTAAGAAATGTGAAAGTCACCTACAAGGTGCTTAAAACTTTCCAAAGCCTCAAAATAATACATGAACAAAGTCATTAATAGGATTATGTGAAATGTACATACACAGCAACAGTTTCTCCACTCTGGAAACTGGATAGACATCTAGATGCAAGATTCCCTGCTGGCGATTGTGGCAACAGCAGACATGAGTCAAACAAGAGCTGCTCTAAACCACATTGCTTTGGGTATTATATTCTGTTGACAATGTCTTGAGTGCTGTAGCTCTCAAGGCACTCACTAATCTAGTCACATATGAGACTCAGAAGCTGTGGCCTTAGTCAGCAAGAACAAGTTAGCACTGATCTTCCATAGCGCAATTTCCATTGAGCTGTGGGGCTGAACACTGGTCCCCAGGCGTTAGCAAAAGCCACTGACTCCAGAGGCAGAGGAAAAACAATAGAATTTCTTTTCCTGTAGTGAGATGTGAACTGATTCAAATGGCCCATTTTCCTGTCCTAGGCACATGTACAAGTTTGTTCAGACACAGACAGAGACACATAGACATAGATACACAGACACACAGACACACACACACACACACACACACACACAGACACACACACACAGAGACAGAGACACAGAGAGATCCACACACATCATATAAAAAGGAAGAAAAACCTGAAGTGTCACAAAATAAATAGAGGAAATTCAGTCAGATTTTATTTATTCATCTATTGTAGAACTGGAGGTTGAACCAAAGACTTCAACATGGCAGACTAATGCCTTAGCACTGAGCTGTATCCCTGGCACTGGCTGCAATTTTGATGCAATTGCAATGCAGTTCAGTGTGACTGTAGCCAGTCACTTCCATACCCAAAGATAACTAGACCTGAGGAGTCTTCTCAGAATTGACCCGAAAGCTTTATGAAGTAGTAGAAAGATAACAGGTAGTGTTTTCAGAAATTCGAAGTTTAACATAAAAGCTGCTTCTATGGTACCCTCACATACTCCCCATTGGTACTCTATTTAACTCAAGGCAAGGTGGGGGTCTCTAGGAAAAGAACCCCTATTGAATTGGCTCACACTCTAGAAGTTCACTGTCACCACCAAGCATCAGTCATCTCAACAAACAGAGGAGATTGCAAGGATATATATATATATGGACTGTAAAATGGATTAGTAGGTAAAGGTGATTGATGCCAAACCAGAGAACCTGAGTTCAGTCCCTGGAACCCACATGATGGGAAGAGACAAGTGACTCTCACAAGTTCTGATCTTCACACATGCACCATGGTGGGTCTGCCCACCTAATAAATAAGTAAATGTGTGTGTGTGTGTGTGTGTGTGTGTGTGTGTGGAGAGAGAGAGAGAGAGAGAGAGAGAGAGAGAGAGAGAGAGAGAGAGAGAGAGAGAGAGAGAGAGAGGAAAACCAGAAGAGAATCAGAATGAGGCATGTGGACAACAAATTCCCATAAAGGTTTCACGAAGATCTGAGCAAACCAGCAAGCTACAGTCAATGCAGGAACACAGGGAACATGGCCACTTGCTTCCAAATGGTAATTACACAACAGGCTGTGTTCTAGGAAGTGGCTTTCTCATTTCAGCCACACAGTAACGACTCTGTGGGGCAAAACTATTCTTCCCATTATTTTCTAACTGGCCTTTGGAAAATCTAACTTTCCCAGGGTTACACCACTAGAACCAGAACCCCCAAGCCAGCCAAGAAGTAGGGAGTCATGGCTGCTAATGAAAGAATTAAGGGCTTAAAAATCTCGCCAGAAGGCAGAACAGAATGAAAGAAATGTTAATTGGAAAGGAAGATGGACACCCATTCAGCTCCGACTACAGAAGGGGGCTATTTTATGATGTGGTGTGCGGATTAGTTCTGACTGTCAACAGGGAAAAATCTAGAATCACCTGAGAATGGAGTCTCAGTTGAGGGACTGTGTACATCAGTTGGGCCTATGTTCAGAACAGACCCAGTCCACTGTGGCAGCACCCTTCCCTGGGCAGGCGGGAGGCAGGTGAGTGTCCTGGGCTGTACGAGAGTGAAGGGAGCCTCTGAGCAAGCAGTAGCATGGTGCCTTCATTTCTCTTCTGCTCTCGCCTGGGTGTGATGTATCTAGCTGCTTGAAGTTTCCCGGCTTCACTTCCCTGAACTGATGGCCTGGAACCTCAAATTACAGGATAAAATAAATCCTTTATTCTCTAATCTGCTTTTAGTCAGAGTGTTTTATTACGGTAACAGAAACAAAGCATAAAACCTACAGGAATGGGTAGTAAGGATACTCGAGACTAAATATATAATACACATAAAATGTCCCACGCACCCAAACTGAATCATCTCTCACACAACCATTTTTGCAAGGGAAGAGGGAAAATGATCTGACTTCAATTTGTTCAGCATTTATTTTCTTTTAGAAAGGGAAATTTGCCACAAGTAATTACTGTGAAAGGGGAGCTCTGCCTGGGTGGAACGTTTTTAATCATGAAATGGTATTTGACAATAATTATTCTCACAGCCTGAAAAGGGAACCTGTCAGTAGGCTAGAGTTCACGGAGCATGGGCAGAGAGAATAGTCTATGCTGCGGATACTCACAGCCACCTACTGAGGAATGACATAAAATGCTTATTAATACTAATGTGCCACTCTATGAAAAACTGTGTGTGTGTGTGTGTGTGTGTGTGTGTGTGTGTGTGTGCGTGCGCGCGCATGCACATGCATGAGTACAGAAGCATGGGGTCATGTGTGTGGTGGTCAGAAGTCAACCTTGGGTTGTTATTTCTTAGGATTCCACCTACTCAAGTTTCCAAGGGAGGATCTCTCACTGACACAGAACTCGCCATGTAGGCTAGGCTGACGGGCCAGCAAGCCCCAGGGATCTGCCCATCTCCTTCTCCCAGTGCTGGCATGGTGAGAGTATGCCACCCCCCACCCCCCCACCCCCCGCTGTTTTAGACAGGCCCTGGGGATCTAGCTCAGGTCTTCTTGTTTGCACTTAACAACTGAACCGTCAGCCCAGGCCTCATTCCACTTCTTCTAAAGAGCTCGGAGCCTTAGGTAAGTTACCTGGGTTGTGGTTTCCTCTTCCACAGACGATGAAGTAGGTCTAGGGTCTACAACTTTGCTTCCAAATTCTACTCTACTTAGGTCCCCTTCTCCCCAGAAAGTCTGGCAATACCCAACAGTCAGGAGGCCATGCATGGTTGAGCTCAGTTTTCTTATAATGATCTCAAAACATTTTAAAGATGAATTTACACTAAGCTCCTCTGCTACCACCACTCAACCACAATCATTTTGAGTCAAAATTAGTCAATATTGGTGAACCATAACTCCATTATGAAAAAGGAAGTCTGGGGACATTCCCTAGGGAAAAAGCCACCAGCACTGATGAGGATAGCAGAAGTGACTGTGGTGATCACTCATTTGACACTTTTCCTTAGCCTGGCCCTTCACTCCACATCTGGAAGCTTTAGCTGGCGAGAGTAGTTGAAGGAAGAGTAGAGAGCTGGCATGCTTGAAGACAGAGTACTGGAACCACTCCTGGAAGATCATCAGACCATGCTCAGCATAACAGAAGGCCGGACCAGAGGTCAAGTTCAGAGAACAGGGATTTCAGTGGACTAACCTGAATGTTTCATCAGGTCACAAACCTAGGACATTAAAAAACCTCATTGCTTTCAAATATGTTGGAAAGGGAATCTTAGCTCACAATCAGGTGTCATTCCACTGCAAATTTTATAGTGTCATGGGCAGGCTGTGTCATGCCTCAGACTCAGTTTCCTAATATGTAAAATGGGGCTAAAAACTCAGTTCCATCAACCTCACAAAGTGAAAAGGACGGTTACCTAAGATGTACTTAAAGGAGAAGGAAGAAGAGGAGGCAGGATTCTGTGTTAACGCTGTTGCCTTTGATCCCTGGTTGAAGCTGAGGTGAAGGACAATTTCTTAGCAGGATCTGCCCAATGGTGTGATAATGGCCAAGTGTGTTACAGAGGTAACCAACCACTTTCCGATTTGACATGAGGTCCACTCCACAGGAAGGACTCCTTATCTGGTGCTGTAAACCTGGTCAAAAGCACATGACTGGGGACCGTCATACACTAATGGAGAAGCTACTGCTTCTTTTTTTGTTAAGTGGACATGACATGCCCATCACATTGCCTTCTAAATAACTATATTTATGCCCATAGGATATTGCTGCTGTCAGCCTTAATCAGAGAAGCTTCTTTTTGCAATGGGCAGGGGTAAGTGCAGAGGCTCACAATTGGTCAGTGTGATTAGACTCAGTGACAGCTGAATGCTCAGGCAGCGGCAGGGCGTTTATATCATCCCCCAAGGCTAGGGGAACACTAAAGAAGAAATGGCAGGAAGAATGTAAGCGGTGAAAGAATGTGGACAGAGGTGACTATGGAGTGTTGACTGAGGAACGACGTGGCCACTGCGTCCCTGAACTTACGACAGCTGTGATTCACCAAGCAAGATCTGCACATAGGTAGGCCATCCACATGCTGTCATGGGCAAGGAAGAGCTCACATGGCACATCTCATCCTTGAGGATATATACAGTTAGTGGATATGGGGGGAGAGAGAGACATTTCCTTCAGTGGTGGAAACTGGATAGGTGTCTGTACGCCTGTAACAGCCCTAATACAACTCATTGGGTCATTAAATAATAGAGGGATGAAAACATTAGCACCACTAGATGGGAAGAGAAGGGGTCATCAGGAGTGAAAGAGACATGAGAGATAGTGATAGGAAGTAGAATGATAAAAAAACATTATACACATAATACAAAAATGATTAATAGATGAAATATAGGTGCTAATTAAAAGAAAACTCTACTTCAGGATAAGACAGATTGGTTCAAGGCCAGGCTCTGAGCAACTTGGTGCCAAATAAATAACCTTTTTGAACCTTAGTTTCTTCATATTTAAATCTGGACTAAGAACAGTTACTTATCCCACTCACTGGAAAAATAACTAAAGAAGAGCCCTGTGGCCCATTTGTTCTTCTGATGCTGGTCATGGAGCAGCAGCATGTGGGCCGCTCTGAGACTAACGCAGCAAAGCAGAACCGTCCTCCGTGGACGCTCTTCGTAATTAAACGGTGCTGGCCCAGTCAGGAGAAATCAGCAGACAGGAAGGAATCCCCGGGCCGGCAGAACACTAGGAGTTTCAAAGGAAAATATTCTGAAAGTTTCCTCTTGGGACAAGTCTTGCCTCCACCTCAGATTCCAAGAAAGCCCAGGCTCGGAAAAAGCTGCTGCTGGGTCCATTCTCACACAGACTTGGAAGCTCCTGAAGCTTTTGTTTTGTATGGTTTGGAGAATGAGCTACAATAGTCAGTTTTGAGTGAGCAAGTTTATTAATGTCCTGATTAAGTTTTTGTCAACTTGACAAAAAGCTTGAATTATCCGGGAAGGGGAATGCCAACTGAGAAAATGCCTCCATCAGATTCCCTATAGGCAAGTCTATGGGGGATATTTTCTTGATTAATGACTGAAGAGGGAGGGCCAAGCTCACTGCGGGCAGTACCACACCTGGGCAGGTGGTTCTGGGTGGTATAACAGACCCAGCAGTGCTCCTCCATGCTTCTGCTTCAGTTCCTGCCCCAGTTCCCCTCCATGGACTATAACCTGGGATGTATAAGCCAAACCAAGTTTCTTCCCCACATTCCTTTTGGTCATTGTGTTTACTACAGTAATAGAAAGCAAACCAAGACAATTAAGTCAACACTAGGTCAAAGTAAATGAATAGATAGGAAGAAGTAGATGGATGGATGCATGGATGGATGGATGGATGGATGGATGGATGCATGGATGGATGCATGGATGGATGCATGGATGGATAGCAAAACATCATCAATTGGGTATACACAACGTCCAGCAGACATTGACTGGGGAAGCTCCTCTATGGCAGCAAGTTGGAGTTCTCAGAAGAGAGTGCCCCTTGGATGAGGCTTCTGAATAAAAGGACAAACAGTAAAACAGAGGTAATGTATCAAACTGGGAGCTCAGGACACCCAGGAGAAACCGACAGGGGAGGCAGAGGCAGCAGCTGGAGTTTTGAACTGAGCTTTCTCTCCAGGACTGAACTCGCAGCTTCCCTTTCCAGCTGCAGGAACTTTTACATCCAGGGTAAGCAGGGGTGACCTCTGTTGCAGAGTTCACTTCTCACTGTTCGCAACGCATGGCGTCCCTATGCCGGAGCTGTTTTGATGTTTCTTCCATATCAGAGTCAGGGAGGCAGCACAGGCCCAGACCTTGGAGGACACTTCGAAACAGACATGCTTGGGTCTGACCTGGGGAGGGGCAACCCCACTTCAGAGCCAGCTTCTCAGTGAGCTCTAAAGGCCCAAGACAGCTTATCAATGTAACAGACATCACATCTTCACGAGGCCTTCCTAGTGGGAGGCGGGCAGGGTGGACCTGTTTCCACCTCCGAAGAAACCAAGAAGGCGAGAGCTCAGGTCCAAGCTGGTTTTCCTAAGCAAACTGCCAACCAGCTAAATGCCGTTCTTACAGCACTTCTCACTCCACTTGGCCAAGGTCAATACTATCACTCTCACTGAAATAAAATCTTCCCAATCAAAACCCAAATATGCCTCAACGAGGAGTCATTAACAGTCCTTATCTGTTATGAAGCAAAAATATGCACCTTAAAACGAAATGAGGTGCAAGCCACATATTTCCATATATCGACCTACGTGAGGTTTGGGAGCAGTTTTAGGAGCTGGTACCTGTATCGGTCAGTGTCACGTGACTATAACAAACTCCCTATGATAAATAACTGAATATAAAAACTGTTCACTGCAGCTCACTGTTTTGGAGGTTCTGGTCCAGGACTGGGTGGATCCATTGATTTGGGCACAAGGTGGGAACAGTAATGATGAAGAGTGTGTGGGAGAGCAAGTTGTTCATCATATGGCCAGGAAGCAAAGAAAGGAAGAGGACTGAAGGCCTGAGCCCTCCTCCTCAGCCCTGCTCCTCCAGCACTGCATCCCCAATAACATCACTCCAGGGACCAACACTTTAACCCTGGGACCTCCAGGAGGCACTCAACACCCAATCACTGCAATACTCAAGAAGGTCTGCAGGCTCAGGAGATAGTTCAGTTGGCAACATAATGACCCCAAGCTCCACCCTCAGAACCCACGTAAAACAAAGCCAACAAACAAGCAAGCAAGCAAACAAGAACCCCACACATACACAGAGGCAGACACTTGTAGTGCCAGTGTTAGGGAGGTATAGATGGCAGGCGTCTGGCTAGCTTACTTTACTCGGCATGTCTCAGGCCAATGAGAGACCCTGCCTCAAAAACAAGGTGGGTTGTGCTTAAGGAATAAGAATTGAGATTGCCCCCTGGCCTCCACCCACACAACTCACAGGCACACACACACGCACACACACACACACACACACACACACACACACACGAGGGTATTTAATAAGATGTAACCAGATTGAAGGATTCAATCTTACTTTTGTTTTTCCTTTGTGTGTCTTGATGCCAGGGATTTTTTTTCCTATTAAAGACAACACTTGGGTATTCTGCATTCCTTACTGTTGTCATGCGGCTTACCAGCGATACATTATCCACAGTCTTCTCAACACTTAGACTTTTTCGCCATCTCTAGTTTTAAAACTTGCCGTTTTATGGGCTGGTGAGGTGGCCTGTTAAGTAGAAACACTTGCTGCTCAAGCCTGATGACCTGAGTTCAATCCCTGGAACCCTTATCAAGGTAGATGGAGAGACCCAACTCCACAAAGTTGTCCTCTGATCTCCATATATGTGCTATGGCACATACACACCCATGTGCATATACACGTAATACACGTGGGATAACAAGTAGAAATTTAAGATTAATGCTCATTTTCCCAGCCTTTGTCATAACTAGGGATGGGAACAGCCAATGTGATGTCAAATGAGCTCTGCGTTGGACAAGGGCTGGCAGTATGCATGTGTCCACGGGTGCGTGCATGTGTGTGTGCGGCAGTGGGGGGGGGGGAATTACAGCATTGCCTTTTCCCTTCTCCTCTGTCCTGTAAATTCAGATGTAATCCTTGTAGCTTCAGGCACTCTAGTGACCATGGGAGAGACACTCAGAGAATCAGTAGAAATGGTACCCCTGCAGGACCACTGAGCCAACCGAGACAGTGCCACTTCTGGACCGCTTGTTAAGACAGGAAAACGAATCCCTCTTGGATGAAGCTGCCATAAACTGTTTACTATTACTTGAAACCTGTGTTTTGTAAGTGGATGCCACATGTTGTCAACATTGGTGGACTGGAGGTTTGGGGCGGTTTTCCTGCTGCTTGCTGAAAGTTAAAAGGGTTGTGAATTTAGCTCAGTGGTAGAATGCTTACTTAGTAAGAGAGACTGAGGCCCTGGGTTTCTTTCTGCCAGCAGTGTCCTCCCCGGCAAGCAATTAATAACTAAAAAAATTGCTAAGAGATTCCAATCAATGGCTAGAAATACACCAAGAATCTCCTGCCTTCTCAATATTCACTCAGGGGAAGTCTACCCCAAACATTTATCTATTAGAAGCCACAGTGTTCTTGTAAAGGCCCACAGAATGAAGGATTGATTGAATTAATGAGGTGAGTAGACTCTGTAATAGACACACTCTATTCGGGAAGGAGTGGACGCATGAATATGTGCATACTGCATGTGTACACATGATGTGGGATTTTCTTTTCTTTCCTTTTCCCTTTCCTCTTTTCTTTTCGGACAACTAAAGACTCAATGAGCAAATGAAAAAGAGAAAGAGGCTAGAGCAGGAAGAAGAGCCAGAAAGTTCCTCCCGAAGGAGAGAAGAAGGAATGTATCTGGACAGCGGCTTCTGGCTCTGTCTGGTACACACGTGTACACACACACACCCGCCCCCGCTGTTACCTTTGAGGGGAGCAAGGCAGGTGGGAGACTACTCCGAGAGCTCTATATCCCTTCTCAACCAAATCGGGGGGTTTAGTTTTGTTTTACTTTGAGCTTACTGAACACCCACCCCCTCAAAAAATAACCCCACAAATCATTTAGCTAACCAGAGATGTCTGGCAAAAAAAAATATCAAAATTTTGTATATTCTTTAACCAAATTTCACTTACGTTAATCTATCCTTTAAAAGTAAAGTGAGTATATAAATGGTGTATGCCTGGGGGCTTAGTGGAAATATTTTCAATAATGAAAGATGGAGACGACTTGTGGTAGAACGGTGTTTGGATTCACTGTCTATTGTGTCTCTTCTCACGGACCCAGGGTACCTTCTTCCCCTTGACCTAAGGCTGGGGACCAAATCTGAGCACGTATCTTACTTTGACCAATAAACAAATATGTGTTCACAGCATTTTTCTCTGAGCAGAAAGAACACAAATATTTTTACTTCCTTCCTTCCTTCTATTTAAAATAGACTTACAGCAATTTTACTTATGACGAAGAGCAATGATTTCATTTATGTATATTAAAAACACTGAAAACATACAGGGAATCCTGACTGTAAGTTGACAAGGTGTCGCTCTCCTGACCAAGGAAAGAAAGCCTTTTATAAACTTCTTGAAAAGTTACAGGTCTGTGTGGCTTTGTTTCTTAATCTGGCAACCAGAGGCTGAAGTATGCTCCAAAGGTTAAATCAAAGCCCCTTCAGCATACAAAAAGGAGCTCGGCCTGTCTCTTCCACAAATTTGTCTGTTTACTGCATCAACTAATGAAAACTCATTGGCTGCCTCAGCCTCTGAGCAGGGTGTCCAAACACGACCCTCTGTTTGCAAAGGTCACATTCCCCTCTCTCCCATGACTAACTCTCACTGACTTGTCCTTGATCTACCCATAAAATCCCCAATCCAGAAGCCATGATTAGGAGACCACAGCCTCCAATAAAAGCAATTTCATGAGTGTCAGGGAGAGAGAAAGGCCAATTAAAAAGGACTAAGGCTCGTCTTCAAAAACATAAGCTCTGGATACCATGGATGTACAGACGGACACGGTGGCTAGTGTCTAAGTCTCCCAGGCACCTGTGCAGACTACATCTCTGTAGTACTTCCTAAGGTACAGGGGAGAGTGCAAACATTTCAATTAAAAAAGAGAAAGAAGGAAGGAAGAAAGAAGAGGCCTCCAAGGCCAGCTGCCATTTACAGAGCCAGACCAGAGCTCGCAAACATACATGGCCTAATTTCTCCACACGTGTTTCTGCTCCCCCAGGAATGCTAGTCACTGCAGGGCCACTGCATGCTGGCACTGAGGATTATAAGCTGTTGCAATTACTGGACATGAAGCAGACCTGTGGTTTCAGGAACTATTAAAAACCTGCTCACTTGTAGAACAACAGCAGAAACTTTCATCTCAGTTAACTGGTAAACAGGCCCCTTCTCTAATGGCCCATTGGGAAAGACCAGGAGGGACAGGCTCTCAGAACACCTTGCCTAGTGCCAGCAAAGGCCCACATGGCTCTTGTCTCTCACAGTCACTCAGTAGGTTGCTAAAGAGCTCCCATTATTAGAAATGCAGCCCTTATTTTGGTTACAGGTTGTATAATTAACAGGAGTAGGTGTGTTTAAGCTACAGTGACTTGAATTTTGGTTGCTGCTCATAACTGAAGTTCCTTCTACATGCCTAGATCTGAATCCCTCTTCCGTGGCAACCCAAGGTCTAAACCAGTGGTTTTCAACCTTCCTAATGCTGTGACCCTTTAATACAGTTCCTCATGCTGCAGTGACCCCCAGCCATAAAAGTATTTTGTTGCTACTTCTTAACTGTAGTTTTGATACTATTGTGAAAGGTAATGTGTGTGCGTGCGTGCGTGCGTGCGTGCGTGCGTGCGTGCGTGTGTGTGTGTGTGTGTGTGTGTGTGTGTGTGTGTGTGTAGGCATGTGTGCTAGCGAGTGATTTTGAGACAAGGTCTCTCACCGGTCTAGAAAGGTTGGGCTAGCTAGATCTGCCTTGTCTCTACCTTCCTAGTGCTGGGATTGCAAGCATGTGCTACCTACTATTCCTGGCTTTATTTTACAGAGGTTCTGGCGATTGAACACAGGTCCCAAGCACATGACTGAGCCACCTCCTCAGCCCTCTGCACAGCAATTACTTTTTTTAAGGTGCAGAGCCCAGTCCTCAAGTGAAGATTTTCTTGAGGGATGGAACTATAGCTAGAGAAGCAGATGGGGTTGGGGTGGGGGTGGCGGGATGCTGGTGGTGGGACTTTGAGCCAGAGTTGCAAGGTGGAGGTGGGAGGAGACCTAGGCTACACAGTGGGGAAGCCAGGAGACGCCACCTCTAGGGAGAAGGATGGCACCATGAGACCAGAAAGGGCTGAATGCAGGAGGACCTGGGGACCCAGAGACAGCAAGGCGCCCATGAGGTACAGGAAGCAGCAGCTTTTGTTTCCTTTTTCCATCCTGGGCAGCAGCCTCCAATGTGGCCTCCATATCCGCATCCCTCTCCTGCCCGCCCATCCTTTCATCTCTTGGCTCCCAAGCTGCCTTCAGCTTGGGGAAATGAATTCCACACCTGTGTCCTGTGGCACGTCACTTCCTCTACCTCTGCACAGCTTCCAAATGGCCACAATGCCATTTTCCACATGTAGGCACAGCTGTGCTTGCTGTCTATTTACGTTCTCCTTCAAGGGCACATTAAACAGAAGAAGAAGCTGGGGTCTGGTGGAGCTGGTGGTGTGGCACCTCTGCACGCTGGCTCTGGGCACGGCTGTCAGGGCACGGGCGGAGTGCCAGCTTCCTTTCTGGGCTTCCTGAAGAGCTCTGAGATGCTCTTTTGTGAGCCTGAATCTTTATTACACATTGCTTGTATGTTTACCTTGGTGAGCTGTGATACTTGGGGGACTTAATTTGCACACATATTTCAGAGAGAGAGAGAGAGAGAGAGAGAGAGAGAGAGAGAGAGAGAGAGAGAGAGAGAGAGAGAGAGAGAAGAGAATAGGCATGGTCAAGTTCCCAAAAGCTGTTTGCATACTGCATCATGATGTTTTGAACAAAGACTACCATATGGGAGAATGACCCCTATAATACTATAATAGAGCTGAAAAACCTGTCACCCAGTGATGTCAAAACACTACAGTCTCACAGTGTAACACACTTTGTGTTTGTGGTGATGCTGGTCCAAACCCCCCTATTGTACCAAAATGTGGTGCAACACATACAATTATGAACATGACCTGATGCTTGGTACTAACCCATGATGTAATGCATCTACTACGCTGTAGTTTTACAATTCACTCCTACTCTCGGGGGGGGGGGGAGGGGGGGGGGGGGGGGGTGTTCCCGTCAGTCAGTACGCTGGTACTGCACAAGCAGCAGCGTCCATCATCTGATGTGTGCTGTGTCTCTGGATTACTTCAAGAAGTCACACTGGGGACCAGTGGGATGGGCCAGTGAACCGAGTCCAATCCCCAGGACTCACACTTTGGGAAGAATCCTGAAGTTTGTCCTATGACCTCCATGTGTAGGTGTTGCATATGAAATCCTGGAAAACACACACACACACACACAACACACACACACACACACACACAGAGAGAGAGAGAGAGAGAGAGAGAGAGAGAGAGAGAGAGAGAGAGAATGTTTTACCATAAGTCACATTGAGTGACTGATGTAGACTGTACTTATACAAATTATAAATTATAATTATAAATTATAAATTTGTATAAGTACACTCTATGACGTTTTGGGTAGCCATCAAATCAACCATGGACATATGTTTAGCTTTACATACATACTGGTTTACATTTTCAGTGATGCAGGAGGGTATCACTAGGGAAGTGGGAAGTCTGGCCCCTGTTTTCTACCAGGAAGACGCTCCTGGGTCCTCATAGATGCATCCTACAGGAAAGGAAGACCAGAGCCCTGTCTGTCTGGAACAAGAACGAGGCAGTTGGGGCTCCCTCTGGCTCATTTTTCTAACAGAAGCAACAAAAAAATCCTGAATGCGCACTGTTCAAGAAAGGACCCCCCCCTCCCCAGTTTCCGCATCTGCATGGAGTATGGGTGCATAACCCAGGTATTCTCTTGCCTGGGTTGTGTAAGACAACTCCCACGGCCCCTACCATGGCTGCAAAGGTTTCATTTCCTTCTCAGGAGAGGTTTTCTAAATTTAGATACAGCTCACCAGTCACAGTTTCAATTAAGATGGGCGCTATGAGAATAACACGCTGTGAGCCACCTGTGAAAGCCAACGGCTCTTAAAACGCGAGATGCAATTCCACATAGGTCAGTGAACTGGACTTCCAGAGATGCATCCAGAGAGGGTTTTGTTTCTGGAACATTCATCTAGGAATAGAGGGGAGAGTCCTTAGGGAGACCAGCCCTGGATTGTCTGCTGAGGAGCTCTGCTCATTAGAGAAGTCAGGCTCTGTTCACTATGAAATGCAAAGAACCCTCTCCCTCCAACTGTGGAAGTTCTCACCAGAAACCTCAACTAGGAACTCAAGTGGGCAGGATGAAAGGTTCCTAGGGATAGTTGAGCCTTGCTGGAAAGGGTTCCTGCCCCTGTCTAGATGAGTCTTTCCTAGACACTCTGCAAGCTTCCTCCCATAGTCAACCCCCCATGGCGGTAAAAATGAGTATAATGACTGGAATTCATAGTAGTGACATTAGCTACTATGGTCGTGGTAGCTCATGCTAGTGATCTCAGTGCTACGGAGGCTGAGATAGGCGTTCCAGGCTAGTCTGGGCTACATTTTGAGTCTCTGACCAACCTGGGTTACAAAGAGAAAGCCTCATCTCTGAAAACAAACAGAAACCTTAAAAACAGCTACCATTGACTGAAGGTATGGGTATATGCCCTGCAGTATCCTGGACACTTGGCTAAACTAAGTCCATAGTATCTATCCAATAAGGGAGGTGTGGTGATTAGGAACATTCTACAGAGGACAGCTGACAAGGTCACACAGACGTGGCCAGGCAGGGATGAAACCCTCTGCCTGCCTCAGCACCCTGGACTCTGCTTTGCTAACTACTCAGTGCCTGCATGGATGAAGGCCTGTGGACGGCTACGTGAATCCTCACCACCATGCTGTCAGGAAGGCTTTACTATCCTGTCATACAGAGAGGGAAAATGAGGAATAACAGCCCAGGGGACTGTCCTAAGGCATGTGACTAAGTCAGGACTTGGAGCATGGCTGAGCATGGCTATACTTGCTCCTCAGTGTTGGATCGAACTCCTGTTACATTACACGAGGAAAACCATTATCCGTGGTCCCTGGAGGTAAGGTGGGCACAGAGGACAAGCAGGAAGGATGGCAGGAGTGTGATGGGAGGGTTAGGGGAACAAAATAGTCCCTTGAGAACCCCCAGAACACCTTGGGGCTGGCCTGAGCAAGAAGGACCATCAATGGGAGGGAGCGCACACCATTGAGCTCAGTTTTCAGGATGAAATGAACAACATCAAGTGTATTTACCACCCTGAGGGAAGCCTGGACCCTTGTAGGTCCATCAATACCCTAGAAAGTGTCACCCTAGTAGGACACACACACACACACACACACACCACACACACACACACACACACGCACACGCACACACACACACAAATAAACACATTTTAAAGAGATAAAAAAGATATAGTCTGCTAACTTCAAATATAAGTTAAACCCCTGGAACTCTACAGCTGAGTTCAAAGTCCTGCCTCAGGTCCTTACTATGTTGATTCATGTCTCTGTTAAACACTCATTGGAAGTCTATCATATGTCAGGTCCCACTCTGAACGCTAAAGACAGACACAGCTAAGAGCAAGACAAGTACCATGTAACTCAAAGGGAGGGAGAAAA
This sequence comes from Peromyscus leucopus, assembly GCF_004664715.2. Taxonomy (NCBI): domain Eukaryota; kingdom Metazoa; phylum Chordata; class Mammalia; order Rodentia; family Cricetidae; genus Peromyscus; species Peromyscus leucopus. The sequence goes on along the minus strand of NC_051069.1, from coordinate 12,703,102 downwards.
CAGACTCTGGGTTTCCTGCCGCCTTCCTCATAAAAAGGCAGTCTTCCAAAGGTATATTTGATACAGATGTGCAAAGCATGATGTGAACACACATCTGGTTAAATGTCCTCATATGGATGCTACGGTAGTAGATAGATACCAGCTGGCCCTCATCTCACCGGAAGGGACAGTCAGAACAGCAGAAGTCATTGGTTAGCAATATCCCTGCTATGAAAACAGCCACTGGCACGGCTGGGGGACTGAGGATGGAGAGGCCACACCACTCTCTCTCTGTGCCTGCTGGGCTATGCCTGTGTGACTTGCAATTCCAACTGAGAACTGGGATCATCTGAGGCCGTGACCTGATGAGCAACTGTGTATATAGGAGAAGAGCTATGCGAGGGGCTGGGGATGTGGTTTGGTTGGTAGGGTGCCTGTCTACCCCATCCAGAGCCCTGAGAGCAATCTCCAGTACCACATTAACTGGGTGTGGTTACACAAGCCTATAAACCCAGCATAGAGGCAGGACAGTCAGAAGCTCAAGGTCACCTCCAAAGACGCGTGAGACCCTGTCTAAAAAAATAAACAACAAAACCCCAAGTGCTGTGTGTGGTGTGGAGCACCTAAGGACCACTGACATCCTGATGGGGCCGGGGCAGCACAGGGTTTAGTGTGGCTTATAAGACTGAGGAACTTGACCTACCAAATTCTCTTTGGAAGTGGGCTGTAGGTATATGAGAAACACTCATGCCTTGTCCTCAGATGCATGGTCTGAAAGGAGCCTGACCACATATCAAATGAAGCAGGGCATAAGAGGGGTAAGAATTTATTGCTACAGGTGTGATACAGTCTACAGGTTCCCCCCCCCCATATTTATCCTCTTATTTATTTTTTTGCGAGGCATACACCCAGCTAGAATAAAGAGAACATTTCCCAGACTGCCATGTGATTAGATGTGGCCATGTTACTAAATCCCAGCAAATAGAACAGAGGCAGAAGCAATGTGTCAAACTTGGGAGACATTTTTGGGCTTTGGGGGTAGGGAGGGTAGAACCTCCAAGGCAAGGTGGTAGGGAGGGCTTTGTTCCTCCTAGGCAAGCAACCCTACTCCTGAGCCGCCCCTTCAGCCCCCTGGGCTTTCAACATTTAAACACTTTTAATAGTATGTGTATGTTTCTATGAGTGCAGTGACGCAGGGAGACCAGAAGAGGGCATCAGACCCTGGAGTTGGACTTGCAGGAGGTTGTGGGTTGCCTAACAGGGTGCTAGGAATCAGATCTTTGATCTCTTAACCACTCATCTCTCTAGCCTTCCACTTGGACATCTTAGTCCCCATTTTGCTGACTGGTCTATGTGTGGAAGGCAGGAGCTGCAGAGGCCCCTTTGGATAGTGTGATCTTGATAACAGAAGCCACGTATAAAGGGAGGTGACAGAAGAGGGTATGACGCCACACCTGCCCTGGATTTCTCAGTCCTAGATCCGTTCAATGTGAGACTCCTCTGAGTCGCTGCCAATGCTTTGGTGACAGCTAGATCATGTCATGAAGAAATGAGAGAAGTGACTAGGAAGGAGTGCCAATGAAGGACACTTTAATAAGTGTCACCTCTGAAGGCATTCCGGATGTGCCTCCCCAAAATATGTCACCTTGGCATACAGAGCACTTCACGCCGAAGGAACCCCAAAGATGGCATGTGCAAGGAATACTGAGGCACATAAAATTTTTAATAAATGAATGTGTCTTTCCCCATTAACCTACCTTTTGTTATAGTGACTTCAGCAGGATTCTAGGGCACAGGAGGGCTAAGGAAAAGATGTTTTCACTTCCTTTCATGCCTCATGACCACCCCAAACTTCAAGTCATTGAGTTAGTGCCTTGTGGATTTTTAAGTAAAGTGGATCCAGTGTCTTCATGGATGAAGACAGAAGCCAGGGCTACACTCAGGGCTGCAGATTGGGGGATGGGGACAGAGGCCAGGGCAACACTCAGGGCTGCTGATTGGGGTAGTCAGACAAAGCAAGCCCCTAGAAGTCTCTGGAAGCCACAGGATGTTTTGGAGTTCTAGACTTTTTCATCTGAGATCCTTGGAGGCGAGAAGCCTCTTTATAGCAACACTTGTTTTTTTTTTAACCATGGGTTCTAGGAGCGAACTCAGGTCCTCATCCTCGCACAGCAAGTACTTTCCACACCGAGCTGTCTCCCCACCCACTACTTGCCCTCATTAAAAAACCCATATCAGGGAACTGGAGAGATGGCTCAGAGGTTAAGAACACTTGCTGCTCTTGTGGAGGACTGAGTTTCAGTTCCCAGGACCCACATGGTGAGTCACAACATTCTGTAACTCCAGTTCCAGGAGACCTGACACCAGAAACACACATGGTACACAGACATACATGCAGGCAAAAACACTTACACACATAAAAAAAATTGAAATCTTTAAAATTCATACGAATTGACCTAGCCCCGACCAGGTCCCTCTCCTCTCCAGCTGATACCAGGAAGGTTTGAAATAAGAAACAACAAAGCGAGCTTGGGCAAACAACCTGAGCCTGAACCTTCCACACAGGAAGACAAAAGACCAAAGCCCTGGCAAGGCTTGACTTCTATGTGGACGGCTTGGGTCACAGTCTGGGCAACTGCAAGTCTCGAATTGAAATGCATGTCACCCAGATTTGAAATAACGAGTCCTCTTTCATCTGAACTCATTAAATATGAAGCCAACAAGAGCCGCCAGGGAGAAAATAAGACGTAAATCTACCAGCTAGCTCTCTAATGGAGAAAGGACTTGAACCCCCCGAAAAGGTAGCAGGCACAGCCTGTCAATCCTGCCTTTTGTCTGTCCCTGTCTACCTCTCACAGTCACCCTAATTAACTGTAGCCCAAGTGTCAAGCTAGGAGTCCAGGCCAAGATGCAGTAGAGCTCTGCTGAGCGGCACTCAAAGGGAAGCCTTTGTGTATCACTGCTAGGTAATAAGGCATCAGTCACATCACACTCCTGTGGGGGGCCTCCCTGAAGTTAATACAAGCCTTGTTTGCTTCAAAGTGGATGTTGGAAAATGAGCAGAAAACAGGCTGGTTTAGTAAAAAAAAATAAAAATAAAAAAAAAAATAGTGGCTAACGGCTAAGATTTCCTAAGTTAAATCCAGCAAGAAATTCAACTTCTATCTCCAGTCCTTTACCTATCAAGGAAAAGAAACTATTCAGGTAAGTGTCATATACAAATAGAATCTTACTAAGTTTTAAATGTGTATACTTACTTTATTATTAGGGCATTTGAGCTAACATTAGAAATGCAGAGCCAGGCATGGGGTACATCTATAATCCCAGAACTTGGGAGGCTGAGGCAAGGCTAACCTGGGCTACAGAATAAGATGCTGTCTCAAAGAGACAAACAATCAAAAATCCATTTATTCGTTTTTCTAAGTAGGGGCTGAGGGTTTAAGGGAAGGACTGTTTTCATCTCTTAGGCTAACGGAAGTTCAAGTAGAAGGAGCTGGGACCGCTGGGGGGTTGGTAGTTCACCCCTCAAAGGGCACTTCTCAGGAAGGCATGCCAACACTTAGGAGCAGTGTGTGGCTCTCAACAATGGGGGCATTGTAGCACTGTGGTCTCTGATCAGAGGATGGAAGCTTACACTTCAGAAGGGAAAATGTCACATGGTAAAATGGTGAGATTATGATTTGGAGACAGTGGGTGTTGTGGGGTGGATGATGACCACCAAGCCCTGTAAAGAAATTGGCGCAAACTGATGAGATGTGCTCCTTGTAAACCAAAGGGTCTACAAATCAAGGCACGGTATGCCCTGGATTGTGACAACCAATGACAAGTGCTTTCCAAAGAACACCTCCAAGAATTCTGATTTCAGCTCAAGCCTGCAGATGAGGGGAAAGAGATCGAGCGCCCTCCTCCTGCTGCTGCAGGGCTCACACACTGATACTCGAGTGACCTGCCAACTAGAAGCCTGTCTTTTCATGGCCTCATCTACCACTGCCTTTCTGGATCTTTCTGACAGATAAAGATGTCAGGGTGGAACATGATTCCTCTCTTCATCTACAGTGATCAACTCATTGGAAGACACGGATAATAAAAAAAAATAAACACAAGGTCTGAGCCAGAGGTGAGAGCCCCGCCTACCTGGAGATGTGCAGAGGGCACAGTCAGAGGTCCTGATGCACGTGGCTGGATAGCTAGCATTGGGGGAGAAGCCTGAGTTGAAAGGGCTTTCTTTGAAACTGGAGTCAAGCTCCATGATTGCTTGCCCCGGATTCACATTTGGGCAGTGTGGGGAGCTGGGCAGGGCGTACTCAAAAATGATCATATGAAATGGGCATATCTTGCACAGGACCTTGCATATGTAATAAACTATTTATTGGGGCTGGAGAGATGGCTCAGAGGTTAAGAGCACTGGCTGCTCTTCCAAAAGTCCTGAGTTCAATTCCCAGCAACTCCATGGTGGCTCATAAAGCATCTATAATGAGATCTGATGCCCTCTTCTGGCGTGCAGGCATGCATGCAGACAGAACACTATGTACATAATGAATAAATAAACTCTTGCTTTGGTGAGGATTTCGATTAGAAAAGTCCATAACCCTGAGGTTGGAACCACACTAGAGAGAATGAGGTTAAAGAGTGAGCCAGGAGAGCCAGAAGGAAGGACTGACTGGGGGCTGGCAGCCTTGGCATCACACCTGGTTTATGATACTTCCAAGCCATGAGGTAAGACATGGTCCTAGGGTCTGAGGACGACTCAGCCACCAGCTCTACCTTGATGAACCTAACGTTCTCCTCATCGGGGGCTAGGGAACTCAAACAGAAGAGACAGCCCCCAGCTTCTCTACCCCTTTTCTTCCTCTGGAGCAAGAAGCAGGTCACGACAGCTGACAACTGTGACTGTCAGAGACCCAGAATGTACTGGTTAATCAAGGCATTTGGCAAAGCCTCTCAGGAAATTCTTGTGGACAAGATGGAGAAATGCAGACCAGATGACAGTATAATTGGACGAGTCGGAGTTGGCTGCAAACGTGTTCTCCAAGAGTGCCGCAGGAAGGGGCAGGAAGACAGCCGGGGGCCTGCCAAAAGGTGCTGTCGCTATGTTAGCCTACCCCTCATTACAGTGAGCGACTTGGATGCAACACCGAAGGAATCAATGCCGATCAAGACCACAGAGGACACAGAGCTGGGAGAAATAACCAATACGATGAAATCAAGACTGAAGAGTTAACAAATGTCAAAATGAACTCAACGGGCTGGAACAGGGAGCTGGACCAAAGAAAGAACTGGACGGGGATAAATGTGAAGCCTTTTATTTAGGTTCAAAGAAACCAATTACATGCCTATAGACTTGGGATGTCCTGAACTGCCAACAATTCCCTTCAACAAACACAGATAACATTAGTTCATCACAGCCAAAGATAATCCTGCAGTTTGACATGGCTGCAAAAGGAAGCCAATGGAATCGTTGGTTATAATAGCACAAGTATAGCATCCAAATCAATGGATTGGGAAGAACGTCTCGCTTGTTCCACTCTGTCCTTTCAGACATCTGGCCTGGCACAGCACCTTGCCAATAGATAGCATTCGGCAAATACTTGTCTTGCAAATGAATGGATACCACACTTTCAGATGGATCTCAACGTGAAAGGGATTTGGACACTGTCCTAAGAAGAGAAGCCTGAACAAATATGGAATGTAAAGCCTGGAGTAAACCAAGGAGACCCCCATGAGACGGGGTTTCAAGTATTTGAAGGAATATCCAATCTGGTTTTGTTCCAAGGGGAGAAATCTCAAGGGTCAGTGGTCAGAAGATATGCAAAGCTAAAGCTTGGCTCCAGTGGATAAGGAAGATCGTGTGAAGCTGGGTGTGGTGACACATGCCTATAAACCCAGCAGTCTGTGAGTGAGCAGGAAGATGAGTAGAAGGGTTATAAGATCAAATCCAGCCTGGACTATGCAATGAGCTGGAAGCCAATCTGAATTACATAGCAAGATCCTGTCTCAAAATATCTATTGCCCTCCCCACAAAAAAGAAAGAAAAAATAGAAAGAAGTGGTGGTAATGTATTTTCATATTGAAGAATCTAAAACAGAAGTGGGCTGGCCACTGATCATATCTTTAGAGTTTCAGAACATGTACACTGGAAGTCAGCCTGGAAGGTCTCTACAAAAGAGATGATTCCAGGGCCTGGGGAGATACATAGATCGATCAGTTAGTAAAGTAGGTGAGGACCTCAGCTTGATCTATAGAACCTGCATTTAAAAAGCCAGTTTGGCAGTGTGAACTTGAAATCCTAGTGCGGGGTAGCAGAGGCAAGTGGGTCCTTGGGGTTTGCCTGCCAGGCAGCCTAGCCTACTCGGTGAGTTCCAGGCCAGTGAGAGATCTTGTCTCAACAAGCAATGTGGACGGCACCTGAGGGACGACATCTGCATTGCCCTCTGGCCTGCACATGGACTTGCACCTCTGTGCAATCCTTCCCCCCATGCTTGCATTAGCGCGCGCACACACACACACACACACACACACACACACACACACACACACACACGGATGTGTGCACACACATGCACATACACATGGATATGCGCACACACACACACATGCATGCACACACACACACACACACACACACAAAAAAACACACACACACACACACACACACACACACGGATGTGTGCGCACCCAGAGAGAGATGATTTTTATGATACTCTGTCAGTTAGTTCCTTCAGCTCCAAATGAACTTCCAACTCAATGGAGAGTTCATGCCAGGCCATCTTAGCCGTGGGCATCAGAGCAGCTGCTCACAGAGGAAACTGGCCCCCATGCCAGGGTGGGAACCCAGAGTGGTAACTTGTAAAAGGAGGCTGAGTTCGGATTCGTTTAATTTTCCACAACACAGACACTAGTTTCTTCTAACAACATCTAAGGGTGGACAGAATATTCTGTCTTTATTTCTCTTGTAGAAAGCTCCAGGGGTCCAGGGTTTTCAGAGGATGATTACATGGTCATGTCATGTCATACTGATACTATGCTCTGCTGTTCTCAGGGTTCTTTTGGCACCTTGCTTTATTTGAGTTTAATAACAGCTCCCAGAAGTGGGCACTATGTTTTTACAGGTGAGGAAGCGTGTGTTCAGAAGTCAGCAAATGCTTATTAAGTGCCAGTAGGGTACACTGGACTGTATGAGGTACGTCACATACGCTGCCGCAGCCTGGCCTAATGTAGTCTTTAAAAACGAATTGCCCTCACACTAAAGATAAGAACACTGACGTTTAGAAAGGGAAGTATGTTGCTTATAATAATATTACTATAAATATTCTAAAATAAAAACTAAAACTAATCCTTCTCTATGTAATAAGATAAACAACCCATATCCTCTTGTGCATTAAAGTCACAAAATCCTTGTCTCAAAGTTGTGCCGTGTTGGGGTGGTGCCCCCAGACTTGGAAGTCTCTCAGCCAATCACTTCTACCAGGTTCAAGAGCTCAGATCAATTACTGTGCGTAATGGGTTCCCATCTATGAAAGAAATTAGGACTGTGATAGATGTACATTGTAAAATTTTTCTGGGGTTGGGTGAGATGGCCAGGTAACGTGCTCACAGCCTGGCATCCCTCACAGTCACTCAGTGCCCTTGGTGTGATGAAAACAAGCCGTTTGTTCGGTTGGTTTGGGTCTGCAGGAAGCATGGCCCCTTCACTCTCTTACGAAGGACAGCACTTGCAGCCCTGGCTAGCCTCCACCTCACGGAGATCCTCCTGCCTCTGCCGCCGGTGTGAGTGCTGGGATTATACGAGTGTGTATGTCACCACAACTGGCTATTTTACCAATATATTCAGGCGGAGCCTTCTGCTGCGGGCAAAAATTCTCTCTGGAAGGGGAATAAAATTTTACAGGCCTAGGACAGTCTGCAGTGTGAAGCGAGGGGGTACACGCGGTGGAAAAATAAACGAACAAACAGCGCTCCTGCCTCAGGGCTCTTTGGGTGCCTAGTGGGGAATGTTTCCAATCTATTTCTGTAAGCAGCCCAAAGTAAACCACAGGAGGCCAGAGAGGAGACAAGCACGCCTTCCTCTGATCCATCTCAAAGGGCAAACCAGCACTGCCGCTCCTCCGGGGATTCGAACCAAGGAGGTCAATCCAGACGCAGTGTGCGGAAGGTGGCACGGGCGGAAAGGTCAGTGGGTCAAACTGGGCTGATGGACATTTGGCTCTCTGGCAGGTTCGCAAAGGAAGGCACCTGAGCCCACCGAGTCTGGGTGGGGTCCATAACAGCCCCTGCTGCTCAAGAGAAACAGAACTGTCAGGAAAAAGCACAAGGTATGGTGAGCCTGTTTGCCTCAGTCCAGGCCACCCGTGGTGAAGACACCCGCTGTGCCTTTGAGGCCTCCCGCTTCCCTTTCAGGACCTTCTTCAGCCAAATGTCTGCTCCTTGCCTCTCATCCAAATTATGGTCCATATAGAAGAGTTGTTCCCCAAATTCACGTTTACCCCGGGGAAGGCATCATGCTGCCAAGGAGAAGAGCAGTGCATTATGGTCTGGTTGCTGAAGCTGAAGGACAACCCCGAGGGTGGAGGACAGGGTTTGTGGCAATGTGGATATGGTGCAATTTATAATCAACACGTTAACAAACCTCTAGGCATGTCTGTGATGGAGTTTCTAGACTGGGTTAAATTGAGGTGGGGAGACCCACCCTAACTTCGTCAGCAACATCCCCTGGGCTAGAGTTCTGGATTGAATACAAAGGAGGAAGCAAGCTGGGCAGAAACATTCATGGCGCTCTACTTCCCGAGTGTGGATGCTGCGCTGACTCAAGCTCTCCTCGCCACACCCTCCCTGCCATGGTGAACTGGACCCTCAAACCCTGAGGAGAAACAAATCCTCCCTCCCTTAGGCTGCTCTTGACCAGCATTTTGTCACAGAAAAGAGAAAGATACCAATAAAAGGGACTTGGCTGAAGAGCTGCTGTGGTAGGTTGAAAGACAGCTGCTCATTAAGATACAGGCTCCTCCCATACAGGAAGCAAGTGACCGCAGGGGAAGCCGGGTAGTACTGCCCAAGGCTCTCCCCAAAAGCAACACATCACTGAAACACAAGACACCACTCCTAGGTCTAAATGACAAGCCTTAGTGTGCTGGCTGGTCTATGTCAACTTGACATAAGCTAGAGTTATATATATGAAAGGAGGGAATCTCAGCTGAGAAAATGCCTCTATAAGATCCTGCTATAGGGCATTTTTTAAATTAGTGATTGATTGGGGGAGGGCCTGGTCCATTGTGGGTGGTGTCATCACTGGACGGTTGGTCCTGGGTTCTGTAAGAAAGCAGCCTGAGCAAGCCATGGGGAGCAAGCCAGTAAGCAGCACTCCTCCATTACCTCTGCATCAGCTCCTGCCTCCAGGATCCTGTCCTGACCAGCTAAAATAAATCCTTTCCTCCCCAACTTGCTTTTTGGTCATGCATAGTGTTTCGTCGCTGCAGCAACAGAAACCCTAACTAAGACAGTCGTCCATACAACGTGCAGCCTTGCACCCTGCTCCCAGGGATGGCACTGCTGTAACCAACTCTTCCTTTCTGCAGCAGCTCCGGCTTCAGTCTGGGATCGTTCTCCTCTCCTGATATACAGCTTCCCAGCAAGCTCGCCCAGAGAAGAGAGGTTGCAAAGGAGTGTGTGAGTAAAGAGAGGACACCTCAAATCCATGCAGAGAAGATGCATCCCCCCCCCCCCAAAGCCACAGAGGGTTCAAAGGGGTCTGGCTTTGAAACAAGAACACACACTTCTCTGCCCTTTTAACTGAGTTTTGGGGACCTTTGATATTCCGATGGAATAAGTCTTAGCAACAAATGTGAATTCATTTGGTTGCTCTTTGGCATGAATTAAGTCACAAGGATTGCTGGTGTGAGAGAAACAGAGACAGAGGCAGAGAAAGAGGCAGATAGAAAGAGAGAGGGGGGCAGAGAGAGAGAGAGAGAGAGAGAGAGAGAGAGAGAGAGAGAGAGAGAGAGAGAAAGCATCACATGGAGAAAGCCTTAGTTTTAATTTCCAATTACCTTCCTGGCCACTCCAAATGAATTTTAACAGCCTAAGCTTTTCCTGGGACATTTTTCCTTTGAACTCCCAGACTTCCCTTCACTGCAAGTTGTTGTAATATGAACCAGATTTTTTTCCTCCCTCTTGTTTGCTTAAAAGGCGTTAACTATAAATTAGAGTGTCTGAAGAACGAGGTGTCACTCGTGGGGCCTGGGCTTCTCGGGCCCTGGAGCCTCATGGCTGGGAGAGAGGCCAGGCTGCCTCGCTCTTTGGCAGCCAGGCTCCCAGACCCAGGCCAGGGATGATCCCACCTCCCTTTCAAAGCTATCCAGTTACATCGACATACTAACTGCCTTGTTTGAATTGAGCGTTCAACCATATTCCTTTTCCTTTTTCTTTTTTCCAAACTCCTGTCCTAGAGGAGCAGGAGAAGGAAGTATTTTCAATGCACATTTCTGGGAGTTATTTTCCACTCAGCCCTTCTGTTCTAATGACCCTTCACACTAGTTCTTTCTTGGGTGGTGTGTGTGTGTGTGTGTGTGTGTGTGTGTGTGTGTGTGTGTGTGTGTGTTGCATGCACACACGTGTGTCCAGGTGCATATGCCCATGCATGTGTGGGGAGGACAGAGGCGAACACTGGATGCCCTGCTCTGCTAGTGTTTTCCTTAGTCCCTTGAGTCAGGGTCTCTCACTGAACCTCGAGCCAGGCTGGTAGGCCAGGAAGCCCAGCAATCCTCCTGTATCTGTCCCACCAGGGCTGGGGTTCCTGACAGGTGTACAGCCACACCCAGCTTTTTCACGTGAGTGCTGCAGGTTTGAACTCGGGTCTTTGTACTTGCACACAAGTGTTCTAACTGGGTCACTGTCCCAACCCTGGTGACAGTTACTAAAATGTGCGTCCCCATGAGTCTCCTGAGAGAAATCTCAATGGCACATACTTCCCTCCTTCAGGATCAGGACAACAGGCAACAACATACAGACAAATATGGTAATGTAGCTGGATTTGTTTTTATAGTACCCAAGCTCATAGCTGTCACTCAGTTCAAAACACAGGAAACAGTCACTGAGTAGCAAGTATGTTCAGTGGGTGTGAGTGGGGAGACAGAAAGCAGAAAGATCTCTGGTGTCTTTTCTTTCTTAAGTGTATGTGTTTGGCCAGCATGAATGTGTGTATACCACATGCATGTCTGGTGTCCAAGGAGGCCAGGGATGGATGGCATCAGATGTCCGTATACCTGGAATTACTGACAGTTGGGGGCTGTCGTGTGGGTGCTGGCAATTGAATCTAGGTCCCCTAGAAGAGCAGTCAGTGCTCTTAACCTCAAAGCCATCTCTCCAGCTGCTCTAGTGTCTTTTCTTAAAAGGACACTTAACCTAAACAGCTTGCTCAGGGCTTCCTCTCCAAATACTACCCATCATTCCATTGGAGGGCGTCTTCCACCTGAGAGTCGGAGGAGGCACGGGGATGTGTGAGCAGAGGTACCACTGACTATGGAGGAGGGGCAGGAGGGAAGGCCAGAGCCCATCAAGTCCTCCACTGAGCTGTGAGTATACCTAGAGTTACAGAGACCATGCTGGGATAAATGAGGTGAAGACAGAAGGGATGCCCACGGGCATATTCCACAGCACTATGACCCAGCAGGCCAGAAAGAGCCCACAGAGAAGGGCAGGGACCAACGCCCTTCCTCTGGGGTCAAAGTGCTTGAAGCTTCCTGGTTTACTGTGACTCTTGCTGATTCCACCCAGGGGACAGGTGGAGATCTGGAAGGGAAGGGACTTTTGAGCAGGACGGAGGACCCCCCCACCCAAAGAGAGCGGAGTTTTTCCAAGAGTTGGCACAGAAGAGATCTAAAAGTCAGAAATGGACAACTGGCTTCAAGAAGAAATGCTATCCCTGCCTCATCCCCATGTCTCCATCACACCTATCAGGTAGACACAGGAGCTATGAGTAACTTAGCTCACTTCCGAACATGCGCTGTATCCATAGGCTCCAACGAGTGGCTAATTCACACTTCTTACACTACTTTTGGTGTAAGAAGAATTAACTCCATTTTGCAGATGCTCTGGGACCAGAAACCACGTTGTTTCCATGGAAGCAAAGCTGGATGGGGATAGGCTCTATGTGCTTTCTGAGGGTCACCTGTTCCGCCGTGCCATAGATTTCCCTGTGCAGGCACAGCTCTGCTGGGTGCGAATGAAGAGCAAGAGTGAGTCTCCAGCTGCCTCCCGCAGGGCGCTGGCAGGGTGAGCCTCCACCTGTCTTCCATTCCTGCTGTGGCTCCACATCCTTCGCTGTCACTGCCGTGGTGACAGGCCCACTATCCCCGAGTTTTCCGATGCGCTGCTGGATTTACTTGTCTTAAGTCCAAATCCTCCTTCCCCCGTTCCTGCCTCTGATTTCATCTGGATTTAATAAACACACCTCCCTTAGGCGACTCACTTCCATGCTGGAGAACCGTCCTGGGTCAGAGCCCCAATTCACGCTTTGCACTGTGGTGTCACATGGATGCTGCTCATAGCTTCTCTTTCTTCTTTAAATCTTGTGATTTTTTTTCCTGTCTGCAAATTAAGCATTATGAAATGTGGTGGAAGCTGACCACCGAATGAGGTGAAGACTGGCTATGGATATTTCTTTCTTCTTTAGGAGACAGGCTCTTGTGTACCCCAGGCTGGCCCTGCACTCCTTCCACAGTTGAGGATGGACCTCAAACTCCAGATCCTTTTGCAGCCAATTATCAAGGGCTGGAATATTCCTACCATGCCCTGTTCGTGGGGCATCCCAGACTGAATCTGGGGCCTTGTGAATGCTAGGCAACCATTCAACCAGCTTGCCTAGTGGATCTTACAGATGTGGGATGGTGTTCCAATGACCTGCTTCTCCCTTTCTAGTCATTTTGTTTGGGGGTACAAACCAAACCCTCCCAATGAAGCCTTATTTCAAACGCACTAGCTCAGCTTGAGCCTAGGCTCTCTGGCCAAATTTCATGTCTTGCTTTGGTCCCAATGCATTTTTAAAGTCTGGTTATAGTGATTCTAAAGTGCTGGTTTAGAAAGGAAAAATTCACACTACGAATGTTGGGACTTCCATGTCAGAATATGGTGAAAATATTCGCCTACTTTTCTTTCCTAGTTTCACTGGAGCAGGTGATGGGACTACCTGCCTTCAACATGACTCTATAATGTAGATCCTGTTGTTACCAATCTGTTTTTCTAAAGTACAGAAATGCTAATTACTCTGGGTAAGACTGCAAAGTTAAGTTGTAGGAACAAGACCTGGACTGGTACTTACATCTCTCTTGCTCCACTTTTTACTGAACTGTCACATAGAAGCAGTGTCCAATACACCCCCAGGAAAAACTGCATATCTGTAGTATTGGATAATAATGTGTATTTATGTTGACAAAGGAATTTAAAAGTCAACCCCTTAACTGCTAACAGTATATATACCCCCACCACCTGGATAGCAGAGTCCTGATATGGTAAGCAAGTGTCTTCTGTGATGACCACGTCAGGGTACGTGACAGATGGAATAGGGTTCTCTGGGTGTCTCGGGTAGCACTGATGCCCTACCAGGAGAACCAGCCATTCCACAGAGTGGTTGGTCTGCAAGGCCGCAGAGAGGGAGAAGAATGAGGTCTGCACAGCCACTGGGTGTGTTTACAGGCAGTCCTCAGTTTTCACCACCTCCCCTTCAACCAAATCCATCCACCCAGCCACACCTGAGAGCCACTAATACTGAACTTTTCACCACCTTTATTCAAAAATTTGTGAGTTTCTTCGAGGCAGTTGGAAGTTATCCATGTGAGTTCCACTCAATGTGTGAGCGCCATCTAGGTGTGAGTGGAGGTAACCGCAGGTCTCCATGAGCAAAGTCTTTCCTTCAGGTTTCAAGAATTATCTATGTAAAGAAAGCAGGAAGGGCCACCATTGACACCCTCATGATCTGACTGTATCTAGCAAGCAAGGTAACTGTAGTTTTTGTTTTTGAAGATTATGCCATGTGAAGTTGGAGAAATAAGTTAATAAATCCAATTTTTATGACTGCAAAGTTTTGGGTTTTTTTGTTTTTTGTTTTTTTGTATGCACTAAAATCATTCATTCCCCAGACGGTGCCGAAGTTCTACTGGAAGTTAAAGATAGGATGTTTCCTAAATGGTCTGTCACTAAAACATCTGATTTTTGTCTTGGGCAAATGACATCTCTTGACCTCAGTCTTCCCAATGTGTCGTCTATATTCTTAGAGCAGTGGATATCCTAGTGAGTTTTAACTGTCAGCTTGATACAGCCTAGAGTCATCTGAGAAGGGAGCCTCAACTGAAGAATTTCCCAGATCAAATTGACTTGTGGCCATATCTGAAGCAGGGAGGGCTGTCTTCTTTGTTAATTGACATAGGGAGGGGGCAATCCCACTGTGGGTGGCACCGTTCCCTAGGCAGGTGGTCCTGGGTTACATGAGAGAGCTCGCTGATCATGAGCCTTTGAGTGAGCATTTGGCTATGGTTTTTACTTCAAGTTCCTGCCCTGACTTCCCTCAATGATGGACTGTGTGACCTGGAAACAAAAACCAAATACATCGTTTCTTCCCCTAATTTGTTTTTGGCCACGGTGTTTGTCATAGCAACAGACAGGAAAGTAAAATAGTGGGTCACATGACACAGGCCATTCCTACAAGGGCCATGTGCAGTATTTCTACTTGACAACTTTAAATGGCTGTTATTTGGTTTCAAGCAAGCAGAAGAAATAACCAAGTTAAATCATCTTAAGACTCTTTGGAGGGGGGCTGGAGAGATGGCTCAGTGGTTAAGAGTACTGTCTGCTCTTCCAGAGGACTTGAGTTCAATTCCCAGCACCCATGTGGAGGCTCACAACCATCTATAATTCAAGTTTTAGGGGATCCGATGCTCTTAGGTCCCTGTGGGCACCAGACATGCCCGTGATGCACAGACATACATGCAAGCAAGCATTCATACATGTAGATAAAAAGAATAGATCTTTTCTCAAAACATAAGACTCATTGGAAGTGACACTACCTAAGTCATACAGCATCCAGTTCTCTTTATCCCTAACAGAACCTGACAAGGCATGTGTAGGTAACAGCCCAACCAAATTAAAACCATGTCTGGCTAATGGGATGCAATCACAGGTCCCGTCTGTTGGGAGGAGGAACGAAGACAGCCGTGTTGATCCTTGGAAAGGCACAGAATCCATGGACAGGGTTTGTACCCCAAGCCCTTCCTCCTGCCTGGACATGGGCTCAGTGGAGAACAGGCAGCGTGTGCTCATCAGATCACGTGATCATACACTGCCAACAGCAGAGGAAGACCTTTGAAGGACCCTGGGCCCGTGATGAACTGCAAAGGCATCTCCATAGGCTCAGTGCTCTTCCTCTAGCATGGCCTTTCTCACACAAAATGAGAGAAACATTTACCCCGTGGGTAAAAACACTCAGGCAAGTTTCTGTGCCTGACCGGAAGTCTTTTCTAGTGGCCCAATTCAGAGTTGGCCAGTTGTGGGTTTTTAGTCAACAGATATTGCTGTGTGGGCTTGTGATAGTGTCCTAGGAACTGTGCTTTGCAAGATAGCTCTGTCTCAAAGAGTGGTGGCCTGGTGGGACCAGCTCCAGGGCCACCCTGGCTCTTGTAAAGGATGGGGTGGTCAGAGAAGTCTCGTCAAGGGGGCTCCTTAGCTGAGCATTTGGGAATTTACCAAAAGAGAGGGAAGGCTTCAGTAGATACCACTGTTTGCCAAGCCATTGGGTATGGTTTTCTTCCTCTTGGCTGAAGGTCCTTGGTTTTCATCATTCTCCAAGGCTGGCCGAGTGGAAACGGGACCCTGTCCTCCTGATACCATAACTTGTGCTTTCTACCTAGAACCACTGATGAGAGTTAGGGAATCTTTGGTGTTTAAACTTTTGGGTGGGATTTTCTGTACCTGCAGCCAGACGTATCAAGACATTCTAGATGGAAGCAGGAGCAGACGTGGGAGAAGCGAGAGGTGTGTAAGAAGGCGACAGGTTTAAAAACAAAAACAAAAACAAAAAACTAGGAGCAATGGGCCAGTGAATACGGTGAAAGCTCACTGGAACAGAACGACCCGGACCAGTCAAGGGCGAACCGGAGACCATGGCGAAACTTCTGGAAGTTCATCAGCAGGCGAGTGACATGTTTAGATTCGTATTTCCTAAGTCAGCACTGGCAAGTGTGTATGAGAAAGAGCAACATCAGAGACAGGAAGGCCGGGGAAGCCACCTGCTTCTCTACACAGCGCTGATGAAGACTTAAAGTGGGGAGGGGCCCATGGCGGCTAAGGAGCACGTTCCTTCCTGCCTCATCACCAATATGCCATGGGAGGGAAGGAAGAATCTAGGCTGATGCTCCTAATCTGGCCTGGCTGACCGCTGTTGTTCCTGAAGACAGAAAACAAACAAACAAACAACAATAACAACAATAAACTATCACTGATGGGAAGGTTGTTTTCTTCTGGGGAGCTTGGTAGGTAACGAAAGGAGTAAGTCCAATGTTAAAGAAACACCCTCTCCTCTGCACCAGCATCTCCAGCTTGTCAGTCTGTCTGCCTCACTCAGCCTGGACACTCACTGTGTCCCCCACTCTGTCCTGTCTGGCTCGTCACCATGCATTTACAGTGTATTATCACCGCTATGGAAAGAGAAGGTACCCCACACAGGAGAGGCCATTTCGTGCATCTTTATGACCCCCCACCCGGCCACTTTTAGAGACAGGGTCTCATTCATGTACCTCAGGTTGGCCTTGAAATCACTCTGATTGGAGGACAAACTTGAATTCTGATCCTCCTGCCTCCACCTCTGTAGCGCTTGGTTTACGGGTGTCCACTACTATGCTCAGTGTTAGGAAGTGTTGGGAATGCTTCCTGCATGCCAGACAAGTGTTCTCTCCAGCATGCTGCATCCTGGCCATCTTCATATATTTATTTTTATTATTATATATTATTTGTATTGGTTAAAGATCAAAGCCTTGGGTGACTATGGGACTGCCAGATTTCAAGCTGACAGGAAGTACCTATCTTTTCTTCTAACATTGGCCTCAGATCTTCTTCTCTTCTAAACAAACCAAATTAGCCTTAGAAGACATCTTTTTTTTTTTTTTGGTTTTTCGAGACAGGGTTTCTCTGTGTAGCTTTGTGCTTTCCTGGATCATTGTAGCAGGTGTCGAACTACAAGATCGCTGCTCTGTGTGGATTAAAGGTGCGCCACCGCGGCATCTTTTACATGTCTTTAAAAATTTTGAAATCTTACTATGTTTGAATCCAACACAGTGTTTGCTAGTTAAGCGGCACATGCTTCAGAGTGAATGGGGCAGAACATGCCTTTGAATATACTTTAAAAAAAAAAAAAAAACTTTTCAAAAAAGCACATCTTGTAAGCCTTTAAAATGGAAAAAAAAAAATTAGGATGGTGCAGTTCTGAAAACTGCCAGCATGGGTCCTGACAGTGGGTTTTGCGTTATACCACTTGTTTGTTTGTTTGCTTGTTTGTTTGTTTTCTTCCTTGAGAACTGAATGGCGTTTTCCTCCTAGCGAAAGTCAGCATTGCCCCTTCCCTAACCCAGTCAATGGCCAAGCAGCGTCAGGAGTCCTCTTGCACATGAATGGAGAGCTTTCTGTTTATTACAGGTCAGACCCCAGTTGGTCAGCTGGGCAAGCCAGACCAAGAGATCCCGGACAGCAGCAACAGCTCCATTCACCGTATCGTTCTCAGCAGTAACTATGAGAAGCCAGAGAAGCCAGACAAGAAAGACGGAAGGAACACGGGACAGGCGTCAGGCTCCGGTTCAGCCTCCCTCCACTATAGAAATACTTTGAATTCAGTAAGGTAAATGGAAAACCTTGCACTTCCTCCCATCTGGCTTTATACTTTGAAAAACTTCAAATCTACAGGAAGAGTGTAGGAGAAGTTGGCCCAGGTTGGGCTAACACACCCTGTTTCTGCACACACACACACACACACACACACACACACACACACACACGTATTTTCTGCATATTAAGTGATTCTATTAACAGTTTCCGAATATTAGTCAATTCTACCAACAGTTCGTAAGCTCTTTAGATCAATGTCCTGCCCTCAAACTGGCCACCGCTTATCAGAGTGCTCAGGTGTGTGAAGCATCTGAGAGACTGGTGAGGGTGGGGAGTGGGGAACGTTGTGGAGGAGCAAATGATGCTGGCCAGGCTCCGACGCTGCCCTGGCGGGTTACCCCTCCCCCACAGTCACCTCCCCTACTCCAGAGATGTAGAAGCAGGTGGCTCCCTTCATCTGCGTCTTACACATTCTTTATTTTCCCTTATATCATAAAGTGGTTCCTCAGGCTCTCTGATCCCAGAATCCATCCAGTCACAATACCCAGGACCACATCCATACCCAGCCACCACTGTCACCGCTACCCACACGGATGAACCTGGACACATTGTCACACCATCGCTTGCCTGATCTCACTGTTATTGCCGCCATCACGACCACCGACATCACCCCACAGTCACTCAGTACTTACTACCCATGCCATGCTGATCCCGGACCTTCACATGGCAAACAATCTCCTTTAATTTTCTAAAAATTGTGTGCAGCGGCGTCAGCCTCCCAAGTTTACAGATTGATTCTCAGAGGCACGTGTGACCCACTCCTGAATAGTATATTTATACTCATATCTTGTTGGGGGAAGTGCTAACATAAAGCTGATCTTAAACACTTAATTTACTAATTTAGAATTAAGTTTGGGCAGCAGTTTATTTTTGTGTATAAAGTGTCCGGGTGCTGTTTAAGGCTCTTGCTGACATAAGGAGAATTCGCTCTTCTAGTTTGAGTGTTCCCAGTTCTTAGCCGCAGAAATCTAGTTCCATTTATTTCATTTTGTTCTATTTAGTCTATTGCCATCTCTCAAGGAAAACAGTAATTCATGATAGTTTCCTCCTGGGCCGATCTAAAGGACGTGTAATTTTATCACTGACCACTAGATGTCACTATCAACCAGTTCTAGAAAACTTCATGCACCAACCCTGGAAAAAAGTCATTTCCTCAAGCACCCAAAGTCTCAGCTGATGTGTGACATGACCTGACCTATCTATAAAGACTGAAACACACAGTAAGACACAGGATTCTGCTCAAACATTACAGGATCCTAGCTGAAGTCTGGGGGGGGGGAATCAAATATCTGCTTTTTTATTATGTACTTCCCTACAACCAACCTCACAATGAAGCACCATTAACCCAATTGGATTAATATAAAATGTAAGAATGTAAATGCATAGAACCATACGTTACTATCAGAAACATAGCAGAGGGAGTCTCACTACATATCCCAGGCTGATCTCAGCCTCCTGATTCTCCTGCCTCAGACTCCTGAGTGCTAAAATTAGAAATGCATACCACCATACCCAGATTGAGAATTCTTTATAACTTCACAGTGTGGAAATCCTATGGCACAAAATCCTGAATCATAAAACACCCGATAAATTCACCACTTACAAAATTTAAAACTTCTGCATGAAAAGAAAGAAAAAAGAAAGAAAGAAAGAAAGAAAATTCCATTAGCAAAGGCCTAGGTCAAAGGGCTACCTGGCCCCACCCCCTAAAACTATCCTTGCAATTTATAACATAAAAGTAGAAATGTCTGGCGCATGAAAAATCCCTACTGCAATAGCTGAATAAAGAATGCACAAAGGTTGCAAGAGCACAGATCATGTAGAGAAATGTAAACGGCGATGCCTGGGTCAGGAGGGCTCGTACAGGCTGGACCAGGGCAAGGCAGCTCAGGAGTCTGGGGCACACATTTAAGGAGACCTTGCCAGTCAGCCAATGCTTCCTCAAGCTTCGTACCCCAGGCACCTCACCCACTGTATCCCAGTCCAGGCTCTGAGTGGTCCTTAAAGGTATGAAGATTTACTATCCCACTCAAAGTGAGGTAGACAGAAACAAAATTGACCACAGGCACCATTATTCACTTATTAGACCGGCAAAAATCCAATCGGATTCTGAAAAATGGCCTCACTTGGTGTGGCAGGAGTGGAGTCCCTGCCATCAATCACTCTAGGGGGCAGTGTGCCATGTGCCAGCTATTAAAATTGCAAATCCACACAGACACACCCTTTATTAAAAGAAGATTGATTTTATTTGTGTGTGTGTGTGTGTGTGTTCACACATGTGCACACACACGTGTGACACAAGTGTGGCTGGAGTTATAGGCAGTGATGAGTCCTATAATATACACACTGGGTACCCGACTCTGGAGCAAGTGCTCTTCACTGCTGAGCTATCCCTAACCTGTTCTATGTAGACACGCTTATGTTGCTTCTGAGAGTTTATCAGGTGCTTGTAAACGTGCAAATGAAGCCACCACATACACAGGCATTTTTTTTATGGCATTGCTGCTAATGGTCAAAGACATCACGTGACTCATCATGGTTTGCTATACCATCCAATACCACTCAAATGTAAAATGAAGGGAGATGTGCTTTAGATACCAGAATGGAAAGATCCCCTAAAACATGGTAAGGAAAAAGAAAAAACACATGGGAATGAGGTAGTATGTGCTGTATGTATCAAGTGGAAGGAAATATAATAAAACGTAAGAGTTGATGAGATGGCTCAGTGGGTAAAGGTGCTTGCCACCAAGTCTTATGATCCGAGTTCAATCCCTAGGACCTACCTGATGAAAGAACCAAGTCCTGCAAGTTGTCCTCTGACTTCCATGTGTGTGAGCTATGGCACATGCATGCGTACACAGAGACATATAAACACACAGTAAATGGAAAGTGCAATAAAACGACATTTGAAAGAAAAGCAATAAAACACTAATTGGCAAGTAGATGCATAAAAAACCTGTCTTCATAAAGATGCTACCAAAAAGTGGCTGTTTCCTCTTGCAGGGTGGAGTACTAGGCAGATGGGAGGAGAATAATAATTTGATGTTTAATTCAGATAAATGTCTATCAAAAACACAAAATATGGTTATAAAAGCACAAAGTCCTAGGTTAGCTCTCCAGCACCACACAAGACAGTGTGGGGGTTCATGCCTGGAATGCCAGGACTAGGGAGGTGGAGTCAGGAGGAGCAGGAGTTCAAGGTCATCCTTAGCTACTTAGTGAGTTCAAGGCCAGCCAGGAACAAGACCACGTATGAAAAAAACAAAATGAAAAATCGTGTCCTATATGTTTGTCCTCGAACGTTGACTTCTACTAAGGTGTGCAGTACCCCAGCCTGTCTTTCCAGAGGTTTCCCATCAAATTTGGCTCACTCAAACTTTGGCAGCAACTTATAGGGGATGCCTAAAGTTGGTGTTGAGATGACAGATATCCCCTTCACATCTTCACCAAGACAGCCAAGCCGGGTCCCACCTCAGCCATCATTGTGCTAAGCACTCTATGCCCATAGTGATAAGAGTCCGATCCCACAAGTTACCAGCAGATGATATGGTTGCTTCTGCAGGAACATGGACAGAGACCCAAAGGAAGCGGGGTACCTCACCTGGGCTGGCGAGGGTTTGCCAACTTCACACAAGCTAGAGTCATCTAGGAAGAACAACCTCAATGGAGAAACCACTTCTATCACGTGGGCCTACGGGCAAGCCTGTTGGGCATTTTCTCGATTAATGATTGATTGGGGGGGCACTCCAACATGAGCAGTGCCAGCCCTAGGCAGATGGTCCTGGCATACATAAGAAAGCAAACTGAGCTGCCATGGGGAGCAAGTCAGTACGCAGCAGTCCTCTACGGCCTCTGCTTCAGTTTCTGCTTCTAGGTTCCTCCCTGGAGTTCCTGCTCTGACTTCCATTCATGCTAGACTACACCTGTGAGCTGAAATAAACCCTTCCCTCCCCCAGTTGCATTTGGCCATGGTGCTTTTCACGGTGCCCATTAGCCTCCTAGCCAACTAGGCTGCATGGGCTGTCCAGACCCTGCATAGCTCGCTGAAACCCTGACGTTTTATGTCACGACTTAGGGACAGTACCTATAGGTGTGACAGTATCAAATAAGCATTGTGTAGCCGTTTGGATCCTGTACCAAGATAGATGGTAGCCCCAGTGCCAAGAGAGATGGTAGCCACAGTGCCAGCCTCTGCTTGGTTTAGGGGCAGGGGCTCAGTGGAGGTTTCCCCCCTTTTCCTGGTACTAAGTGACAGGTACCACCCTGCCAACTCAGATAGAGCGCTGCAAGATCCCTATCTCTTCAGAAAGCCATGGGGAAGGGCC
This sequence comes from Peromyscus leucopus, assembly GCF_004664715.2. Classification (NCBI taxonomy): domain Eukaryota; kingdom Metazoa; phylum Chordata; class Mammalia; order Rodentia; family Cricetidae; genus Peromyscus; species Peromyscus leucopus. Next base: position 12,680,879 of record NC_051069.1, on the reverse strand, counting down.
ACAAACCTTGCTGTCTCTCATGTACTCTAGCCTAGGAGGCGCCATCAGGACCATATGGGAAGCTCTGGACATCCTGTCCTCAATCTTATCCATAGAGCCGGTTTCATTTTGGACATCCAGGATGACCTCATAGTCTATTCCTGACACATTATATCATCCTGTTTCCAGGGGAGTCTGTCGAGACCTGGACAATGACTTAGCGGAGGTTTCCACTGCCAAAGCCAGCACATGTTCAGGAATATGTAAGGGCCTCCTTGGCTAAGGATAGCCCCATGAAGAGACCAGGTTAACCTTGGGCAGAGAGCAGGAGCGAGCACAAACCAGGCACCTCAACATCTGCCAGCCCCTGAGCACCTCATTTGAGCCGGGTCTCTCCATCCGGGCAGCTGGAGGTCAAAGGTACTGCCTCCCTCTGTCACCTGGACCCTGTGCTCCTCAGACACTTCCCTGTGACACTCCACTTAATGAGGCTTTCCACAATTCTTCATGTTTTCAGGACCCTGGTAACTGCCAAGAACTCACCCAACTTGGTAATTCTTTTGCCACTCCACGGGCTTTTTATTACTATTTCTGCCAGGCTTCGAGCTTAGGGCGGTAGGAAACGTGTTAGTCTTTTCCATTGTTTTAGTGGCAGCGTCCAACCCCAGGGTGTGGCAGGGACCTGCTTGCTGCTGAATGGGTAATGATGTGTAGTACTGAGGATAACCAAGAATTCTGTGTGATACCCGGTGGGCAAGGAGGTAGGAGGTAACTGAAGAAGACGGCAGCCGTGTCTCAGAAGACCGAGGGAGCCGGGCCTCCCGGTCAAAATGGTCCTCTGTGGTTAGAAACCACTTAAGGTGCAGGCTCAGCGCTCTGTCATATCAGTGACTAAGCCATCTGAGCATTTCCCATACACGTGTACCCCGGAAGGGTCTCTACCCTCAAAAGACTTGGACTTCAATTTAGTATCATTTGCACTATCATTGCACTCCCCCACACTATCATTGCACTCCCCCACACTATCATTGCACTCCCCCACACTATCATTGCACTCCCCCACACTATCATTGCACTCCCCCACACTATCATTGCACTCCCCACACTATCATTGCACTCCCCCACACTATCATTGCACTCCCCCACACTATTATTACACTTCCCCCACTCTCGGTGTGTTTCCCATAAGCTCACGAGAGGAAAACCCCTAAAGGGGATATCCTGTCCATGATGATTTGGGAAGGCAAAGGGCCACCTTATGCCATGAGTATGCAACCTGTCATATAAATATTCATAAAAATTTCTTTACCATTCATGGCACAGAACTCACTGGGTTGTTTCTCAGATTCTCTTTTGAGTGTTTGCTTCACTCAGGGACCTTCTGCTCTGACTGTCCATGACTCTAGAAATTCTTTCCTTCAAGAAGACAAGACCCAAGAGATCCCTGTAATGTGCGTGTGTGGATGTGTGTATGTGTGCATAAGTAAAGTCGAGCATATATTAATCAAGAAATCAAGACAGACTCAATATGTGAGGGAGTTGTCAGAGTAGCTAAAAATGAGAGAAAGAATACCTAATAGAAAAGAAATATTTAACTAGGGAAACTCATCCGGTTTACGTTCAAGTGTCAGCTTTAACATTTTTTAGGGCACATGGCCACAGGCAATGCCTCATTTGCTGGAGCCCTGGAAGCTTGGCTACCCTACACCGCTTCACACATGGACTTTCCCAGCTTGTCTGAGGCTTTGGGCAGGGGAAGCCTTGTACTCTTGACCAAAGACAGTTCTTCCTCTCGCAGGTAGGCCACCCTCTTAGATGGTGGAGGAAGCTTTAGGAGGGGCGCATACCACAGGAGCAGGGAGGGAGGGAGGAGGCACCTGTCTAGCCAGCTGGATCAGCCTGGGGCCAGGTCCACTCACATCATTCAGGTTTTAGGAGACCCTGAGAACAGAGCAAGAGCTGCACAGGTATAATCCTCTATTAATCATATTCTTGGTTCTTTTCAGGAGAGGTTTACCAACAACTTCTCAGTTTGCTTATTCATTTATATATTTAAGAAAAATTATTGAATAATTTTTAAAAATTAAGCACTGAAGATAAAATATATATGATCACATAACACACACACATACACACAGAGCACAGCACAGGGTTTGACACATGGCGAGCCTCAGAGGGCTCTTTGCTGGCTTACAGCAACACCAACGCTTGCCCTGTTGGATGTTGAAGTAGCCTGTTCTTTGTAGAGCTCCTATTCCTGGGATAATCTTTTCCTACACTGAAGATGTGTCTGTTTAACTTCATCTGCCTAAGGCACCTTCTGATTGGTTTAATAAAGAGCTGAATGACCAATAGTTAGGCAAGAAAACTATTGGTGGGACTTCTGGGGAGAGATAGGAACTCTGGGAAAGAATCTGAGGTTCAAGAGATTTGCCAGCCAGATGCAGAGGAAATCGGACACATGGTACCGAGGAGAGGCAACGAGCCACATGGCAGAATGTAGATTAATGTAAACGGGGACATTCAAGTTTTAAGAGCTAGTTGGGAACAAGTCTGAGCTAAGGCCAAGCTTTCATAATTAATGGAAAATCTCTGTGTCATTATTCGGGAGCTGGCAGTCCAAAGAAAGACCTGTCACAGGTTTGGCTCCTCCAAAAACATTTCATTCACATCAGATATCAAGGAGAGCCTCCATCCTTCTCAACTTCTTTCATTCTCCATCTGAGATGACCAACCACATTTAGAAAATTCTTTTACACTTTACTTGAAACTTTCTCATCAAAACGGCACTGATGGATGCATCTTCTCTGCAGATTAACATCGTAATATAACTCTGGAAAGTGAGAATGCAGGAATCTTTGTGACAATGGGATGCTGAGGCTAAACTCTACAGAAAAGCTAATTCATACCAGCAAGGGCTTCACTTTTAAAAAAGAACTTTCTAAGCCATGGGGGGTGGGGCACTGGAAGGATGGCTCAGTGGGTAAAGCATCTGCTGTGCATGCAGGGAGGTCTGCGTGTGGATTCTCCGCATCCACACAGAGTCAGATGTGGAAGTTCACGGTGCTCCTACGGAGAGATGGGAGGTGGGGAACAGGAGAATCCCAGGAAGCGTGGACCACCAGGGCTGGAAGACCAGCAGAACAAGAGACCCTGCCTCTAAACAAGGTAGAAGGTAGAGACTGACACCCGAGTTTTCCTCCGAGCTCCACACATGTGCGGTGGAAGGGCCATGCACCTGCATTCACACACACGAACACATACACACAAGGACTGTGGTTTTGGTTTTTTGTTTTGGAAGGTGATGAGGGAGGAGGTTGTACATAGAGGTATATAAGTCATACTTTATTAGCTCTGATATTAAACACACAGGAAGTTACATTCAAGAACATTCTAGCCGAAGGGCTTCTCCTTGATGAAAGCCAATCCTGCCGGCCACGGTGCGCTAACTGAGATAGCATTGCGGCCTCTTCTGCATGGGCACCAATTAGGCTTTAGCTCCAGAGACACGTTTATAGATAGATGAAAGGAGGGCAGAGGGCCAGGGAGAGACACACATGGCTATGAAGCCTGTGCTCTTATTTCAGATGCGTGTTTTTAACTAAATGGCACTTTCTGTCACCAGGGAACACCCCACTGAATGTGGGGTGGGGAGTTTGTAGGTTTCAGAAGCCTGAGGAGGTGGGAAACTTTTTGTTGAAAGTCCATCTTCTGCTCTGCAAGGCACTCAACAACGCTCCTCTGGAAGCTTGCCTCAGATGGGAGAGGCAGGCTAAAAGACACCGTTCTCTTAAAATGCTACCCGCACACTGGCGCCATCCGTTCCCAACTGAGAGAGCCACGCCCTTTCTATAACCCCCACTTCACAGGTGACCTCACCAGGAAGGACCCTCAAGTGTCAAGTGTCGAGGCCCCTCTGAAGCATGTAGTGTGAAAATAAGTCACTTAATGATTGAAAGGCTGGCATATCCCAGCACCGCTCTCAAAGGTCAAAAGCACCGGGCTGGCAAGCCCGCCCATCTCGGCTCTGGAAAACCGTCAGTCACAGGTTCAGCACCCACGGCACAGACTCCCAAGGCCAGGGGCACTTACCTTGCACTGTCCCGACACACAGATGGCTGTGCCATTCTGGTCACAGGGGGTGCCATCGATGACCTTCTCAGCTTGCCGTACGTAGAAGCGGTAGCCGCTTGCTTGGCAGTTCAACTCACACTTGCGATTGCCTTTTACTATCAAAAAATAATAAAGAACAAAGACGAGGTATGAGTGACCTCACCTCTGGAGAATCAATCCGCACCCTTCCACCTGTATATTTTATGGAGATAAACTTCACATAACATAAAATTAACTGTTTTGACCAGAGTGGGGTTAGTATAGTCAAGGTTGTATAACCAATTGCCATAATCAAATTTCAAAACATTTTCATTTCCCCCAAAAGGAGCCTCACGCCTGTGAGCTGCCCCTCCAGTTCCTCCAGAGCCTGGCAGCCGCTAATTTACTTCCTGTCTTTTCTCCCGTCCTTCTGAGAGTTGTAAGAACACTGTCAGACCTCCCACATTTGACGGTCTGGGGCAGGCATGTCCCTTCATCTACCGGTGAATGACAGAGATTCAACGCTGACAGAACACTGTAAAGGACTTTTTAAAGGTCTTGCTATTGTAAATAATGATTCTGCTTTGACACACCACCATGCTTTTTTAGGTTTGTAGCTATAGTTTGTGAATTGGCAAATGTGGTGAGCATGTAATTTTCACACTTTGCTAGGCTTTCTCTTAGAACTTAAAAGCTATAAGGGGTCCTGGGGATGTGGCTAGGGATATGATCATTTGGTAGAATTCTTGCCTAGCAAGCTTGAGACCCCTGGGTTTGATCCCCAGCATGGCATAAGTAGGACATAGTGGTCCATGCCTGTAACCTCACCACTCCGAAGGGAGAAATTCAAGGTCACCTCCAGGATTACATAGCGTGCTGGCTAGGGTCATCTGGGAGGAGGGAGCCTCAACTGAGAAAATGCCTTCACCAGATTGGCCTCTGGGCAAGTCAGCGGGGCCTTTTGTTTTCTGATTGACGATCGGGGAGGGAGAAGCCAGCACACCATGGGCAGTGCCACCCCTGGGCACATGGTCCTGGAGGTGTAAGAAAGGCGCTGATGTGATGATCCTGGAGAGCAAGCCAGCAAGCAGCGCCTCTCCACAGTCTCTGCTTCAGTTCCTGCCTCGAGTTCCTGTCCTAACTCGCCTGCAACATGGAGTGTGAGACGAAGATAAACCAAAGCCCTCTTCCTCCTCCAGTTGCTTTTGATCACAGTCTTTATTACAGCTAGAGGAGGCAAACCAGGACACGCAGTGAGTTCGAAGACTGCTTGGGCCACATGAAATCCTGTCTCCATGAACAAAGAGACCTACATGGTTGTATCATTTTTTTACGCTCTCAAAATTTCTTTGTTCGTTTGTTTATGTTCATGAGTGTGCATGCAGGCCCACGCCTTCCCAGGGTGTCATAACCGAGGAGGGAAGACCTAGCCTAGATGTGGGTGGCATCATCTCGTGAGGCCCCGGACTGGATATGAACAAAAGGAGAAAGAGAGCTGGGTACCAGCCTTCCTCTCTCTCTGCTTCCTGACAGGGGACTCCATGTCCCCAGCTGCTTCTCACAATGGCCAACTGCACCCCCCCCCCTCCAAGCAGACAAGGACAAAATCGTCCCTGCCTAAGTTGCATTGATGACATATTTTTGAGACAGACAGCCACAAGGAAAGCGACACACACTGTCTTCTTCTCACTTGTCACCTGTCAACTGTATTTCCCTACCTCAGACTCTGTATCTGTGTGTCACTTTACACAGGACCTGGTACACAATAGGCGCTCACTGTGTGCTAACTAGGGAACGAGAATCAATTTAGTGGTTTCCAAAAGGAAAAATACGCTTAGGCAAAATATATTTCATATCTAAAAGAAACAGACAAGCCAAGTACACACTGATTTTTAAAACCTGTTTCTGAAGACAATATAAATTCCATGCTTAGTCATAGACAGCACGTTCGGTCAGGGTCCTGCCTCTGTCTAAAAACCAGATTACTGGATCTGGTAATACTGGCTTTTTCCTACCCAGCACAATACATCATATTTCCCCTAGAGTGGCTGCCTGCCTGTCACAGCAGTGAACTTCCCTTTGTTCCACAGCCACTGGAGCCCGCTAACAGGGAAAGATGGGGAGGCTCAGGGACCACAGGGTTCAGGGAAGGGCGGATCCTTTGTGAGCACTGGAAGTATCTTACAAGCCCAGAGATTACTTTCCTGCTTGGCCACATGAGAACGGAATGGGTGAATTGGAAAACTAACCTCACAGAATACTGAATACCAAGATGGACACATCTTTGGGAATTTCCCCCAAACCAAATTATTTTATTGCTTCAAGAAATCTAGAGGCTAAGGAGACAGCTGGCAGGTGTGAGGCACTGGGTTCTAGATCCAATAGTGAAAAGGGGGGGTAGGAGGGTAGAGGTAAGGGAATGTAAGCCAGAGTAAGGCCTGGACACTACACCTGAGTGCAGTGACCACAGTGGCCAGAGAGGATGTTGGATCCCTTGGAGCTGGAGTTACAGGCAGTTGTGAGCCGTCTCACATGTGCTGGGAGCCAAACTCAGGTCCTCTGTATGAACAGCATGCACTCTTAACCACGGAGTCATCTCTCCAGCCTCACTCTGTGATGAGCTAGCCAGGACTGCCCACGTGCACTGCATTTTTTTTTTTTCTGAGACAGGGTTTCTCTATGTAGCCTTGGCTGTCCTGGAACTTGCTTGGTAGACCAGGCAGGCTTCGAACTCAGAGATCTGCCTGCTTCTGCCTCCCGAGTGCTGGGATTAAAGGTGTGCACCGCCACATCAACTACAATTTCATATCTTGGTATTTGCAACCACAATATAAAAAGCTGCTTAGAGAATGCCCTGACCTAGTTTTATGCCAACTTGATACAAGCTAGAATTATCTGAAAGAAGGAAACCTCAACTGGAGGCTTCTTCAGCTACTCCTCCCACCATCAACACCTGAGGCAAGTAAGAGAGCTGGCCCTGAGGTCATAAAAGCAGGAGAGCTGGCTTTGCCTCCTACCAGCTGCAACACTCAGGAGAACAGGCCCTGCATCTCAACCTGGGCAGCATAGTAGAGCCAACCATATTGATGGAGGTGTGGGTGAGCCAGCCCAAAGTTGTGAGCATGACAGAGCCTTCCCCATTCCTCATCTGTCATGTGGTGACATGGGCTGGGGAGAGATGCCCTCCCCTCTCACCCATCAATGCCTAAGGCAGGTGGGAGAGCTGTCCCTGTCCCTCATCAGCTGCAGCACTCTAGAGAGTGGCCCCTACACCTCTCCTGGGCAACGTAACAGAGCTGGCCCTAAAGGTGTAGGTGTGGGAGAATCAACTCTGAGGACAGGAAAGCCAGAGAACTGGCCCCGCCCATTGCTCCTTGCTGCAAGGGGTGAACTCGCCAGGGCAATGCTGGAGAGCTCCCCCTGGTGGTGAAGACAGGGGAGAGCCGGCAGGCTGACCAACCCTGCAGCTACCCAGGCCTAGAACCAGGGTTATGTGTTGGCCCACCCCAACATCCACCCCATCTGCTATCTGCTGAAGCAGGGTGGGGGGATGGGGAAAGGAAGGGAGTGGGGTGGGGTGTCAGTCCTGCAGAACCAGGACCACAGAATCTTGATGACACAGGGCAGCAAAGGGATGTCCAAGAAGAGTCCCAGTGAGGGCCCAGCGTTGATGGTACAGCAGAAACCAGGAGCCTCGAACCAGACCAACGATTCTTTGTGATAAACACTTGCGTGTAAAAATATATGGATAAAGGGGTTTGCTGCGTGACTCACTGTGTCACACTGCAGCTTCTAGGATGAAGATTTCCACTTCTTCTTCTTTCTTTTTCTCTTTCTTTTTTTTTTCCTCTTAAATGTTATTTATTTGGAGCGGGGAGATAGATAGGATCAGGAGGCATGATGTGAAAGACACAAAGAATAAATAAAAAGAAAGTCAGAAAAATAAATAAATACATCTTTAAAAAGGAAAAAAGGAAGGAAAAGCAGGCTGAGCAGACCATGGGAAGCAAGCCAGTCAGCAGCACCCCCTCTGCCCTCATGGCCTCTGCATCAGCTCCTGCCTCCAGGTTCCTGCCCTGTTTGAGTCCCTGTCCTGACTTCCTTCAGTGATGAACAGTGCTGTGGAAGTGTAAGCCAAATAACCCTTTCCTCCCCAACTTGCTTTGGTCATGGTGTTTCATCATAGGAATAGAAACCCTAACTAAGACAGAGAAGGAGGAGGAGGAGGAGGAGGAGGAGGAGGAAGGTTAAACATGAAATGGTTACAACAGAATCACCAAATGGAAACCAGAAGAATGGCCTCAGGCTTGGATTCATTCATTCTGCCTACATCTCCAACCTGTCACTGGGCTAGAACTCTGTTCCTGATGCTTACATGGTGATCCCTTCTCAGATCTGTACCTAAGATATAACTGAAGCCCGAGCTCATGTGAACCTCCTGACAGTATGGCCTAGTGTCCTGTTGCCTTAGAGAGCATCCTGGAGCTTCTGGGCAGATTTCGTCCAGGCTCCTCTGGACCCTGCATATACACATATGCATTATATATCCCCCCCCCCCCCCCTGCAGGCCTTTGAGATTCTAAACAAGATATCCACAAAAGGCTCAGAAGAAAGGTTGGGAAACAAGAGTCCATGTTATTCCTATTGTTCTCTCTGGAATGGAAGAAGTATAATTCTAGGACTGTGGAGCTCAGTGGTTGAGCACATATTTAACAACATTCAATCCCAGCACTACTAAAAAAAAAAATTGCAGTTCTGATACGAGGAGGCCTCTGAGCAGATTCGCCATGGTTTCTTAGTGCAGGGGAGGAGGAATCAAAAAGGAGTCACTGGGGCAGCTGTGGACTAAGTGCCACTGAGCACACATTTCCTTTCCACATCCCTCCTGCCTGTTCCTCCCCACTCTGTTCTCCTCTGCTTCCCAATGCTCCCCTGGTTCCCATGGAGATCCCTTGACCCTATACCCACAACACTAGTGGTTCTGGGTGTGTTTGTTGGTGGTCCCAGGTTGGTTTGTGGTGGTCCCGGTTTTGTTTGTGGTGGTCCCTGGTCCCTGGGTTTGTTTGTGGTGGTCCTGGTTTTGGTTTGTGGTGGTCCCGGTGTTTGTTTGTGGTGGTTGTTGGGGTTTGTTTTGTGGTGGTCCTTGTTTGTGGTGGTTTGTTTGTGGTGGTCCCGGTTTGTTTGTGGTGGTCCCGGTTGGTTTGTGGTGGTCCCGGGTTGGTTTGTGGTGGTCCCGGGTTGGTTTGTGGTGGTCCCGGGTTGGTTTGTGGTGGTCCCGGGTGGGGGGGGGGGGTGGGGGTTGGTTTGTGGTGGTCCCGGGGGGGTGGTCCCGGGTTGGTTTGTTGTGGTTTTTGTTTGTGGTGGTCCCTCACACCAGGCATCACTGGGGAACTTGCTGAAATGCAAACCCTTCAGGTGGTTCCCAGGCCTCCTGAGGCTGAAGTCCTGGGGATGAAGCCCTGTCCACAGTCAAGCTTTGGAGCTACTGCTCTCCAGAACTGTCACTCTGGGGACACATCTGGGAAGTGATGAGCATTCTGACTTGGGCCAATGGGGTCCAGATCCCACAGCTAAACTGAAAAGATAATCCTGGGTGGGAAGGGAGCTGAGTGGTACCTGCCTGGCACAAAGGAGGTCCTGGCTCCATCCCATCACCACAAAGGAGGAGACTGCAAGATAATATACATACCCCAAATACAAGCAATCTTTTTAGCTGCATTTAGGATATTACCAGGAATCAGATTCCTTGGTATTAAAAAGTCCTCTGGCCAGGATAAAAATGCTCACAAACATATAAGAAAATCTAGATTACTTAGAAAAGAGCAGCCAATAGCTAAAAAATTGACCTACTAATACATCTGAAAGATTTAAATTACTCACTGAGCTCTATTTCCTTGGAAAGACCTATTGGCACAATAGTCTTATTTCTGTTTGTTTTTTAAATAACAAACCCAGAGGTGGGGAGATGCTCAGCTCATCGAATACTTGCTATAAAAGTATGAGAACCCGAGCTTGGGGCTCCAGCACTCACATCAACCCCGGGAGTCTATAACTCGAGTGCTGAGGAGGGAACGGCCAGCCTGCCAGAGCTCCCCTGCCAGCCACTCAAAGCAATCATCACACTCTGTTCAGTGAGAGAACCTGTCTGGAAAACAAAAAACAGCGGAGGGGCAAGACATCCAGTGTCAACCTCTGGCCTCTGTGCACACATATATTACACACACATACCACAGATACACACACCACAGATACACACACCACAGATACACACACCACAGATACACGCACATAATAAATATTGTATGCTATCTACAAAACTCCAAAAATACAAACACAACAGAAAAGAGTTAATGGTTGCAGTTTCGAAATCCAGGAAACCGAAGTTCCCAAGAAAGCTGGTGTTAACTGGGACTTGAAGCTTAGCAGTTCAGAATTTCCAGGGGAAGCGTTGGAAACGGGACAATGGGGACTTGCAGACACTGACACTGTGTGGGATGAGGATGGTGGCTACACTTTCCAGAAGGGCTGTCTAATGCTCTGAAAATCAACCTGCACACAGCACAATTCATGATGGCAAAGACATCTAGAGCAGCTATCTTTTTGGGGGGAGGGGGTGGTTGAGACAGGGTTTCTCTGCATAGCTCTGGGTGTCCTGGGACTCACTCTGTAGCCGAGGCTGGCCTCAAACTCAGAGATCCCCTGCCTCTGCCTCCCAAGAACTGGGATAAAGGTGTGCACTGGCACATTATCTTAATTCCGGACAAAATGGACTTGAAAACTGTTACTAGTCACATTTCACAGCATCAAACAGTTAACTCATCAGGAAGACATCATACTGGACCCCAAAATGCATGAAGGGAAATGGGATAGAATCTAATGGAGAGGCAGTGTGCACCACTACACGCGGCCTTATAACATCCCGAGCAGGTTAGTTCCCGCTGTCAACTTGATACAACGAGAAGCATGGGGAAGAGAATCTTACTGAGGGATTCTCTAGACCAGGTTGGCCCGTGGGGACGTGTGTGGGGGGTTTGTCTTGATTATAATTGAGATAGAAAGACCCACCCTAATATGGACAGCACCATGTCATGAGCTGAGCTCTAAACTATGTAAGGGTAGAGAAAGCTAGCTGAGCCCATAGCAAGCACGTATTTATTCTCTCTCTGCTCCTGACTGTTGGTGGGATGGAACCAGCTGCTTAAATTCCCACTCAGCTTTCCCTCAGCGCTGGGCTGTGACCTGGAATTATAAGGCAGCGAACCTTCTCCTCCCACGTCACTTTTTGTCAGTGTTGTTTGTCATAGCAACAGAGTGGAGAGCAGACGAAATCACTCTCCAGAGAACAACTCCATTCCCACAAGAACTAATCCTGTCTCACAAGAAAGACATTCATCTTTAAGGCACCGTCTCCCACACCACTGCACTACCTCAGTGTGAGCACCGCCTCCCACACCACTACACTACCTCAGTGTGAGCACCGCCTCCCACACCACTACACACCTCAGTGTGAGCACCGCACTACCTCAGTGTAGCACACCTACACACTACACCTCAGTGTGAGCACCGCCTCCCACACCACTACACTCACACACCTCAGTGTGAGCTTTATCTGTGACAAACTGCATCAAAACAACAGCACTTTTGAAAGGTTTCATCTCTCAGTAGCATCACATTGGATGTTAGATTCTAACGTGAAATTTTGGGTGGACATTCAGATTATAATAGGAACGTTATTCATCAAAGCTAAACATTGAAACAACCCAAATATCACCCAGCTACAACTGACAAGGAAAATATGCTCTGCCCATACAATGGAGCATCATGTACCAGTTCAAACGCAGGAGGAATCAATATCCTGTGTCATGGATGAGTCTTGAAGACCTTACGCTAAGTGAATGAAGCCAGTCATATAAAAAGTGAATGAAGCCAGTCATATAAAGCCGCATAATGGATAATCCCATTTCTATGAAATGCTCCACAGAGGCAAAGGAGATTGGAGATTGCAGGGGCTAGAGAGAGGAGTCATGCAGGTACTGCTGATAGGGATGGACTTTTCCTTCAGATGACGGGAATTTTCTGCAGTTTCTATAATGGAGATATTATATACATATAATCAGAATACACCAAAAGCCACTGAATTGGTGAGTTCATAAGACGTAAATTTTAAAAATGCAGGTGGTGCAGAAACAGTTGTCTTGCCAGATTTACAGGAAATCATCAAGTAAACAGCTCAAGAAAAACTTCCCTAGGTTCATGGGGAAATGTGTCAGAAGTGGGATCTGGTTTTTACTTAATAACAATGGTAAGTTAGCTATGATGAGTACAAACAGGATGCAGAAGACTCTCACGTTGGAGAGCAAGGATGCAAGGGATGGAAGAGTAGCAGGTTTGTTCAGTCTTCCTTGGTCTCAAGTCCACATGTGCAGTGAGTAGAGGTTCCTGGGACACCGGGCATGCAGTGGTTATGCAGCTGGAGAACGAAACAGACCCACTGCTTCTCTTGGGAGCGATGGATAGTTGGCTCTTCACCCTGAAGGAGATCTATCTCCTACCTCAAAGCTGCCCAGGGCAAACACAACTTTGAGAAATGATCTGGTTTTTGAACGCTCAGGGGCCTGCATTCTTGTCCCACTCCACATGACTTCTAAGGGTACATGAGACCCAGAAAGAAGCATCTCTCATGGACAGGAATAAACACTAGGGCCACATCATTGAGAAATCTCAGGATGCTCAGGACAAAGACAACCACAGCCTCCAGGATGGAAGAGGCACACTGATAATACAGCATCAGGGTTCTCAGCAGCAGCTTAAAATCTGGATGATAATCCAACATACATTACAATTTTTGAAGAAAATAACTTCAAAATTAGAGTTCCATACCCAGGCACATTGTCCATCCCTAAGGAAAACAAAACATTTCCAAATGTAGTTTGCCTTTCATGGACTCTTACTGGAAGATGCATTCTCTCACAATAAAAGACTAAACCCGAGAGTGTGGGAAATGCAGTACCCAAGAGACAAAGATCTAAGTCAAGAGAAAGCAGAGAATGCTGAAGACTGGGATGAAGGAAGTCCTACCAGACAGGTGTGCAACACACCTGCAATCCTATCATTCAGGCTGAGGCAGGAGAATCATGAGTTTGAGGCCAGCCTTCATAGTAAGACTATTACTCTGCATATAAATGAATGGATGGATGGATGGATGGACGGACGGACGGACGGACGGACGGACAGACGGACGGACAGACAGACAGACAAATGGTAAGTATTGGAGAAAGGTCAGAATTTCAGAGCTTATTTACTCTAAGATATGCACAGGTTTAAACAAAAATAAAAAATAACTTTCAAAGGCTGTAAAAGATAACCTTAAGCCCCAGTCTCAGAAATGGACTCCTTCTTTGTTAGAGCCATGAGTAGCAGACCCCTCTTGTTCAAAAGGAACACAAGATACACAACTCTTTTCTGTCTTTCGAGGAATTTTGCACAAGTGAGAAGTAAAACAACTATTTTTAGGAAAGCCTAATGTGCCTGCCTGACATGGGGAGCTTTAGATTCCCGGGAGCTTCCCATTTGCTCAGAGGCCACCAGGCTGAGGGCAGGATGGAGGCAGGAGGTGAGATTCAAGCTGTTCCTGCAACTGCACATTCTGCGGCTCCTCATGGGGAGAGAATTTCAGGTGAGTGCGGAGGAGCGCTCCAGCACACAGAACTCGAGTCTATTCTTGGACAATGGGTAACATCTGGGCTTTGTGTCAGATTCATTCAGACTTTCCAAGTTCACGCCAAGTGTAGCACGGGGCCTTCATTTCTCAGGCTCAAGTGCTATTTTAGGGAAAGAAATATAAGTTAGCCCTGTTCAAGAGGAGCAGCTTTGTAAAACGCAGCCCACAAAATCTGGACATGGCAGGATGCTGACCTCACCCATGCTGAGGAGAGAAAGGAGATGAGTGAGACACCAACAGATGCGGGTGGTGAACGAGGGAGGGGCTTAAATAAAGTCAAAAGTGTTGCCCGAGGCAGAACTATGGACACGGGTTTCTGGAATTGGTCCCAGTAGATAATCCAGAAGCAGCAGTGGCACATGACCCATGTGCTACTCCTGTTTGTGACAGAGGATCTGCCTGGCCTTGGACTCTGAGTTCTGGCCTGGGTGATGGCTCTTTAAACAGCCTCCCCACCCCCGCCCCCAAACTGCATTTCCCAGGACAAAACTATGGAAAATCAGATGAGCAGCAGAGTGCTTCTAAGACCCCGACTCTGCTCTGGAATTGTAAAACTCTTTCGAAAGAGGCAGAAGAGCAGAGAGGTGAGACTGTCTGATTCTTAGCTTTTCCTGTTCAGAAGAGGGGAAACAGTTTGGAGAACATTCCACTATGAAAGCTTAAATGCAAAAACATCCGGCTCATCAGCTGCCTAGTACCCTGACCTTCCATCCCATGCACAAACCCTAAGCTCTAGACATTTGTGTGAGGCGCCCAATCAATCTTGTTTCACTGACAGCTGTAGTCAGAAGTCCTACTCGATTGGCTCAGGATTAGAGACAATTGCACCCCCTTTCTTTCTTTCTTTCTTTCTTTCTCTCTCTCTCTCTCTCTCTCTCTCTCTCTCTCTCTCTCTCTCTCTCTGTGTGTGTGTGTGTGTGTGTGTGTGTGTGTGCCCCCACTGTGTGTTGGGGGGGTGGAAGCCAGAGGATGCTTTGTGGCATCAATCATCTCCTTCTGATGTGGGTTTCTGGGATCAAACTCAGCCACCAAGCTTCACTGCAAGGGCCTCTACCCACTGCCACCTTGCCAGCTCCTCCACCTTATTTTTCTGAGACAAGGTCTCTTACAGAACCCAAGGCTCACTGATTCAGCCAGGCTGAGGCCAATGGGGTCTAGAGATCTGTCTATCTTTGCTGCTCCAGGACTGGGGGAATAGGCATGGACCACTAGGCCAGCTCTTATGTGGGTTCTGGGGATGGAACGTGGGTCCTCACTTTATCGCCTGAGCCATTTCCTCAGCCTCTGCAAAATGTCTTTTTTAGAACCCTGAAAAGCCATTGGCCCCAAAGTTCCGGTCATGTTAAGTTCCTCTCTGCACCACTCATTCCTCAAACTTACATCTCCTCTTAATGCCGGCTTTGTGACTTTCAAACTGTCACGTGCCTCAGAATCAACGGAAGATCTTGTTAAAACACACACTGCTGGGCCCCAGACTCTGATTCCATGGGTCTCTCCCAAGGCCTGAGAATCAACATGTCTAACAAGACACCCAGGGGACGTCAACACTGCTGCTCTATTCCCACTCGAAGGAGACCAGCCTCTCTGACTGACGCTGGTGAATCTGGGGGGAAGAAGGGGCTCGATGCAGCCCCCAGGACACTGGCTCACACTCTGGGAATGCACAGCCAGAGTTAACCTAGACAGAGGGCTGCAGTTGTGGACTTGCAAGCCAGCCAGTGCTGAAGTTATCTAGAGGCCTTGCAAGGAAGAGGTTCTTGGCTGAAATTTCTGGAATGGCCCACACCTTACAGGAAGCAGACAAAGGGGAATTCTGAGAATCCTAGCATGTGCATGTATTTAGCTGACTGATCTATGACCTCCTTTACAGTTTTGTTTGTTTTGAGACAGGGTCTCACGTAGCCCAGGCTGGCCTGGAACTTACCTTTGCTAGTTGGTTTTTGTCAATTTGACATAAACATAGAAATAATTGGAAAGAGGGGATCTTAATTGAGAAAATGTCTCCCTAAGATTGACCTGAAGGCAATTCTAAGGAGTATTTTCTTGATTCATGATTGAGGTGGGAGGACCATGACCACTGTGGTCAGTGCTACCCCTGGGCTAGTGGTCCTGGGTGCTATTATAAGAAGGCAAGCTGAGCAAGTCCTGAGGAGCAAGCCAGTAAGCAGCACTCCTCCATGCTGCTTCAGTTCCTGCCTCCAGGTTCCTGCCTGGGTTCCTGCGCTGACTTCCTTAGATGATGGCCTGCGACCTGAGAGCTGAGAGCTGGAATAAATCCTTTCCTCCCTAATTTGCCTTTTGCCATGGTGTTTTATGACAGGAATAGAAACCTGACTAAGATACCACTATGAAGCTGAGCATGACCTTGAACTTGTGATCCTCCTAAATTTTGTTGTCTGGTTTTCTGTGGTACTGAGATCAAATCTGGGACTCACATGCCCGGTAAGCATTCTACTAGGTGAGCTACATCCCACAGTTTTTAGTGTCTACACTTCATTGAGCATCTACTGCATGTCTATAAGCTGACCCAGCTACGGAGAATGGAGGAGACACTGAATGAAGTCTGAATGAGCCGAGTAGCTCACTCACAACACATAGTAGGTAAATGGTAGAACCTAGCCATTAGCAGATTAACCCTTGTTAGCACAGTGTTCCACCTGAACTATCCCATGCTGCAAGCCCCAGGCTGCTCAATAAACAAACAAACAAACAAACAAAATCCTTCTACTGTTGTTTGATTTATAATCATGGTACTGCCGCCTACCAGATCATCTACCAGACGCCAGGTTACACACCCACTCCCATGCCCACTCCGTGTACTGTGTAGCTGAGGGTTTTCTGTGCCTGCAGGACAGCTGATAAAGAAAGCCTGTTTCCAGCCTTGATCTTGAGCTTGGGGAGTGGTCTGTTTCCTTTCTGGATTTCTAAGCTGCATGTTCATTCTTTCCCCAATTCCCCAGCACACCCCCGCCCATTTCAGGACAACTGCAGGAGTGAATGGGTCCACCCCCACGCCAAGCATTAGGGCTGACTGTCACCCATCCTTCGATCCCTTCATCCTTGCCCCTGGCTGCCTCTACTCAATCCTGCATTCAGCTGGAGGTCAAGAAGTCCTCTGCTGGGCTGTCAATCACAGATGCCCATTTCTAGGGCACCATCTGATTTTTCTCAAGGATGGAATGCATTTCTTTTGAGTGGCAAGAGGCATTCTGGGAACCTCCTCTATCTCCTGTCTTGGCTCTGGTACCAGCTGTTTCATTCATGTTCTAGATTCTCCTTTGACCGTTCACCATTCACTCCTCCTGCCAATCCCAGCCCTGGCTTTCATCAGCTCTGTCAGGAGGACATGACCTCTTAGCCATTGTCCCTCACTCCAAACTCCTGCTGTCTTTCATTCATCTGGTTCAAGCAGTGTGATTCTCAAGTCTTCCTTCTCAAGAACCAGATCTACAATGCACATCTTCCTTCCCTCCTGGGGAGCGCCTTCCCATTACCAACCACCCTGTCTTAAATGCAATGTGTGCCCTCCTCCACTTCTGGGGCTTTGCACAGCTTCTTCCATCTGGCTGGCACCCCTGCATCCTAGTCTCTGCCTAAAACAAGTGCTATCTATCTTTCCAGATGTGGCTCAGCCCCCAGTTCCTGGAAACTTGCTCCGCCACTGTCACTCCCTCTGATCTCGCTGTCTCCCTGCTGCATGGACTGTCACACTTGGAAAGAACCCAGCTATGTCCTAATCCTCTCCTTCTGCACAGTAGGAAACAAAACTCTAGGCCTTGACTAGAGTCAGTGTGGTCAATGACCTCACCACACGTGAATGCACAAAGATTTGCTGAATCGGTCATAATGATGCCCAGGGTGAGGGAACTTGTATCAGGCTGTGTGCTTGGGAGGGTCTGCGTGTGGAGCACGTCACATCATCCTAATGACTCATCCTGTTTTATAGATGAGGAGCTTGAGGCTGAGAGGTGAGTTTCCTAAAAAAGTCACATGATTAGAAAGTAGGAGGCATGGGTTCAGTGGGCAAAGCACTTGCCACCCATGCATGAGGTCCTGAGTTCGAGTCCTCAGAACCCACATAAAGCTGGGTATGGCAGCACACGCCCATGATCCCAGTGCTGCTCCTATGTTGAGATAGAAGGTAGAGCAAGAATCATTCCTGGAAGGTCAGGTCACCTTCCCTGGAGTGCACAGCAGCAAACTCCAAAAGAGACCCTGTCTCAGACCAGGTGGAAGGTTAGGCCTGGTACCCCAGGTTGTCTTCTGACTGCCACATGCATACAGTGGCATGATTGTGTGCCCCCCCCAACACAAATCCAGCTCTGACTGAGATATAAAAGTCCCACTCCCAATGCTCATTGTTATTTTAAGTTAATTCCTTCCTGTTAGCACATATTATCTTTCTAAGTGGAAGCTCGTCTCTTCAATGCCAAGGACAGTATGGGCATGGTATTGTGTAAGCAGTGGCACTTGTTCACATGTGATTTATCCCTTACTATTGTGTGTCACGCACCATGCTGGACCATTTCTCAGAACCTCTGCCCTTGTGGGACAATCAATACTCATGCATTTGTGAGTTTACTCACTCAACCTGGGAGTCTGTCTTCTAGTTATTACGGTACTTGCTAAGGACATAAGGAAAGAACACCAGATCTTAGTGCAACCATAACCTCATGGAGCATGCAGAAGACATCAACCCAATAGTCACATAAAACGTGAGATTATAACCGTGGGAATGTACTGGGAAGGGAAGGGGAGGAGAGAAGAGTATCCTGGGCAGAATACATCAGTCAGTTTGTGTTCCTGTAATTAAATAACCCGGGCAACTAATTTATAGACAGAAAAGGTTTGTTTAGATGATAGCTTTCAAAGCTCAAAGACTCAGTTCTAGGGAGGGCAGTGGATAGTACATAATGTCATGACAAAAGGTTTAATATCAATTAAAGGAGGGGAAGGAGAGGGAGGGAAGAGGGATCATGGTAGTCAGGTTTCTACACTGCGATAAAAAACATGCAAATTGGGGAGGAAAAGGTTTATTTCAGCTTACACTTTCAGCTAACTTTTTTTTTAACCATGGAGGGAAGTCAGGGAAGGACTCAAGGCAGAAACCTGGAGGCAGGAACTGAAGCAGAAGCCATGGAGGAATGGGTTTACTGACTTGTTTCTCATGGGGTGTTCAGCCTGCTTTCTTATGGCACCCAGGACTACCAGCCCAGGGGTGGCACCTTCCACAAGAATCAGTTATCAAGAAAATACACAGCCAGGCGGTGGTGGCACACGCCGTTAATCCCAGCACTCGGGAGACGGAGCCAGGTGAATCTCTTTGAGTTTGAGGCCAGGCTAGTCAACAGAGCAAGATCCAGGACAGGCACTAAAACTACACAGAGAAATCCTGTCTCAAAAAAACCAAAAAAAGAAAATACACTATAGTCTTTCCCACAGCCCAGTCTCATAGAGGATCTCAATTAAGATCCCCTCTTCTCAAATGACTCTAGCTTGTATCAAGTTGAAAATAAACCAAAACAATCAGGACAGGGAGGATGGGGAGAGAGGGAGGCAGGGAAAAGGGGAAAGAAAAGGGGAGGAGGGAAAGGGTGAGTGGTGCTGTTTGGTTTTGTTCTTTTCTCTCTTGGGGGGCTCGCCACCCAGCTCCCAAATAAATCACACATGGAGGCTTATTCTCAGTTATCAACGTCTGGCCTTAGCTTGGCTTGTTTCTTGCCAGCTTTCCTTAACTCACCCCGTCTACCTTGTGCCTCTGGGCCTTTCCCTTTTACTATTCCTGTGTACCTTCCATTGTTTCTTACTCTGTTGCTGATTGTGTAGCTGGGTGACTGGCCCCTTGTGTCCTCCTCCTCTTCTTGCTCTTTCTCCTCCCAGATTTCTCCTTCTGTTTATTCTCTCTGCCTGCCAGCCCCACCTATCCTTTCTCCTGCCTTGCTATTGGCTGTTCAGTTCTTTATTAGACCATCAGATGTTTTAGACAGGCACAGTAACACAGCTTCACAGAGTTAAACAAATGCAACATAAACAAAAGTAACACACCTTAAAATAACATTCTACAACAGGTGAGGAATGAGGGAGAGAGAGGGTTAGAGATGGAAAGCGGGAGAGAGGAAAGAAGAGAGGGGGAGAGAAGGGGCCGTAAAATGTCCTTTGAGGATCCACTTCCATCATCTAAGAACCTCTGACTCGGCCCTGCCTCCTAAAGGCTGTACCACCTTTCAATACTCCACAAGCAGACTAAACCCTTGATATATGATCTTTTGGGTAACTCTCTAATTATACCCGCACTACAGAGATGTGCCCAGAAGCTGGGGACCTGACCCCCTGAAGTGACTGAGAGGCATTCTCCATGTCTGAAGGCCAGTGGAGCCTGGCTGACGTCACATAGGCTGCAGAAGGAGGCCAGCAGCCTACTTCTATAGAGAGCAGAGAAAGTCCTCTGAAGTCATTTGGGTACCAGCACTTGCCTCCAGCACACTTTTCCAGAGAGACCTGGAAACAGCAGTGGCTTCCTGTCTGTTCCTAGCAAGTTCCTGGATGTGTCGTTTCATGGGGATCAGCTAAGTCAACTTTGACCGAGTCAGCCAACCTTCTGAAATGTGTCCTTTTTCTCTCATGTCAGTAAATCCAGTGCTTGGAAAAAAAAAAATTGACTAAAAACAAATGTCATTATGGAGAAGAAGAAAAAAACCCAACATGCTGCTCAAACTCTTCAAGCTGTGTGACGTGGGGTGTTACATCTTAAAATGTTCTATTTAATAAAAACTAAAAGTCTGAAAGGGATTCTGTCAGTGGAAAGCCTGCTTGGCCCCCTGTCAGGAAGGCAGCCTGACAGCAGAAGCAGAAGCAGGAGTTCCTAACGAGTTTCTTATGGCTTGGGAAAACATATGTCCATCTGAGCGGATAATATGTATGAAAAATACGGCAGGCAGGCACACACCCTCCCTCCACAAGGCCATGTGGCAGAGGGTTCTCATTAGGAGGCTTGAGTAAGGCTGTCAAAAGCTGCAAGAAGGAAGTGAACTCTGGTACAAAATGTTCTACGAAAAAGTCTCAGCCAGAGACCCTTGGGCAGAAGAAATGGCAGCATTTCAAGTGAGGCCTGGAGGAATAAGCTCACTCATTTCCAGATATCAACTTAGTAAAATCCATATCCATACATATGTGTGTACATATACAATACATATTATATGTATGGACGGTATAGATTAACAGGCTTATGAATTATGTCAATATATGTATATTTTGGGCCTGTATGTACACGTGTGCACTCATAAGTCTACATAGATATGTCTCTTCTGGGGTCTGTTGGTATTAAGCCCAAGCTGTCAAAAGCAATATGAACAAACCGTGAGTGTCAAGTGCTTCCTAATATGGCTAGTCTTACGAGCTAGCTTGTCCTGGGCATGCCTTGTCTTTGCCTTCAGAGGCTGGAATTACAGGCAGGCTGCCACACCTACTCAGCATTTACATGGGTTCTGTGGACCGCGAATCCTAGTCCTCAGGCTGGCAGAGCAAGTGCTGTACCGACCCAGTCATCCCCCCAGCCTGAACTGCATCCTTAACTATAAAAATCTTACCCTTTAGCGGCTTGCTATCTTTCTGTCTCACTGGTCACCATCCCAGACTCAGAGCAAGAAGAGGCCTTAAGAACTTAGCTGGGGGCTAGAGAGGTGGCTCAGCAGTTAAGGGCACAGGCTGCTCTTGCAGAGGACCCAAGCTTAGTTCTCCACACCCAGGTCAAGCAGTTTACAAGCCTGTAACTTCAGCTCCAGGGACCTGACACCTTTGGTTTCCAAAGAGACATGCACTCGGATGCACGCTCTCTCTCTCTCTCTCTCTCTCTCTCTCTCTCTCTCTCTCTCTCTCTCTCTCTCTCTCACACACACACACACACACACACACACACACACACACACACACACACACATCATTTTAAAAAAATACTCAAGTTGGATGTGGTGGTACTCAGCCTTAATCCCAGCTCTCAGGAGTCAGAGGCAGGCAGGCTCTGTGAGTTCAAGGCCAGCCTGGTGTACACAGTGAAGCCCTGTCTAAAACAAACAAACAACAAACTCATCTCCGCTAGTCTGACCACTGTCCTTTATGCCAGAAGAGGCTCCGAAAGCAGTGTGGGGCTGTTCAAAGTCGCAGACAGACCTCTGGGGCTTCTTTCATGCCTCCCTGTTGTGCCTCGGTCAGCAGAGTTCAAAAACACAAAACAAAACAAACAAATAAAAAAAAAAACCGGCTTAATCCTTCGCTCAGTGGAATTAACAAACTCATTTACATGTCTCTATTCTGAGGGGGCTGAATAGCCACAATCCCAGCCGTCTAGGAGCTTTTTCAACAAAATACACAGCGAGCCAGACAGGAACAGACACAAAGGACGCCCCGAAGTGGCCTTTCCTCAGCTACAACAACAGTCTTCTACAAGCTTCTATGGAGCCTGGGAATGACGGCTTGCTTCTGCTGACTTGGCCCTTTGGTTGTACAGGGCAGATGTGAAAGACAGTCCTTTCTGCTGTGGGTTGGAAACACTGACCATTTTGGGCCCCAGTGGTTTTTCGGTTGTGTTCTGTTTTGTTTTCCGGCCTTCTCTATAGGCAGAGCACGTTCCCTCCAAATCTATACAACCAAAAGGAAGCTTAAAGGGGGGAGGGGGGCTGCTCCCTTCGCCGCTACCTACCAAACGAATGCAGCCCCTAATACTAAAGCTTCACATTGGCTGGGATGAATGCTGGGGAGAAATAATCCCCCAGTGAGCCTGGCTTTCTTGAAAAGATGTCAATCCCCCCCCCACCCCCAAGTCACAATCACAGGCCAGCATCTCCTTCCCCAAAGACAAACAAGGCTTTGGATAAATGAGAAAGGAGGTGCCCTTGCGGCAGCATGAAAACGGAATTCTGCAGCCAGCACAGCTCCCTCTCTGAGGAAGCCCCAGGAAGGATGTTCTCTGCAGGCCACACAAAGCGTGCCATGAACACATCTTGCCAGATCCTAATTGAAACCTCAGGCTGAAACAGTATTTTTGTGGTATTGGGGGAGAAAAGATGGGCACAGACAAAGAGGAGAAACAAAAGCTGTGTGCACAAGAGGACTGAAGAGCGGCCGCTTCTTGACCGTGGGACAATTTGGATGGTGGCCACTGAGTTAAACGAGGTATAGCTTCCCTCCCGAGCTAACCGGGACCTGCGGCCACTTTGCAAAACCAGCTGCTGCCAGCGCTCTGATTCCACAGCCAAGGCCTTTAGGGCCCAAGAGGCTCTTCAAACGGCCTTTGTCTTCAAAGAAGTACTGCATGGAGGGTGCTGGTGAGACCCAGGACAAACAACCAAGGAGAGAATGACAGAAACGAGGAACCAAGAAAGACAAAAGGGGACTGGAGAGACAGTACAATGCAGAAATACAAGATGGAGATCAGCTGAAGGAGACATCCAGGGTCGGCCTCTGGCTTCAGACGCTAACCCGTATATGGGCAGGGTTGGGTGCAGTGATTTCCGCGGGGCTCCTACTTAGGTCTAAATGTGAGTTCTGCTACTTACTGAGCGAGTGTCACTAGACAAGTTCTGGCTATGTTCTCACCTGTCAGAATGAGTACTGCTTAGCTCAAAGGTGCGTTCTCGCTCGCTCTCTCTCTCTCTCTCTCTCTCTCTCTCTCTCTCTCTCTCTCTCTCACCACACACCACCTCACACACACACATACACAAAGGATGAAAACAAACTTCTTTCTTCTGTCTTGAAACCGGATGCCCAGGGAAGTAGTGGAAAGCCTGCCTGCCTGCCGCCTGTGGGAGTTTTAAAAGCAGTGCCTACATGGAACAATATGTCCTGATCGCAAAGAGGTGACCGGTAGCAGATTTTTTGCTTTTATGAGGCCTTCCCTAGGCCGGAAGGTAGTAATGTGTTAGGCTATTGCCAGAACCCCTCTGAGCTGTCTGCTCTTTTCATTTTCTTTGATAATTATCGTGGAAGCGTGTCCAAGTTGAAAGATGCCCGGAAGGAGGGTAGACAGGTCACTTCCGTGGTGCCTTGCCTGTACTTCAGGGCTCCAGCTGCTTGGTGGCCAAACCTTGGGAACCCTGCTCAAGGGCTCATGACTCGACTTCCTTTCTCTTCACGGTCTTGCAAACAGTCACCTCCAAGTTTTATTTTGTCAATGGACCTGCACAGAGATCATCATTTCAATCTCTCTGCATACAAAAGTCTGCTATGGTCTAAAGGGCCACCGTCTCCGGAGTTCAACCATTACCCACTGACAGACACAACCTGTCTATTTTGTTTTAAAATTACATTTATTTATTTATGCATGCTTGTTTGCCTGGTGCCAGAGTGAACTAATACACATTTGCAGAGGTCAGAGGACAACTTGCAGGAGTCAGTTCTTTCTTTTTAGCTTGTGGGTTTGGGGTTTGAACTCAGGTTATCAGGCTTGGCTGTGGATTCTAGGGCTTGAACTCGGGTCATCAACTTGGCAACAAGCACCTTTACCCTACTGAACCATCTTGCTATCCCTGTATTTGTTTTATGAGACAGGATCTCCCTGTGTAGGCCCATCGGGCCTCATCTTTGTCCACTTCATCCTTCTGAGTGATAGGATCTCATGTGTGCACCACCATGCTTTGCTGTTCAGTACAATCTTAATGAAGGATGTGGTGGTTCAAAAGAGATATGTCCCCCAAAGGCTTAGGCATTTCAACACTTGGTCCCGACCTGGTCACTATCGGGGGTGGGGGTTAGGAGGTATGGCCTTGATGGAGGAAGTATGTCACTGGGGGTGGGCTTTGAGAGTTTATAGCCTTGCCTCACTTCCAGTCCACTCTCTTCCTCTCTGCTTCATGTGGTTAAAGATGTGATCTCTGACCTTCCTGCTCTGGTTGCCTGCTACTATGCCTTGTCCACCATTACAGACTCTCTGGAAACATAAACTCAAACCTTTCTTCTATAGGTTGCCTTGGTCATGGCATTTATCACAGTAAAAGAAAAGTAACAAATACATGGGATTTATTTACTAATCTGTTCCTTCAGCAAATGTCCCCACCAACATGTATTCTCAGTGTTAATGAAAAATGTAAATAGAGAGTGTAGAATACACACACACACACACACACACACACACACACACACACACACACACCAGGTGCACCCCACACCCATGCAAGCCAGCACATGCATTTGGTATGCAGCCAGAGCCAGGGAACCTTTGCAGTGATGCTTTTTGGGTTCAGTTGCACACTTCCCCTTGCCTGGGCAGCCACAGCTTGATATTCTGCATTGTTTTGGACAGACATAGCCAGCCATAATTATCTAAACGTTGGAGGGCCCAGAAAAGGAGAGAGAGCTCTCTCTGGGTCTCCAACATACTTATGATGGAAGATGTGGTATTTCTGACAAAGTAATCCCAATTATTAACGAGTCTCCTTCATACTGTACCACACAGCTGAGAATCCAAGAAAAATGACTGGGTCACTTAGTATTATAAATTCCTCCTGGGGTCACGTGCTGACAAGTAAATAGGCAAGCACCAGTTTAGATCCAGCCCTTTCACAGTCTACGAAGCCTGGAGGACAGAGGAAGCTACAGCACAGGGGGAACAAAGCCGGGCTTAAACTCACAAAGTAGTGAAAGGCAAACATGGGTAGCTTATCTATGCAGCCCACACACCTTTCAAGAGTTCTAATCTTCAAATTCTTTCTAATCTATTCTGGGTTTCCTCTTCCTGTTAGATCCATGGGACCTCAAAAAAGCAAAAGCAAAGTCCCGCTGCAATGTTCAGTGTTAATTGTCAAGTTGATGGGACATGGAAACACACAGGAGATAAGCCCCCAGATACACCTAGGAGGGATTCTCTAGCCTCTGGGCAGGCCCATGAAGGATTCTAGCTACTGAGTTAACAGAGGTAGGCAGACACACAGGAAAAGTGGGTGACACCATTCCCTGGCCTTGGTTTCTAAACTGTATAAAATGGAGGACGTAGGGCTGGAGAAATGACTCAGAAGGCAAGAATATGTGGTGTTTCTTCCAGAGGATGAGTTTAATTCTTAGCACCCACACTGGATGGCTCACAAACACCTGAAACTCCAGTTCTAGGAGGTCCAATGCCCCCATCTGGCCTTAGTGGGTACTTCAGATACATGCTGCATACACATATACTCAGACATACATAAAATAAACAAATGAATAATATCTTTTAAAGGAGAAAGTTAGTTGAACACAAGCATTCATCTCACTCTTCTTCCTAATTGCCGGTATAATGGTACCAGCTGCTTTCAAGACCATACTGCCTTGACTTCCCCCCTACAATGGACTGTATGGTTGAATTGTGAGCCAAAAGAAAACTGTTTTCTCTAAAGTTGACTTTGCTGTGGTATTTTATCATGGCAAGAGAAAAAGAAACTAAGATATCCATTGTATTCAAGTTAGGTAGCAAACAGAAAATATAAGCCCTCTTAAGCCATTGGCTTGGAGTCTACTGGGCCTGTCCTATTTGGACTATTATACTGTTTGGCTTTTTGAGAATAGATAAAGGCAAGTGTTAACATTTTCTGATAGGTATCTGTTTGCCCAAAAAGGTAGTGATGGCTTAGGAATATTGTTTATTTTTTAAAAATGGAAATACCACCTCATGCCTAGCATGATGGCTATTAGCAAAACCAAAACAGAATGTAAGTGTTGCCAAGTGTGGTGGTTTGAACGAGAATGACCTCCACAGGCTCAGATATGTGAATGCCTGGTCTCCAGTTGGTGGAACTGTTTGGGAAGGATTAGGAGGTGTGGCCTTTTTGGAGGAGATGTGTCACTGGAGGTGGGCTTGGAGGTTTCAAAGGCTCCTGCCATTTTCTGTTAGCTCTCTCTGCCTCATGCCTGTAGACTGGGTGTGCGCTCTCAGCGACTGCTCCAGTGCCATGCCTGCCTGCTGCCATGCTCCCCGCCATGATGGTCATGGACTCTAACCTTCTAGAACAGGGAGCCCCAAATTAAATGCATTTCTTTTCTAAATTGTCTTGGCCATGGTGTTTTTTTCACAGTTATAGAAAAGTAACTAAAACAGCAAGGATGTGGAGAAACCACATTGCTGGAGGGAATGTCAAATAGCACTACTGTAGAAAATGATAGAATTGTGACTCAAAAACACTTAGAAAAGAATGACCACATGACCAGCAATTCTACTTCTAGTTATATACCTGCCCCCCAAAGTTGAAAACAGAGCCCCAAAGAAATATGTGTATACCTATGCTCGTGGAAACATTCAAAGGATCCAAAAAAACGAATGGCTAACCACAATGAATATAAAATATGCAGTGGAGCACTATTCAGTTTTTAAAAAGAGAATTTGGATACATGCTGCACTATGGATGAAACTTGAGATATTATTTTGAGTGAAATAACATCAAATCCTGTATGATTTCTTTTATATGAGGCACTTGGAGTAGTCAGATTTATAGAGGTGGAGGTTGGAAGGGAGTGGGGGGAATGGGAGGTGTGTGTGTGTGTGTGTGTGTGTGTGTGTGTGTGTGTGCGCGCGCGCGCGCACATGCATGCCTAGGTGAATATACCTGCATGTCTATATGCAGAGGCACGAGTAGGAAGTCCTGTGCCCTGCTTGATCACTCTCTGTTTTCTTTAGGCAAGGTCTCTTAGTGAACCTGGGGCTAAGTCGCAGTGATTCACTCCCCCGCCCCCAATCCCCCTCCCCTCCAGTGCGAGTGCTACAGACACAAGCATGGCATTCTTTATGTGGCTGCTGGCTTGATCTGAACTCAGGTTCTCCATCTCGCACAGCAGGTACTCTAACTCACAGAGGCATCTCTCCAGCCCCAGGAAGCTGCTGTTTAATGGGGTATGTTTCAATTCTGACAGATAAAGAGCTCCAGGGACTGCTTGGACAGCATGAACATGTGTAACACCACTGAACTACATGCTTGAAAACAGCAAAGACAATAAATTTTGAGTATATTATATTAAAAAAGAAACCAGTATGCTAGAATCCACACAGACCTCTAAAACAGTGCTGCTCTGCCTTCCTCAGGCTGTAACCTTCCATACAGTTCCTCATGTAGTGGTGACCCCCCCCAACCATAAAATGATTTTGTTGCTACTTCATAAATGTAGTTTTGCTACTGTTAAGAATCGTAAATATCTGATATGCAGGATATCTGATATGTGGCCCACATTTGAGAACCACTGCTCTAAAACTTTTCTATACCTCTCCATACATACCCTAAAGTATCTAGGGAGCACTCCAATGGAATCAATAAATAACACCAGTGGCCAGACTCAAGAACTGAGGGTGATCTCCCTGCCGACTGTTCTGCCCTACAGGGGTCTGTGTATTCTACTCTTCCCATCTCCATCTCAAGCTGGGCAAATACAGGGAGGCGAACAACCAAAAACCTTCCAGAAAGAAATGTGTTCTAGTCGATGGAAAGACCAGCCAGCCTTTGGAAAGCAAGGTGATGTTACTGACCTAAAATCAATGAGGCAAGTGTGAAGCTGGCTGCGTGCGCCATTCCTGAGCTACACATCACAGCTCCACCTAAGTGTACTCTCTGTTAAGCTGGGCTGGCACACGATGGGTCTCTGTAGCTTTGCTAGCCAAATAAATGAAACCACAGGAAGGGAAGAGGGAAGAGTCCAGCAGCTCGCCTGCAGAAACCTAAGAAGTCCTTAGAGTGTTCAAAACTGAAACTGATTGCCTCTTGCTGGGCAAATCCAACGGCTGGTTCATGGGTAGCAAGGTAGAGTTCATGTTAACGTCCCTGGTTTTACATAGGACATGGGACATCCAAAGTGTTGTTCTGATCTGTCTTCTGTGGAAACCATACATGGAAACCAAAAAAAGCCCTTAACTGTCCATGGTCAAGAAACAAATGTTTTTGCCTTTCCCTGGAGGCAGATTAAATAGCTCTACGTGGAGGGGGAAAAAAACAGATCAAAGGAAAGTCCAGCTATTCCTGGCTGGACAGCAGCTAGAGGGTTCTTGACCTGAGGAGAGGTGGCCTCTGATTGAACCAAGAGGAATGTGGAAGAGGAGTCTTGGATGGCCAGAGAGGTGCTTCTAATAAACTGTGCTCATCAGGAATCTGAGTTACATGCTTGAGAGTCCCTGACTCTCATATTCACCTCTAAATCCTTGTTGTAGATGATAATAATAATGAACAAAAATAGATTTATTTTTAAATAATTCATTCTTTGAAAACTGTTTACATTTATAACTGTATTTTGAGCACATCCCTCCACCATTACCTCCCTCCAGCTCTACCCAGTGCCCCCCATCACCATCTCAATTTCATGCCTTTTTTTTAGTCTAATTAGTGCTGCCCATATGCCCATGGGTATGGGCAACCTCCCAATGGCCATATCACCAAAGGAAAGCGACTCTTCCTCTCAGCGGCCATCAACTGCCAACAGCTCCTCTGAGGAGCACGGAGCCTTGGGGATTCCCTCCACCATCCATCTGCACTGGAATTTTGACTGGCTTGATCTTATGCAGGTATCAACACAGGCTACTATCAATTAAAACTGGATAACAGGACCCTATTGCTGAAGATACCACTCATTTGTATGCAGGAAACAGAGAAGTTGACCTTGAGCTTAACCAGGGAACTCTCTCCTTGCTGGCCATCTTATATATTACCAGGTAGATTTCTTTATATGTGCATATGTGTGCAAAAGTCTGTGGAGGCTGTCCACTTTTTTTTTTTTTCAGGCAGGGTCTCTCGTTGGCCTGGAGCTCACTGAATAGGCAGTGAGACCGCAGATACACCTGTCCCCACATCCCGAGCACTGGGATTTTAAGTACACAGCCACCAAGCCTGGCTTTTTTAAAATTAATGTGGGTTCTTGGAATTGAACTCAGGTCCTCAGTGTCTACAAGGCGAGGGCTTTACTGACTGTGCTATCCCCTGACCCAGTCCCTACCTCTTTTTAAAAATTATACCCCATGGATTGAGCTCACCATGAAAATGGCATCTCTGTATAATTGACACAGTGCTTTGGGGCAGTGAAGCAGACAATAAATGGCATAACACATACCTAGACCTAGTCACCTCCTCTGGGAATTTATTTTTGCCCTAAAATATGAGTCTATCTCCATCATCTGAAAATCTTATTGAAATGAAATTCGGACTCTTTCGTTTCTGGTCATTAGGAATAGACTTGGGGAGAAAAATCAAGATGCAAACCAAACCAAACCAAACCAAAACAAAACAAAAAAACGATCCCCTTTAAGCTTAGAGCCACGCTGTCACCTCCAGCTAATCCTCATGGAAGCCCTCCGTGGAGGCCATTTGATTTGTAGCAAGAGAAAAAAAAGCCTGAAACCAGGGAGTCTACAGCAGATCTGAAAATGTTTCCCTAACCCTGTGGTCACCCAGACAACAAAGTCTCAAGATGCCCTTTCTTCAGCAGTGGGGCGGGACTTGTTGTTTTAAATGTTAATAAGTTGAGCCTAGCTGCTCACTCCCAGTGCTCTGCTTTTCAGCTCGTCCAACCTGTGGTAAAAAGCACCCCGCCCAAGCCCTCAAAGGCTCCCAAACAGAATACAGGCAGCCTCTAGAAACAACTTGACCCAAGGCCTGCCGAGAGAAGAGCAGAAGGGGAAAAAAAAAAGACAAGGAAACCCCCCCCCCCCCCCCCCGCCATCTTGACTCCTAAAGTATTCAGTTTTCTAATGCAAACGCATGCTGGTGGGAAGGTGGCCAAAGTGCTCTGCTCTCTGGAGTTTCCACACACGAATGATGATGGCCAAATCCACCTCAGACAAGGAGTGAGCAGGCTGAGGCTTTCACCCTTTCAAAGGCTAACCCCCGAGTTAGAAGCAGCCCAGCTCGCCCTGAAGTTCTCCAAGGAAGGCCTAGCTGATTTAAAGCAAGGAAGCTCACATTTGAGAAAGTTCTCTCTGCCTCTCCTAAGAACAAAAGATCCTGTTCTAAAGAGGGGGAGTCTGGGGCTGGGATACCTGTCAAAAGTTCCCTTTCATGTGGGAACATCTCCACCTGCTGGCATCTAAGACACAAAGTTACATTTTTGTTTCCCTGTAAAGCTATGCAAAAACCTACCCTTCTATTTTCTCTCTCATACTGGTCACTCTCTGACTAAAAGCAGCTGTTTGTCTCTCTTCCTTTTTCTGAGATCCCCTGTGGGAATGCTTATCCCCATGAAATTTACAGGGCTGCCACAGCCCCAGCCCGGGGGTTGGGTAGGTCCTTCCCATCTGTCTTCCCTGACAACAGTACATCCTTAGGTCAGCCCTGAAAACCCCTGCAAAACCCTCCTGAGTCAGGAGATTGCCTGAAGGTCAGAGGTTTCTGCACTTCAGTGGGCTGGCATTCCTTTGAACTGCAGTCTTAGCTTTTTAAAGCCTGAGTGCCTTTATTTGTCAAGGCAAACTGTTCAATAACTGCCTATTTCATCTTTGATTCTCAAAGTAAACAAACTCATAAACACGTGGGTGGCGAGGGCAAGGCTGTGTTTGTGGTCTGGTGCAGCTGATGTTGCCAGAGTTCTTGTCCTCTGAATGCTGGTGTTCTTTGTATGCTGGCGGTCTTCAAACTGGATGGCGTACCTCAGAAACAGCCTGCTACAGTTTAGATCATCTGCTCTTCCCAGGTCTCCTATGTTAACGGCTTGCTTCCCAAGGTAGCGCTAGTGAGAGACAGCAGAATGTTTACAAGGTGGGGCTTGGTGGGCGGTCTTCAGGTTATTGGGGTGGGGTGGGGATCCCCCATGGGATTTGCGTGAGGTGAGTGGATTTGCTCTTTTGCAATCCCATCATGACATAATCCTATCATATGCTCAAAGCAAGGGGGTGATCATCTTATGTTGCATTCAGATCTGTGAGCCAAAATCAGTCTTTCAATGTAGCTAGGAAGCTGCCCAATCCACAGCTCAGGGAAGTCGAGTGCCCACAGGACAGAGAGCCCTGTGTCCTCAGGGAGCACCAGGTCCCCCAGTCTTTCCCTTTCTTCTGCAGACCTCTTCCCTTGGCAGCTTAGACTCCACTCTGGCTGTCTCTGCCCTTTTGTTGGTTCAACAAGAAATAGTTCAAAAACTATTTCTTTTTCATTTTTAAATTATGTATGCATATGTATGTTTGAATATATATACACGTTAGTGTAGGCGCCTACAGAGTACAGAAGAGGGCACTAGATCTCCTAGAACTGGAATGACAGATGGTTGTGAGCGCTCAGCATGGGTGCTGAGAACCCAACTCAAGCAATCCATGCTCTTAACGGTTGAGTCATTTCTTCTTCACCAACCCCCATGATAGTCTCTTCTTTAGTACAGTGTGTGTGTGTGTGTGTGTGTGTGTGTGTGTGTGTGTGTGTGTGTGTGTCTCGCGCGCGCGCAGGTCGGAGGACAGCTTTTAGGAGTTGGTTCTCTCCTGCCACCATGTGGGACTCCCAGGGACTTCACCCAGGTGCCTTTACAGGCTGAGCTGTCTCACAGGCCCCATTCACTTCCTAAAAGTAAACCGATGCATAATCCCGTTGATAAATCATTACTCCCCCATGTTAAAGTCACAGTATAAATCTGAATGGCTTCCTGGGCCCCCCTCTTTCTATGTCTATCGTGAGGAGATGGAGATGATCTCATTCTATGTACGAAGGTTTGAGGGAAAGGCACACATGTGTAAGGAAGACAACCTGCCTCAGCAGCCTTCTCTTCCACACAACAAAGCTGGTGGAGTCAGAGGTGGGGAAGAACACCGTCCTCTTAGGAATGGAGGGCTGGCAGAGGGCCAGGTGAGACATGAGAACACCGACAGTGAAAAAGCAACCGCCATAAAACACAAGACAGCTGGGGTTCCCCACCCCTTCTCTGAGGATCAAGCCCACCGCCTCTCATCCTCCATGAACATCAGCCAAAATGGAATGAAAACAATGAGAAAGACTTCGGTGAGCGCCCCTTTCCTCAGACCACAGCTGCCTGACCCAGGAGCAGAAGCCTTCCAAAGCTTTTGATCTCAATAGTCAGTTCCAAACAGGTTACCTTCTTAGCCCCGGAAGAAAGAATTAGGGCTATTAAGTAGTGACTCACAATAGGAGATCCAGTTTTCAAAGTATGCTTTCATAATGGCCGCTATTTAAGATGATGTCGTTAAAGGGAAAACAGATACTGGCCTAGAACAGTGAGTGGACAGGCCCGAGTCCTGCCTTTAGCAACTTCTACTCACACTTGCTGTAGGATGTGGGACCCTGTGCTGTTCCCAGGCACAGATGACCTGCTGCCTTCTCAGAAAAGGCTCTTTCGGAAGACACTGTCAGTTTTGGCAATAAATACCGGTCCTGAAACCACAGCCCTCGGCTCTTGTCCACGTATGTGTGGCACAGCCTCCCCAAGTCCCTTCTCTGCCTCCTGCCCCCTCAGTCACTGTGGCCTCCTGCTTTCTGGCTACCTCCTTGGTTCTGCCTCCTTACCACTCCCACGCAGGCATTCCCCAAAGGCTGTCCAAAGCTATTTTCTCCACCCTCCCCTCTCCTGCCCTCTCCTGGGATGGTTGTGGCAGTTTGAGTGACCAATGGCCCCCCTCCCTACAGGCTCTGACACCTGAACACTTGGTTCCCAGTTGGTGACGCGGTCTGGAAAGGTTTAAGAGGCACAGCTTTGCTGAAGGAAGCGTGCCACTGGCGGTGGGCTTGTGGAATATACAGCATCACGCGACTCTCAGTTTACTTTCTCTGCCTGTGCTTACAATTGAGGATTTGAACTCTAAGTTTCCTGCTCCCACTGCCATGCCTGCCCGCTGTCAAGCCTCTTGACCATGAAGGACTCTTAACCCTTCAGGACCATAAGCCAAAATAAACTTTTCCTTCCAGACGTTTCCTTAGTCCTGGTAATTTATCACAGCAACAGAAAAGTCCCTAATATGATGGGGAACCCCAACTTCTGCTCACACTGCCAGGAGTTCCAGATAGCACATCCCTATTCTCCATACCCAGGTTTCTCTGGAAACCAGCGGAGCCCTGCACTCGTGTTCTCAATTCCCTTCCTCCCCGTTCTTCCCTAGCTGTGTCAAAAGGGTCATAACTCCAGCTCCTTCCCGGCTGTCCCACCCAAGACTCCTTCTCAAGAGTGTCACTAGCATTGCCATCAAATGTTAGTTCCCTTGTCCTCCCAGAAGCAAAACTACATGGAGCGTGGAGGACTGGACTTCTATGGATACGTTTCTGCGTATCACTTTGCACCCATGTCTGTCTGAAGTGGTACTCACCTCAAGCACCTCCTTATGGAGTCGCTGACTTCCCCAACCCACAGCCTTCACTGTTCCCTCAAGCTGCATAAAGCTGGGAGACTGAGGACCTCTACAACCTGGTCTGAGTAACTATTTGCTAGTGTTTCAGCACAGTCTACTCATGAAGCCCGATCATCCCTGTTTGTATTACAGCTTTAATGACTTTGTTTCCACTTGTCCCATTGGCTCAGACTCCTCTCTTGGATACCTGGAGAAGGCCAAGGAAATAGCTAGGATTTGTGGATGTAAACTGGGTGCAAGGAGAAGTGTGGTCTTAGATAATAAGAGCATGAAGGTCAGAACAGAATCCAGAGGACTCCCTCAGACCCACCCCAACAACTGCCATCATGTCTTATAATCGGGTTTGGCTCCAAATTAGAGACTGCAGAAGCAAGGGCAAGAGTGTGCCGTACACCTGCACCTATGCGGACATGACTACCAACAACGATGGTACCTTGATCCTGGAATTGAGCCCATCTCAACTCCCCTCCCCCATCTCTTTCTCTACATCCTCCCCTTCAAAGCCCACCAATCACAGCTCCTCCCCCAGAGAGGCTCAAGACCACTCCCACAGGGTACAGAAGCTGCATCCCAGAAAACAGACACGTGGTTCTTCAGGTCTCTCATCCCTGTCTCCTCTCTGCGGGGCCGGGGAATCACCCAGGAATCACTTTACTCATTAAACTGGGTCTTTTCCTAACTTGGTCTGATTTGGGTTGCTGCCTTGGCGGAGAGGCCTATCAGGGTGCAAAAACTTATCACAAAGGCAGCACATGAGATAAACTCTGTTTGTTATGCCTGATCACAGAGAGGCCAAGTCAGTCTGTGAGACTTTGCTGGCCTTGGTGGCAGAGAATATAGGGCCACAGTAGTGAGGTTAGATAGAAATATAAGAAAATTAAGGGGGCATGAGAAAGAAAGGAGTCCCTCACCCCAAAACATGGCTGAAGCCTCTTGTCAGCCCAGAGCCAAGAATTCTAATGCAATTAACATTTGCTCAAGGCCTTTCTCCCTTCTCAGGTTTAAACCTACATTTTTCTAGGACCGTCACCAAAACCATCTTTACACACACACACACACACACACACACACACACACAGAGAGAGAGAGAGAGAGAGAGAGAGAGAGAGAGAGAGAGAGAGAGAGAGAGAGAGAGAGACCTCTAACCCCTTTTTGCAACCCTACAAGCTCCTGGTTTTGTCCTCTTAGACTGCAATGCCCTCCCAGGCATCTCAGAGCCACCCAGTCTCATTTATCAAACAGCAGAAGAAAGGGAGGCAGTTTCTCAGAAAGTCTTTGAACTGTAACTTGAGAGTCACTGAAATTGTACATATGTTTAAGGTAAGTCACTTGAGTGTGACTCTGCCTTAGAAAAACCACACCCATGCTCTTGTCCTATTTTCTTTCTATGGACCTCTCTTTCTCTTAGTTCTCACCATGCTTAAAAATCTTGTGTTAAAAATGTCTTTTAGAGGGGCTAGGAGATGGCTCAGTGGTTAAGAGCCCCGACTTCTCTTCTAGAGGACCTAGGTTTCATTCCCAGAGCCCATATGGTAGTTCACAGCCATCTTCAACTCCAGTTCCAGCAGGTTTGATGCCCTCTTCTGGCCTCAGTGGGCATCAGGTATGCAAGTGGCACACAGACGTATATTCAGGCCAAACACCCACTGATGTAAAAACAAATAAATGGAATAGTTTTAATACAGTCTTTTAGAGAGATGGCTCAGCTATTAATACCCCTGGTTGTTCTTACAGTTCCCAGTACCCACATGGTGGTTCACAACCACCTAGAATTCAGCCCCAGGTGATGGAACACCTCCTTCTAGAATGAGTGTGTAAACACACACACACACACACACACACACACACAACACACACACACCAATAAAAAAAATAAAATATTTTTTAAATGTCTTTTAATAAATATCAACTGTGCTTCATACTGGCTTATCCTGAAATTCTTTTCTGCAGTGAAGATAAAGATCTGGTTTTATCTAAGTCAAGATCTTTTAAAGATGAAGGGAAGTCCTGAAGTTGCTTTGGATGTCAATGTGCAGGTATGTCTTCCACCCTTGCCAAAAGCTAGGCCAGTGGTTCTCAAACTTCCATGGTGACACCTAAGTCACCAGAGGACCTCTGAGTCTGCCAGGTGACCGCTGAGTCTCAGATTTACTAAGTGTGGGGTGAAGCCTGAATGTGCATCTCTAATACAATCCTAGGGACCTGCTGCTGGTCCAGGGACCACATTTTGATAACTAGTACCCTAAGTAACTACATCATATCTACACCTTGTGAACTGAGCTCTCAAGACCAGATGGAATCCTTCCTCCTAGGTTTACAGGGACCTCTCTCTCCTCCCATACATCATCATCCATGCTGTTTACATGCTCTGTCAGAAAACATGTTCCACACCAAGAATGACACACAGGCATGGCAAGGGCTCTGCTCCCGCAAGGGTCACAGTCTGGGGCTGAAGGCAAGAGATGCAAACACTGGAACCGGAAGACACAGTTCAGTGTGAAAAGCAGGGCCCTACAGCAAGCGCAAGCTGCCTGGAGAGCAGAGTCAGAAACAGCTAATCAAGTCTGGGGAGGCCTGAGAAGGCTGCCCCGAGGACGGCACATCTGCTGGGAGCCGAGAGAAAGGAAGGCAGGGAGATGGGGAGGAATGCTCGTCCTGCTTTGTGTTATTTCTCTTTTGTGTGCATTTGTGTTCACATGTACTACTCTGTCTTACCTCCCGTCTGAAGACTAGCTACCTAAATTAAGAGATTCTCTCTCCTCTCCACAGATGTTCCTTGGGATGCTTGGAAACCTCTTTCCTAGAACTCACTGTGTCTCAGGGCATTGCTCTGTTGCAATCTAGCACAACTCCTAGGAAGTTGTGGGGACGTGTAGCTGGAGTTTTCCTGCCTTGCCCACAGACAGTCTTGTTTTTAAGTTTATCATCTGTGTGTGTGTGTGTGACGTGTGAGGAGGGCATGCAGATCATGATGGACATGTGGTGGGGAGAGGACAACTCTGCAGAGTAGCTCTCTCGTTCTAGCCTTCTGTGGGTCCAGGGGTCAGACTCAGGTGGCTAGGTTTACTTGGCAAGCACCTTAACCCATGGAGCCATCTTGCTGGCCCCAGTAGGCAAGGTTTATCCAGTGATGGAGGGCACACACTTGCAACAGTTCAGAGTTGTTTTGGCTTGAGAGCAGGGAAGGCGGAAAGGGAAGTGTGGAGAGATGTGGGCTTGGGGGAGATCCTCTCTGGGGACTTTGGGTGCTTCCTGTGACTTCCAATAGGTACTTGCAAGACTCATGACTCCACATGAAGCCCTTACAGCCCATCTGACCTCAGCCTGCGGGCTCACAGATGCCCAGCAGCCTATCTGCAGACGATGATGAATGGTCTGCTTTCCTACCCTTCGCATCCACTCCCAGTCCAAGCCACCATCTGGAGTAGTCTCTTGCTTGACTAATGGCTTGTCCAGAGAATTGTTTGCATGGTTATAAACAGAGATCGGGCGTTTGCCTTTGCTGCCTTTATTTCTTTATTGCTGCCAAGTAAGCTAACCTCATTCCTACAAGAAACCTCTTTCCTAGAACTCACTGTGTATCAAGGCATTGCTCTGTTGCAATCTAGCACACTCCCCGGAAGTTGTGGGGACGTGTAGCTAGAGTTTTCCTGCCTTGCCCACAGTCAGGACAAAGCATTGTCTCCCACCAGTCCCACAGCTGCTCAGAGCCAACCAAGTAAACACAGAGACTTACATTGCTTCAAACTGTATGGCCGTGGCAGGCTTCTTACTAATCTTTCTTATATCTTAAATTAATCCATTTCCACAAATCTATACCCTGCCACGCAGCTTGTGGCTTACCGAAGTCATCACATGCTGCTGATCATGGTGGCGGCTGGCAGTGACTGGCAGTGACGCCTTCTGCCTTCCTGTTCTTTTATTTCTCCTCTGTTAGTCCCGCCTATACTTCCTGCCTAGCCACGGCCAATCAGGTTTTATTTATTGACCAATCAGAGCAACACATTTGCCATACAGACCATCCTCCAGCACAGCCAAGTGCAGACCATCTCAGACACCTGCACTCAGGCCCGTGGTCCTAATCATCCTCTATGCGAACCTGCTGGGTAAAGCCACGAGGAACCCAAGAATGGGTTCCCACAGGACATACAGAACATCCCACAGCAGGGACGGCCAGAGCTCTGCTGAGGTAATGGACGTTTTTCTGACAGCTGAATTGGTAGAAGATAACCCTTTCCCCCAGACCCATCTTTGTGTGTGTGTGTGTGTGTGTGCACACACGCATGCGTGTGTGTCCATGTCCTTTACAAGTGCACTTGTGTGTGCTCGCATGTGGAAGAACAAGCTTAGCTGTTGTTTTTTTCAGTGATGTCTATCTTGTGGGTGGTGGTTTTTTGTTTGTTTGTTTTTGTTGTTTTTGAGATCCAGTCTCTAACTGGCCCAGACCTCACTGAGTTGGACTAGGCTGGCTGGTCATGAACCTTGGTACTCTACCTGTCTTTGCCTCCTCAGTACTAGGGTTACAAATGTGTACCACCATGCCTGGCTTTTTCCCCTGTGAGTTCTGGGAATTAAACTCAGATCCCTTGGACTGAGCTATCTCCGTAGCCTAGAGAACACTCTCTGAACTGCAAATTGAGATGAGTATCTACTCTTCATTACTGTGTCCATCCATGGACACACACAATGCAGTTAGCTCCTGTCTGACTTTTGGAGGGTTAGTAAATAACAGATACCCACCAGCCCTCCTTGCCTCTTATCCATCTGCTCTCCCTTGAAGCTAGGACTCCCTGACTATGAAAGCAAAAAAAACCACAAAAAGTTAGTGTTCTGCAAGGAAAATTACACTTCCCACTAGATCCGCCATTTGAGAACTCAATCCAGAGCATCAAGGGAGAGACACCAAGTGCAGAAACATGTGTCTGCATCACCCTGGGGGAGGCCATGCATCACTCAGCCCATGCACAGCTGTTCTACAGGATAGAACACAAGGCAGCATTTTGCATATCCTAATCCACCCTCTGACCTAGCTTGGAATTGAATTCCTTCCAGTGTTCATAAAGTATCCCGAGGAAGGGTTACCCCAGTGACTTTACAACTGATTGTCGACCAGCAGTTGCAGCATTTCAAAAATTATGACTTTTTACTCCCAGGGACCAAGATCCAACATTTGTATGTGCATACTGCTTTCTCCAAAATAACCTCACTTTCAGTGGCAACACCCTCTTCCATGACCTGATTGTGACCCTCAGGATGAAAAGGCAGAGACCCTCCACACAGTCACAGATTTTGCGGAGAATGGATTTTGAGAACATCTGCTTAGATTCCTTATTCACAGAAGGGCAATTTCCCCAGGGTTAAGTCCTTAGCAGCACTGGGCTAAGAACTCAAGTGCCCTGATTCACCATCCAAAGCTGTTTCAGAAGCAGGAGGTCTTCCTCCTGCTCTTCAGAGGGAGTGCAGCAGGAAAATGTAGTCAGAGAGCTGGGAGAGAGTCCCATTGGTAAAGAGCTTGCTGTGGCAGCATGAGGGCATGTGCGTGATCCCTGGTACCCACTGGAAAGCCAGGGGTGACTTGTGCATTATAATCCCAGCTCTGGGGAGGCAGAGACAGGGCATCCCTGGGGTCACTAGCCAGCCAGTCTACCCTAATTACTGAGCCCCAAGGTCTAGTTAGGGATTCTGTCTCAGAAAACAGACAGCTCATGAGGAGTAGCAGTTGAGGTTGACCACTGGCCTATACACACACACACACACACACACACACACACCACACACAACACACACACATACACACACACACAAACACACACATACATCACACACACATACATCACACACATACACACACAAACACACACACACACATACATCACACACACACACAAACACACACACACATACATCACACACCACACACACACACACACACACACACACACACACGAGTATCCATACACACATATGGCTACATACACCCACACTTTTTAAAAATAAAGTTGAGGGGATCAAGAGATGGTTGAGTAGTTAAACACTTGCTGCACAACTGTGAGGACTGGGATTTTGATCTAGCACCTATTATACGGTCTCACATAACAAGCTGGGCATCCTGGACACACCTGCTACCCCAGCATGGAGAGGGCAGGGACAGAAGACAACTGGGACTTGCTGGCTTCCAGACTCATTGAGAGAAAAAGCCCCAGGTTTGTGGAGAGAGCTTACCTCCACAGGAATAGGTAGAGAGTGACAGAAGATGACACCTTGAAGCCTCCCCGTACCCACACACATACATGCTCAACACATACCCCCCCACACACACATATACACACACACACACACACACAATGAGTAAATATTTCTACTTATGTATTAATTTTTTAAAAATTTATTTTACTGGCTATGATGAGTGTTTTATCAGTATGTATATATGTATACTAGCTATGTGCCTGGCACCTGTGAAAGTCAGAAGTAAGCTTTTAGATCCCATAAAACTGGAGTTACAGATGGCTATGAGGCAACGTGTGGGTGCTGGGAATCGAACCTGGGTCCTCTCCAAGAGAACATGTGCTCCTAACTGCTGATTCATCTCTCCAGGCTCCAGTAGATAATTTTTAAAAATGATGTTTCAGCATGTCAATGTGCTTCAGTGATAATTTGCTCCTTGGGGTCCTAAGTGGCTCTAAAATACCATGTGTGATCCCTCTGAATGAGAAGTCACAAAAGTCCAAGTTCAAAGAGAGCCTAAGAACTTCACACCCAACAAGGAAGGAAGCAAACAACATCTTTTAAAATGCCCAGTTACTAAATCTGCTAATTAGGCCATAGCACAGAACCCACCACATTCTGAAAGTTAGGACCGGCTTACACGTCATTTCTCATAAAACAGAAGGACAAGAACTTAGGCATTAGACATTACAAATTAAAAAAAAAATGTGTTTCAATTCATGGGCTTGTAAGTTACAGGCATTTTTAAAAATAACATTTTGATTAAGAGGCCATCAAGACTGAAACCATGCACTACTTAGAGATGGCTCCCAACCTCAGCCCTAACTATCTGAGGATTCTTACATCAATCCTTTAATCTCTTAATTTTCCTTGTCCATAAAAGGAGGTTGTCGCAAAGATAAAAGAGAGCCCGGCACAGTGACTGTTCTGCAACTGTGGCAGCAGCATGGAGGCCATGCCTGTGAAGCGAGGTGCTAAGTAAGGCCATCCAGCTCAGTACAGACTCTGCAGCGGAAGGAGCAGCTTTCTGAGGAGGCAGGCACTGCAGGGGTGGTGAACCCAAACTCACCGCCGACTCTTGAACTCCCAACTCACTGGGGGGCAGGAGCGTTGTGAGCGAAGAAGACCTCGAAAAAGGAGTTTTCTTGGTGGGTGCTCTGCCGGCATGTCTTTGCTAAAGCAGAGAGGTGGGTCCTTCTCCCTCAAGGAGAGAGACAAGAGTTGGGGAAAGCCACTAGGGGGCTTAGTTGCGTTTCCCTGCAGTGAATGGGACAGTGAGTGCTAGGTCTAATTCTTGCCTGGGAAATGTAAGACCAGATGGTCTTGCAGAATGAGAGGAAAAGAAGGTTTTGTTGTCTTGGGCGTGGCCAAAACAAGAGCTATGTTCCTTGTACACCCTGCAGAAGACAGGATAAGGAAAGAGTTCATCTGGGTCTGCCTAAAACACCTCAGATGATTCCATGAGAAAGTCCAGCATTCCATGGGTGAAGTTGAGAGTGGACCATTAAGAAAAAGAGCCAGAGAAAGAGGGTGTGTGCCAACAGAGGAACACAGCTCAGTGGTTCTTAGGAAGGGTTCCAGAACTTAACACGTAAGGGCACTGTGCAAAAACTATAGATGAACATGTTTATGTCACACACACAATGGCAGAATTCATTGAGTAACAATACATGTACAAAGTTTAGCAGTGTCCTGGTTGGGTTTTTGTTAACTGGACACAAGCTAGAGTTATCTGGGAAGAGGAACATCAGTTGAGAAATGTCTCCATCAGATTGCCTGTATGCAATCTGTGGGGCATTTTCTTAACTGCCCGTTGACAGAGGAGGGCCCAGCCCCGGGGGGTGGGAAGTGACCCCTGGACAGGTAGCATAAAATGTGAGCTGAGCAAGCTATGAAAAGCAAACCCATAAGCAACTTTCTTCCATGGCCTTTGTTCCAGTCCCTTCCTTGAGTTCCTGCCTTGATTTCCTTTCATGACAGACTACAACTGTAAGCAGAAATAAACCTTTTCCTCCCCAGTTTGTTTTTGGTCACAGCGTTTGATCACAGCAGTAGAAAAGTAACTAAGACAAGCAGTTTCAATAACAGCAATTTATCATATAATCTGCCTAGCCTGTAGCCCAGCTGAAGCAAATGCAAGTTCTTTTATTCCAAGCTTTTTGTTGTTGTTGTTGCTTTTCAAGACAGGATTTCTTCTCTGTGTAACAGTTCTGGTTGTCCCGAACTTGCTTTGTAGACCAGGCTGGACTCGAACTCACAGAGATCCATCTGCCTGCCTCTGCTTCCCAAGTGCTGGGATTAAAGGTGTGTGCCACCACCTCCCAGCCTTTTATTTCAATCTTACTCATTATTAACTCTCATATCACACAGTAATATATCCCCCCCCCCGTGTGTGTGTGTGTGTGTGTGTGTGTGTGTGTGTGTGTGTGTGTGTGTGTGTTACAGAATGAATAGAAGTTAAAAGAGGCTGCGGCAGAGTTCAAGAGGGCTGAACTCTGAAGTCCTGAAGTGGCCAGAG
The DNA here is from genome assembly GCF_004664715.2 of Peromyscus leucopus. NCBI lineage: Eukaryota > Metazoa > Chordata > Mammalia > Rodentia > Cricetidae > Peromyscus > Peromyscus leucopus. Next base: position 12,638,081 of record NC_051069.1, on the reverse strand, counting down.
AAAGAATCTGTATTGACACCGGTGGGGAGCTGCCGAGGAGCTGCCGGGGTTGGCTTTGAGAGCGAAGCTATAAAATTCAACTGTGAAGTGAAAGGCTAGAGAGGAAACAGGTCAGCGCAGGAAGCAGCCAGTCAGGTCCAGAAGTGCGGACAGGTAAACAGACAGGCTGTTGAGTAGGCTTTGCCAGCCATGCAGGACAGAGCTGAGGAGAAGAATCCTTGCTCCTTGAGGCACACTCTAGTTATCGGCAGGCAGGTGAGGGCGTTACATCCTTCCCTTGGTCCGATGTGTCTGTTAAGTTCTTGGATTTGGTTTCCCTGATACGATTTTAGTATACCCATTGCCTCCAGCTCATTAGAACCAGAGCTGGCCCTGCAGACTTGCCAGGGATACCCATATCACAGCTGCAGGAGGCGGCTTTCCCCCACTCTGGTCATGAACAGAAATGAGGACTAACGGCGGGAGTGGGGAGAGGAACCCCGCATCTCCTCAACTGAGGGGTCACAATCCTCCTCTTCATCCAAGCTGAAGACTTGGTTTGGCCTGAGCTAAGGTCCTTACAAGGTTGAGGGAACCTCCTCCAGCTGCTGACGGTGACCGCTCACACCTCTAACCCCCTCGCCTCTGACAGAAATGTCCTCTCTCTCCAAATCCCACTGTTAAAATTTGTCCTCACCTAAATGACTCCTGGCAATTCAAAATCTCACCTTGCTCTTCTACAGGCTCAAGAAGCTGCCACGGGCCTGGGAAGGGGATGAAGTCAGTAAATGCCTGCTGTGCTAGCATGAGCTCCGGAATTCCATCCCCCAGAACCCACGTAGAGCTGGAGCGGCACTGAGCATGCGTGAGCCCATCACTGTGGGGAATCATTGGATGTCCTAGTTTGGTTTACCTGTCCCCTTAATGCAGGTCACCTGAGAACAGCATCTCAATTGAGGAGTTGCCCAGATCAGACTTGTCTCTGAGCCCGTCTATAGGGGATTGTCTTGGTATTATTGATACCGGAAGGTCCAATCCACTATAGATGACATCATTCCGCAGGCAAGCGGTCCTGGACTGTATAAGAAAGCTAGATAAGCACAAGTCTATGAGCAGCCAGCAAGCAGCTTCCCTCCACGGTTTCAGCCTTCCAGTTCCTGCTTGAGCTCCTGTCCTGACCTCCCTCAGTGATGGACTATGACGGAGAAGTGTAAGCCAAATACATCCGCTTCTCTCCCGAGGTGCTGTGGGTCAGTATTTTATCACAGCAACAGAAGAGGGACTAGAGGCTGTGTGTGGTGGTGCATGCCTTCAATTCCAGAACTCAGGAGGAAGGCAGGGACACTCCAAGCTCCAGGCCAGCCAAGGCTACAGAGTGAGATCCAGCTAAAGCTACACAGTGAGACCCTGTCTCAAAACATTAGGTAGCAAGCAGCGAGGGAGACGCTTGACCTGCACAAGTGTGGAACCTGCTCTGGCTGCCCAGCATTTTAATCAAACCAGTCCGAAAAATGTCCGCCTAGACGTCACATCTTCTACAGTCCAGAAGAACAGGAAAGCACTGGATGCTATGTCTGAAAGGTTTATTTGCAGAAAGCTTTAAAAGAAGAGGGGCAAGAAAAGAATTCTGAGTGTATTTCCCAGGGAATAACAAGGCATTGTTTAAAAAGCCCTTTCTGGATCAGCAGCTTTTATAGGTCTGTGCCTCTCATTGTTTTTAACCAAGCTACTTTTACAACTCTATAAACTGCAGAAACTGATAGTAATGCAAATGAAGTTTGTCCGTAGAGAGGCAACTGTGAGAGTCTCTGCTCCCCAGGGAGCCAGCTTTACCCGGGCAGCAAATTCCTTCTGCATTCTTCACAGCACGTTTGTGCTCTCAGAACCAGCTTTGATACCACACAGGGTCCCTCACTAGTTAAATACAATCTCAGACGTGCTCACTTTATTATGAAACTGAGCTATGATTTAATCCTTTTTCTAAAATAGCACCCAACATTTCCACTGCGGCCGATCAGCCAGGACTGGACTACTCCAGCCACTTCTTTTTCCTCTTCCTTTCTTTCTTTCCCACCTATTGGGTTCTGTCTATTTTTTTTCCTATGCTATGCTATACTATGCTATGCTATCCTATCCTATCCTATGCTATCCTATCCTATGCTATCCTATCCTATGCTATCCTATCCTATGCTATCCTATCCTATCCTATCCCTATCATCCTATCCTATCCATATCCTATCCTATCCTATCCTATCCTTATCCTATGCTATTCCTATGCCTATCCTATTCGCTATCCTATCCTATCCTATCCTATCCTATCCTATCCTATCCTATCCCTTTCCTATCCTATGATCGCTATCCTATCCTATTCCTATCCTATCCTATCCTATCCTATCCTATGCTATCCTATCCTATCCTATCCTATGCTATCCTATCCTATCCTATCCTATCCTATGCTATCCTATCCTAATCCTATCCTATGCTATCCTATTGCTATCCTATCCTATGTCCTATCGCTATCCTATTCCTATTCCTATCCTATGCTATCCTATGCTATCCTATCCTATCCTATGCTATCTATCTGCATCCTATCCTATCCTATCCTATCCTATCCTATGCCTATCCTATGCCTATCTATCCTATCCTTATGGCTATCCTATCCTATCCTATCCTATGCCTATCCTATGCTATCCTATCCTATTCCTATCCTATCCTATCCTATCCTATCCTATCCTATCCTATCCTATCCTATCCTATCCTATCCTATCCTATGCTATCCTTTTATAGTCTATCCTATCCTATCCTATCCTATCTATCCTTATCCTATCCTATCCTATCCTATGCTATCCTATGCATCCTATCCTATCCTATCCTATCCTATCCTATCTGCCTATGCTATCCTATCCTATCCTATCCTATCCTGTGCTATCCTATCCTATCCTATGCCTATCCTATCCTCTCCTATGCTATCCTATGCTATCCTATCCTATCCTATCCTATCCTATCCTATGCTATCCTATGCTATCCTATGCTATCCTACCCTATCCTATCCTATCCTATCCTATCCTATGCCTATCCTATCCTATCCTATCCTATGCTATCTATCCACAGCATGGTGATTTCACCTTCCCTTTACAGGCCCATTTCCCCAGGGACCACAAATTTATACTCACGCACATGCATACACTTATTCACAAACACATTTTCAAAACACACCACCACACACTAGCAGCACAGCACAGAGTGGCGAAACCTTGGCCTTTGGGGATGCAGACAGCGAAGGGGAAAAAGCAGGAAAGAGAGTAGATAGTAAGAGAATAATGAAGGAAGACCAGAAACTTTGGGCCTAATAAAGTGGATGAATGCAAGGAGACATTACTCCTTAATTCTGACACCCTGTCTTATGTTAGTTTGATTCTATTCCTTTCAAAAAATGAGATTAGCGGTTCAATTCAAATCGGATACAAAGAGCAAACATACTTTCTAACTCGTATACTTCTGGTCATTTATCTGGGGACAATTCTGAGGTGGCTTTCTCTCTCACTTATGGGCCTCGCTTTACGGACAAAATGTCCTTTGGGCGCCTGAACAGACCAGGAGGGGTGCGTCAAACTGAAGATCGTACTTCTGGCAAGTAACCCCTCTCTCAGCTCCGCTGCTTTTCAGCCACTCTACAGCCGCGGCACTTCACCATCACAATTGCCAGATGCGCGCAGATACGCAGCCCAACTCGGCAAAACGTGCGTTGGGCAGCAATGGCCATGGTTACCAAGAGGACGGCACACAGGTATGTAGAAGCCAGCAGTCAACCTTGGTCTCTTTCCTCAGGTGTCATCACTTTATTTTTTACGTCGTAGGCGGGCACGTGCACATGAGTTACAGCTCCCAGGGAGACGAGAAGGGGGAAAGCTGCGGATTTCTGCGAAGTTGTTATAGATGGTTGTGAGTCATCCTAGCAATCTGGAACTGAATTCTGGTCCTCTGGAAGAGCAGTATGTGCTCTTAACTGTGGAGCCATCTCTCCATTCCCCAAACACCTGGTTTGTTTGTTTGTTGTTATTGTCAGGCTGGGATGTCACCTATTTAAGCTAAGCCTGCTTGGTCAGGAGCCCAAGGCATCTACCGTCTCTTGTGGCTTACTCGGCTTAAGTGCCTGCCATGAGGGCCCTCCCTTCACTGGCGCTGGGGGATCATATTTAGGCCCTCATGACTATCACGACAAGTCGCGCGTACCATACGTTAGCCAGCGTCTCAGACCCCTCTACTGGGATTCTGATTTTTGACAGAAGTGCCAAGTCCTGGCTTAGCTGCTCCCAACTTAAGTACAGTGCAGCACCAATTACTGAATTATTCCCGGGTATGGATAATAAAAGGTGCCTCGCTGTTAAGGCAAGCCTGTCATGGGAACTCTCTTGGTTAAACCCTCAAGCAACAGAGCAAGGAACAGAATTGAAGGACAGATGGGAGGGGAGCGGGAGAGGAGAGTACAGCATTAGGTCCCAAGGCAAGACAGCACCTGCACTGGGGAGGGTGGGGCGGTGCGGGAGGCGGGCGCTCCAGGAATTTGACTAACCCTTCAGGAGCCCAGAACAGGGAAGACGGGCAACACAGTGTGATGCGGCATTGTTCTGTAGCGAACGAGAATGTCCAGGCAGGGCAAGCCTGAGAAAGGCGAGCTGAGCTCGCCCCAGAGAGAGTCCACGCGCGCCGAGTCTTATTCCACAGTCAGCTGAACCCACTCAAGTGCGTACGAGGAAGCCAAAAGCCACGTCTTGGGACCTCACCCAAGGGGAAGTATTTGGTATATCACAGCCCAGGCCAACACGAATTATTCTCACTTTTCAAAATCAATAAGGCAGTTGTTAGTGTAGTTGGGGGAACCAGGCCTCAAAACAGATTATTTTACAAAATAACCTTAACTCAATTATTCAGACGGCAGAGAGGAATAATCCATTTCATCGCCACATTTAATTTTCTCACTCTCTTTCCTTTATCCTCCCAAAATCCCATCCCCACATCTGGAATGTGATTGTCGCTGGAGTGTGCGGGCAGTCCCCTTTCTCTGCCAGAGAAGGTTGCTGGAGTCTGCAAGACACTTAATCCAGCCCCGCGCCCGTTATTGAAACTGCAGGCTGGAAAACTAAGCGGAGCGAGGAGCAAGGGAGGGGGCTCTGCCTCAGGCTCCCAATGCCTTGAATACTTTCCCTAAACGCTGGCAGCCGCCCCAGGGCCTCCTGGCTGCCGCAAACCCACGCCCTCCGGGAAGCTGGGCCGTTCGGGGATATTCCACTGGTCACTATGCTTGCAAATGACGGAAGAGCCAAGGCTGTCAGCTCCCACCCGCCAGGGCTGGAGGTAAAGGAAACACACGCCTTCTGGGAAGACCAGGCCGATGACGTCCCAGCATGGAAGAGGCCCTGGAGTCTTGAGCCACACAACACATTGGTGATTTTCTTCACCAATCTTTTGCGCAAATGACCTATAGTAGGCTGTCTGCCCATGCAGGGCCTTCGAACCCAGGAGAGGCGTGTAGCTGAGGGCGCCCAGCTGGGGGGAGCAGGAAGGTGAGAAGAGGTGTGCTTCTGTCCTTGTCCTACCTGCTGGTGGCCAAGGGAATTCTGTCATCTCAGGAAACTCATGGCCTTAATAAGGCACGCACAGGGCATGCTCAGAGTGGCTTCCATGCCCATGGCACGATGAGTGACACAGTTCCCAAGGTGTGTCCCTCTCGTGCCGGACCTACTCTAGTCCTCCTGCTGTGTCCCTTGACATCTGGCTCGCACTTCAGTGCTGCTGACGTTTCGGGAGAAGGACGCCTGGGAAGGAGCTGCACAGCATAGAAAGCTGGGGTCGGAGGGAAGGGGCTCATGGAGGGGACGTTCCAGGCTCCGGCATGCTGGGAAGCTGTGACAGAGCCCACCAACCTCAGCATGACGGCAGGTGTTCACGGAAGCAGAGAAACCACCCACGAGAAGATACGGCTCTGA